>NW_028227265.1:31410000-31475000 GCF_978045245.1 Mus caroli
TGGCCTCCATAGTTTCAAATGTTTGAACAAGCCTATGGAGGTCAGGGAGGGGAATGTTATGATTTAAATATGTGGGGCCAAGGGAGTGGCACTATTAAAAGTGTAGCCCTGTTAGAGTAAGTATGGCCTTGCTGGAGTAGATGTGTCACTGTGGGTGTGGGCTTTAAGACCCTCATCCAAGCTGCCTGGAAGCCAATGTTCTGCTAGCAGCCTGTGGATGAAGATGTAGAACTCTCAGCCCCTCCTGCAACAAGCCTGCCTGGATGCTGCCATGCTTCCATCTGCATGATAGTGAACTGAATCTCTGAACCTGTAAGACAGCCCCAATTAAATGCTGTTCTTTATAAGACTTACCTTGGTCATGGTGTCTGTTCACAGCAGCAAAACCCTAATGAAGACAGGAAGGCACAAGGAAAGATTCTCTTCTCTAAGATGGTTTAAATGAGAAGTTTCTAAACATATTAGGCTCTCCAAACATAGAGAAATGTATTTGTAAGCTATAATTATTCTATTGTTTATATATAGTCAAAATTCATGTGGCACATTTAAAATATCCAGAATACATATGTTGCACAGATAAAGATTTACAATAGATAGAGGCTCA
Organism: Mus caroli; assembly: GCF_978045245.1. Taxonomy (NCBI): domain Eukaryota; kingdom Metazoa; phylum Chordata; class Mammalia; order Rodentia; family Muridae; genus Mus; species Mus caroli. Next base: position 31,410,605 of record NW_028227265.1, read on the forward strand.
TGGATTTATGGAAGAGTGGAGGTCCCATTTGCTATATTCAAGCTGGAGAATAAGAGGCACCAGAAAACAGTGTATGTGAGTACTGAGCATAGGCAAAGGCAAGGTAAAGGGCAGTTAGAGTATATGGTTTCTTCCCCTTCTTTCTTTTTGCTAACAGAAGTATTCATCTTGGTCTATCAATGCAGATGTTAATTTCTACTGCAAACACTTCCTGGATACATGTAAATCATGTTTTCCAGTTATTTGGGAATCTCTTGGCTCACAGGAATCAAATTATCCATCACATTAATTATGAGTAGTTATCCTGTCATCTCTCCTTTCTCTCTATAGCTTATTCATGCACTACATGTTTTATTTTATGTTTTCCATTATCAGGTATAAACTTGCAAACCCTTAGGAAAGTAAAATCTATAAATGTTTTAGTTCACTTTTTTAAGTGGGATAAGATCAGTGCTACAAATTTTATACAAGGTAACCTGAAGTCTGCATTTTATTTTACTTAGACAGTAGCACGGGTAGTGGTTGGGCCTTTGTATTTAGGATAGGAGACGACGTTGTAGAAAGTTTCAGATTAGTTTCTCTTTGAATTTTTCTCGTGATTATTCAGCAATGCCTAGGAGTGGATTTGCTTTCAAACGTATTACATGCTTTCCCATAGGCTAATTCTGTCTAAGGTTACATTTCTTTGTTTAAAATTATACAGGATTATATTTAGTTGTGGTTTTGTTTTGTTTTGACAAGAGTGCTGAACCTACTGCCTTAGGTATGCTTAACACTAGTTCTATGAGTAACTTCTGCCTTGGCATCTCGACCGTGTTCATACTATTACCCGTTTGATATATGTGGAAGTTCTACTAGAACTCTTTTCCATTTCTCAATCCCTAATTTATAATTCTACATTACAAACCTGTTTTTTTATAGTGTCTTTAGATATAATAGACAACTTGTTAAATCTATCTAGTGAGATAGATTGTGATGTTATTATTTTAATTCTTGAAAGCATTTTCCTTTATTTGCTTCTGTAGATAAAATATATTTTTTCTTTTCTGAAATCAAGTTTCCTTAAATTGTCCATATTTTATCTTTTAATATATAACCCAAGGTATTGACAAACCCATGATCCTCTCTTCAGCCTCTGAAATTCTTTTTTTCTTACACAAGATTTAATATCTCAAGTGATATTTCTATTAATTTTTTTATTAGATAACCAAGGAGCTAAAGGGGTCTGCAGTCTCTGAAATTAGTACTGGTATGTGCCACCCTATCACCTCTACTTCTTCAAATTAAACTCTTTTTGAAATTTTTACAGAAATAAAATATCTTTATGCTTGCTGCATTGCCATTATAGTATTGCTAGTTTTGTCTATAAGGATACCACTTCTTAAATTTCACACATCAAAGTTATTGATGAATTCTAAACATTTGATATTCTAAAATAGCTTTTATGTTTATTTCCAATTTAGGATTCCTAGTGCTATATCAATAATGGAATGGAAATACAATTGTTTTTGGAGCATACGTAGATAAATTTTCTTAAGTGTCAATTCATTTTTCTGTCAAAAGTACTACCTGTAGTCTGGTTTCTTTCTCTAAAATAAGTGTATGAAATCTTCGATATTGATTCTGAAGTCCCAGTGTTTTCTAATAAAGACGGACCATGTTCTCACCACTAACTGGAGATTACCACACCATCTCCAAGAGTGTGAAATAGCATTGTATTTTGCAAAATCATGTATATATGTATGTATGTATGTATGTATGTATCTATCTATCTATCTATCTATCTATCTATCTATCTATCTATCTATCTATCTATCTATTTACCAGCTATTTATCTATAGAAGGTAAAATTATTATTTAAATCATTATTTAACTAATACAAATGATAGTTTTTTTCAACTGTCTCAAAGGCATACATAAAAGAAAAATTCAGTTCCATTCCAAGATTTTTAGAATGGCATATAAGTATAAAATTAGCTCTCCTCATAGGATGAGAAGATTCAATTTAGTTTCCCCTGAAACAAAACATTAATATGTCTTCAGACAATAAGAATTTTTGCACGGCCCTTAGTTTTCTATTTTTTATGTTTTATTTTCTAATTATTTATTTTTTCTATAGTGTTATATTTCTTTATAGCACTGAAGGATAGGAATTAAAATGTTAGAATGAGAGACAAAGAAACAAAGACAAAAATGGTGCTTCAAGAACACACACATGTTTTTTTTTCAGAGGCGTTCAGGAACACTTTCGTCATCATAAATTTCCTACCTTTTTAAAATTTATTTAAAAGTATTATTATGAAAATCAATTTCCTTCCTTTCCAGATTTCACAGTGTGTTTGGGGGTGTATTCCTAGTGTGACTGCATGTTTGAACTCACAGAAAGAGATAGAAGGTAATTCACCACTTTGACTAGACTTACCATTGCTCCACTTTAAAGGTTTCATGTGTTTTTTTTTCTTTTTTCTTTTTTTTTTAAACACTTACACCTTCCCTTTCCTCCATCCAAGCCCTCTCATGTAACCTCTCTTTGCTTTCTTTTAAATTTCATGCCTTTTTCTGTCCATTAACAGTTTTTTTTGGGGGGGGTGGTGGTGCATGGGGTTTGTAAATTATGAAGATGATGATGCCAACATTTGTGACTTTTCTACTCTAATAATTAGACTTGTTCATTTATGTTTTTGTTTAATTTCCCCCAGGCCTAACTTTTGGCAATAGTCAATGAGTTTTCTATCTTGCTGTTTGTTAAGTCTATATCCATGCCTGTCTTGTTGCCTGTATTGTTTACGACGATGACCTGGAAATGTTAGGTAGATATCAACCAATGGTAACTTAAATTTGACAATACTAAAACTGAGTGCATTAAATACCCTCTACCCACACCTAATATAGTTTCCTAAGTTCTTTTTTCTTTATTCCTTTCCTGTCATGGTTTGGCATTGCAGCTCTACACTTTAAAATATACTTTAGCTTTTACAGAAAGTTTCCTGTTGCTTATGCATCCCCACAACTTCTCTTCTGCTATGTTTGTTTCTTTGTTGTTTAATTCACTATAGACACAAATTTATAGTCTTCCCATTGGAGTAATCCTTGCCACATTAATGTCTCTTGCCTACTTGTGCTTCTTTTATTAATACTATATTCTACTAAAATTATACTTTATTTCCTAATGTCACTTTGTCAATTGTGTGTATAATTATCTGCATATTTTCTTAGAATTATATGGAATATTTAGTATCTTGTTGTATTATTTAATTTCTAAATCATAATGCCCTCTCCCCCATTGAACAGAATTCTACCTGAGGTGAATTTAATATATCATTTTAACTTAGAAAGGAATGCAGTGTGTTTGTTTATGACTCATTGTCACCCAGAGAAGGTTTTAGCTTGAAGCCTCATCAGATCATACTTCCACATTTGAAATTAAAAAATCAAGGATTATAGAAATTATATGCCCTTTCAATAGCTTATTTGTTGTTTTATCTATAAAACCAACTTCCCACTGTATATCCTCTTATGTAGATTTTTCTGGTCAGAATTGATCTATTCTATGAAATACCTGATTCCTAAATTCTGAGAAAATTTTTAATTATATTGTAATTGAAGGAAGAAGAAGAGGAGCAGGCAGAGGGAGAGGAAGGAAGAGGAGAAAAACAAGAAAGTCATCTCCTCTCCTTTCCACATTTTCTTAATAAATAGCAACTACCTCAAAAACATATTTACCTTTTCTGTGAGTTCATCAATGTAGACAAGATTGCAGAAATGAAAAGATGTTAAGACTACACACAGCTTACTCAATAGCAAAAGCACAAGCAAACATCCCTTGTATTTCTCAGAATAACAATGTCATTTGAAAGCATTATAATGGGGATAAACTGGGGTGGGGGGGTGCTTCAAACATCTGCTGTTCAAAAGCTGTAGGCACAGGAATATCCTAGATGAGCTAAATAACATCAGAATTCCCAGCATTTCAACCATGGATTCAAATATGGATTTTTCAGTTGTTCTGAAGCTGCGAGTGGTGATAAACTTTAGGAAAACTGTCAGTTATTAATCAAGTCCTGGGGAGGGGCATTTAGGGGAATTATTTCACGTGCTATTATTTACCTTCCTGTATGGTTGCTAAAGATAGCAGTCTGAATTTCTGGACTAGTGACTACAGATAATGGGTTGGCTTTCTCAGCTGGTTACAAATCAAAGCACATGCTGAATGTAATCAGAAGATTTTTCTCCTTGAGTGTTTTCTACTTTTATTTATTTTAGGAAAATACATCTTTCTATGTTTTATCACCAGTTTTGAATTTCAAAACATGTACTTTAATTTGAAATGTTCCAAAATTTCATGTCACATCAGAATTCGATTTTCCAATAAATGTCTTTTGACACATAATGAGACAGCTGATAGCAATTGCTGGAATATATTTGTAATAGTTTTAATAAACAATGAGGTCAGAGGAAAGTAGCAGGAAAAATACTAATCAGAAACTCATAGCTGTAAATAAGTGTGCAATTGGATTTCCTGATTTCTGGAATGCAGGCACAGGAAGAAAATCACTAATCACAGAAAAAAAAATACCAAAACAAAACAAGTCGTATTCCGATGAAGACTTATATTTCTGGCACCAAGTTTGAAAGTCCTATAAAAACTTATTTTTTGGGACTAAAAGATGGCTTACTCATTAAGGCCATTTTCTGTTCTTCTAGAGGACCTTCATTCAGTTCCTAGAAGGTACGAAAAGCTTATAACTCCAGCTCTAGAGGCTCTGATACACTCTTCTGGTTTCCTGAGGCATCTGCACACTTGTGGCATAGATGGACGCAGGCAAATACACATACATACAAATGCATGCCATATATAATACATAAATAGAAACCATACAAGTAAATTGTGGCAGGCATTCACACAAGCACGCAGACATATACAAACATATACCACATGTACACAGAAATAAAAATAATACAAAAACTATTTTAAATGAGTTCTTGAAAAATTAAGTAATATTATCCATTCCAAATTTTATATTTTCCACGGTTGTACCTTTTAACATGGTTATTTTATATAGTAATTATACATTCATGAATATTTAAATAAGTTCTCTGGAATCCATAAATATTTCAAAGCAAATAACTCTTATCAACATTCTTGAGCTCATGGACTATAACTGAGAAACTGTATTTTTACTCTTAAATTTATGATTGGTGACAATAGTCTTCTTCAGAATGCTTGAAAAAGGAAAAAGTGAGTTACAGCTTTGTGGTAATAGCTATCTATATTAATGGCAAAATAATGTCAAATTTTGGAATTCTACCAGAGAATTCGATGTTGCTTATTAATTTCTTTGTGTATAACTTAATGATTTACTATTGTATCAGTTTATGAGGATTTCCATAACCAACCATATGTGCTGATATAATAGAACTCTATTTTCTCAAAATTCTGTAGTATCTTAGTTCTAAATCGGGTTGAAGATAGGTCCATACATCCTTGCATACTCTAAGAAAGAAAGAATCATTACCTGCCTCTTTCAGTTTCTCATGGTTACTGATGCATATCTGTATTTGTTTCCCTGTATGTAATTTTATCACTCAAACTTCTTTGTCATCTTACCATGGCCCTCCTTGATGTATCTGCAATATTTTGGCTCCTCCGTTTATCTCTTCAGATGTTACTAAATAGATTCAAAATGATGGTGCAGGGGAGAAATGAAATTAAAAGCTAAATATGACCCCACCACATTATGGGTAGAATAGCTAATCAAAATGAAGAGAATAAATATCTATGGACAGTGAACTCAACCACCAATGTGACATGTAATATACGTCATCTCTGTCTTGGGGTAGAGAAGCTCAGAGGTCATTTGAGGAGACAGAATAATTATAAGAGCTATCACTCTGGTATACATGAAACAAAGCTATCTCTTCTGGATTTGTCTGAAGCACTGCACTTATAAACTCAGAGCATCTGCGATAACATTCATGAGATCAAGACAGTCAACGTTTTGTCATGTAGCGAAAAACTCATGGTCACCCTTTATGACAGAGAAGCTATTAATATTTTTCAGCATCTGGAAGAGAAAAACCCAGTTCTTTGTCATTGTTGTTTTGTTTTTGAGTTTTTTAATATGAAGTATCTTGTAGTTCAACAGTGCTCCAATGGATACCATAAAATTATGGCCAGCACTCATTGGATGTTTTATGTTATTAATAAAAGAAGACATGAAGTTATCTGGGAGTGGGGTGTGTAGGAGGCATACCTGAGAGGAATTAGAGGGAAGACTTAATGTGAGCAAAATATATTCTGTGTATGTATGACACTAAAACAATCAACACAATGTTACATTTAAGGAATGATGGTGAGGCTTCTGGCAACATATATAATCATTTTGCTGGAGTCTTAAACTGTCTGATGATGAAATCCAGAAGTTTAGTACCACATGTTGGCTGATGAAAAATATAAATACCTTCTCACGTGGCTGGTATGCAAATGTTTTTAGAGGTCTTACTCATGGTAGACAAACCATTTATACTCAATTAGAAAATAAATAGATACATGAGATATGTAAAAAATAATCATAATAATGTATAAGTAAATTAAATTAATATTTTCATAAATAAAGATTGTGATAACCAAAAGAAAGTTTAATATATATAGTATATAAGACACATATACTACATTAACATATATTATATATTAAATAATATAAGGTAATATTATAGACACACAAACATAAAAAAGAAAATGGGGTTGTTGAAAATCAGCATCAGCTGTGAAGGATCATGAAAAAGATACTCAAAATATCTCATGGTTTTGTGCAGTTCATGTTCTGAACCTGACTCTTCAACTGCTCTTATGATGATTGAGTTTGTATATATATAAACACAGTATTCTGAAGCAATAAAAATTATAAGTGTCTTGCTTGAAAACATTTCAAATATTATACTTAATGTCAGACTTTCTTAACAGGCTAATCCTGAAATCTTTGTTTTTAACATTTCTCATGCCTCTTTGGCTTGCCAGGCAGTGAAACAAGACCCTTGGTTTCAAATTGAATAAATTTGTCCGTTCCCTCAAAGATAATGCACATTTTTTCCCTACTTTGAAATCTACAACATACATATTGTATGATTTGGGGCAGGTAAATACATTGGATGAGACTTTTATATATTTAAAAAATGCTCAACCAGTTAATTTCCAACAATGCTTCCTGTTCTCTTTTAAAGTAAAGACAGAACTGTTAGAAGAATCTATCTGAATCAATCTGGGGAAATACTTGTAACAGCAATACCATTCAAAGTTTAAAGGACATTTCTTTGGAGAGGGAGATTTTCTCTTTCTTGTGGCGAGCATGTTCCTTTCTTTCATTTGCAGTCAGAGCAGATCGATCCAGTGTTGGTGTTTTCTTATTCAGGAAGTGAGGCTGCACTTCAGATGCATCAGCACTGTCTCTGAATGCACCAAAAAGTACATTTCTTCTCTCGGGAAACATTAAATGTGATCACCATCAAGAACCATGAAAGGGAAAGGAGACTTCTGCATGAGTCACAATCAGCCCTTTTCACTCAGAATTAAATCTTAACATTGGGGCTGAGCATAAAGCCCAGTAATGGAAGCACTGATCATGCCTGAGGACCTTTGGGTCCCTAGCCTCCAAGCAAAATAACATATGTGGGGTGTGGAGGGAAAAGGAGGGAAAGATGCCTGTGCATATAGGCCAGCTAATGTAGATATTTGGTGAGCTTTAAGTCCAGACAAATACCCTGTCACTAAAAGTAAGGTAAAAGGCAACTTGGGATGATATTAGGTGATGACCTATGACCTATAGCACCTTGACACATGTTTATGTAGTATCAAAAAAGCACAAAGACACACTCAACTGTGCATGCATACACTCTCTCTCTCTCTCTCTCTCTCTCTCTCTCTCTCTTTCTCTCTCTCTCTCTCTCTCTCTCTCTCACACACACACACACACACACACACACACTCTGTAGCCAGTTTGCATCACAAAGGAAGTACCTCTGTCTAAAATCAGCTTGAAGCCTTCACAAATATTTATTTTCTAAAATAACGTCATTTCCTTCACACAACTAGTACTTCCCAAACTTGGAAAAATATGACAAAATCTATATGAATTACGGAATATGTATATATATACATTTCATCTTGTGGGGAAAGTATGTTTCCAAATCACTGAAGATCATGCTTATTATCATGACATACTGTTAATTGGCTAACACTTCACATGTCATGCAAAGCACGGTACTTTACAAAACTCAGGCGATTACTAAATGCCAATTCAAATGTTAGATTTTAGGACCTTTTATGATCTGTCCATAGCAACTGCATCTCTGTGTCATTACATCTGTTCATCTTTGCCCATCTTTCTCTCATCAACCCCCCAATGCTACTCATTTCTGTATGATAGACAGTTCCTAATTATTTCAGGAGAATTTAGCATTCTTTTTCCTGTCCCACCAATACTTTATTGCTGTGTTTTCAAAGAATTTCACTTTTTCTAGTTCTCTGAGATATTAGTACACAATCTCATCAGCAGCATTGGTTTAATAGCCCATCTGTATCTTACCTTTCAGTCTTGTGACCTGTTTTTTTCTCATCTCTGTTGATTGCTTTTCAATGAGTAAAAGAATGACAGTGTATGCTCAATAATTTTATACTTTATATAACCAAAAACCATTACCTAGTGTACTGGTTAGTTTTGTGTCAACTTGACACAGCTGGAGTTATCACAGAGAAAGGACCTTCAGTTGAGGAAATGCCTCCATGAGATCCAACTGTAAGGCATTTTCTCAATTAGTGGTCAAGGGGGAAAGGCCCCTTGTGGGTGGGACCATCTCTGGGCTGGTAGTCTTGGGTTCTATAAGAGAGCAGGCTGAGCAAGCCAGAGGAAGCAGGCCAGTAAAGAACATCCCTCCGTGGCCTCTGCTCAGCTCCTGCTTCCTGACCTGCTTGAGTTCCAGTCCTGACTTCCTTTGGTGATGAACAGCAATGTGGAAGAGTAAGCTGAATAAACCCTTTCCTCCCCAACTTGCTTCTTGGTCATCATGTTTGTGCAGGAATAGAAACCCTGACTAAGACACCTAGCATTCAGTAAATATTTGCTAAATAATTGGACTATTATCATACACTTTCCATAAACTTGATATTCATAAATTGATTTCATTTTCTCTCTGTAAAATACTCCTCACAATTTTGTTATTTATCAAGAATTGATTATCAACAATGTACTCACAACATGCTAAGTGTTTGAAATATATGTATTTTAATTGCCCAAATTTACTTCTTCAGAGAATCTAATGACCACAGAACAAATATTACCCTCAGTTAATAATATCCACAGTGTGTCAGAAAGAGATATGTTGTCCTAGGGTTTTGCATACCTTTAAACCTAGCACAGTGGATGTTAAAGCAAGAGAAATGAGTGTTTGAGAGTAGCATGGGCTACATAATAGATTCCATGTTGATCTTGCCTATATAGTACCTGTCCAAGCTTATAAAAGACCCAACAAACAAAAACAAAATGAATGGACGAGGTAAAATGAAAGAAAGTGATACTGTGGTATAAAAAATTAAAGCCACGTAAGACAATTAGAAGGGCTTTGGGAGACTGATATAAACTAAGTAGTGAGGTCAGTGAAAACCTGACTTAATGAGCATCTCTTGATCCAAGACTTGAAAATGTCAAAGGGTGTTAGACATTTAGAACTCTAGGAGCAAACTAAACAGCAGAGCATATACGTCACACAGAAATCTCTTTTCTAAGGTTTAAATATCTCAGGAGGGACACTTCAAACTCTGGTAACAGAATTTTCAGCTAGCTAAGGAAACTCAAATTCTGGACAAATAAATAGGTTAAAGGGAATTTAATTCTATATTTTTGAGTACTTAACTTGTTTAAAATAGACAAATATTCCACTGAGAAGTCCCTGAAGATTTGCTTAAACGTCTTCATTAAATATTGTATCTGGGGGAGAGTTCATAAAACTTGAACATTTGGTATAGACTAATTCTATTGGTTAGTATTTGCTGCATAAAACTTAAAAAAACATAGAAATCTCATAATTGGAGACTGAAAGTAGACTCTGCTCATGCTGTTCAGAATCTTGCAGCTTCATAGTTTAGTTTCAAACCAACCGAATATCTCTTCATCCTGGATCAGCATGGCTGATGCTATGTTGACCCATTTGGTAGTCAGGAAGATTTCCTGGGAAATATGTGTGATGGATCTAGGATGGAAGAGCTGATTCAAGTGGTACCTCTGAGCTGGAAATTTCTGATCTTTAGAGACTCAGTTAGGTCATGTGATGTTTGGCTGAAACAAACACAGATGAAAGGATGTTTTGCTAAAGCAAATACAGATTAGAGGATGTTTTGCTAAAGCAGAAACATGTGTAAGGATGTTTTGATGAAGCAGACATTCGAGAGGGCATGTAATGCTTAGAGTATGTTTATACTCTAAGCATTACAAAACAGACAGAGTGGCAAGGCTTTTGCATTGGTTCCCCTTGCTCTTTTTCACTAGTCTCCTCTGACAGTGTTACTGCATTTGTTTTCCTTGTACAGCATGTTGGTGGTCTTTGCTTGTTATGACTTTGTAGAGAGTAACTCGACAAACTTTTTTTTCATGATATTCTGAGGCTTCTTGCCACTTCAGCAGACATGTGGTGATAGGCCTCTTGTTTTCTCGGGGTCAAACTATAACAATCTTGTAAGCTTCCTTCAGAAGGGATCTTAGAATTCTCACATGAGGCACAGGTGACATTGCTCAGCAGGTAAAGGACTAGGTATGACATCTTAAGTTACCTAATTCAACCACAGAAACTTATGTAACATTAGGAGAGGTCTGACTCCATTACTTTCTCCTCTGACAGTTCCATGCCATGCATGACATGACACACATACACACATACACATATACTCACACAATACACTCACTTTCACACATTCACATACATACATACATTCACATACACACACTCACACATTATACACATTCATACAAACAGCAATAAATAAAATATTTTTAATAAAAATAATTCTTACATGATTAGACCCCCACACTGCCAGCCCATATTTAAAGTATTGGGAAATAAACTATGTCTCTTGAGATAAAGAGGTAAAAATAATATGGCTATGTTAAAATTTCGTATGAATGCAAAGTGAAGATTAAGAATATTAATGTTAAATTACTCCAATGTCAGAGGTAGAAACCAGATAAGTGTTTCCTGGTTGTGTCTCAAATGTTTCAGTAATAGAGAATTGATAATTATAACAATGATCACCTTAATAATGAGGCTGATTTCAAAGTAAGTCTGAGCTTCTAAATTTGGAAAATTGAGTATATGGTCTGTGTCCCTTTGAAGCCTTCTATTATAAAAATCAGGCTGATTCGTCTTGAGATCTTTTTCCCTATAATAACTCATGAAATGATCTGGCTCCTGTTACATCATTAAGTGCTTTGATAATTTACCTTTTCTTTTATCATATTACTAATAGAAAAAATGGATGTGTTTTTAATTTTGGTCTGATCAATATCAAATATACTTGAAAGATTAATTTCTTACTCTTATATATCATTTTCAGTTTCTCTATTTTTATCTTAAGTGATGCATCCTGGTTTCTGGTGTCTTTTGACAAAGGACTATTTTAGTTTGTAGTTATCATACTTCTTCCCTATATTCATGTTGATTCATCCTTAAATATTTATCTTAACCTGACTGTATTTCATGAATTCTGAACTTAAGGCTCAGTATCTGTATATTGTGGACTTTTGTCTTAAAACATTCAAGAGTTGTTAATTCTAAGATTTATTCTCCTATATATGCTTTAGTTTATTTAATCACTAAATAGAAACCTAATCTGTATTCAGCATTTTTGTGAGGATAAATAAGAAAGAGTGAGTGGATAATCTTACTGTCTCACACACACAGTGAATCCATTCATAATCCATTCTCACCTTTGATTCTTGTGTTCTGGACAAACCACTTTCTCTCTTATAACTAAAAGAATGTCTGCAAGGTTAAGCCATCTTTTCCTGTTTATGGGTAAACTCTGATCAATGACCCAAATACTCCACTAAGCATATGTAAATGAAATACTGAAATCATATTAAAGGAATCCTAGATATATTCTTATCCTGAAAAATGTGTGGACCCATAATTCTGCATAAAATGTAGATCTATGTAATATATATGTATGTATTTTTGTATGAAATATGGATATAATATGTATAATATTGTCTATTAGTGGTGGTAGTGGTGGTGGTGGTGGCAGCAGTGGTGGTAGTGGTGGTGGTGTTATAATGGTAGTATAGCTATCAACCATTGTTGTTTATTTAACAAAAAACCATGTCATTGAAGGTGTGTGTGTCTGTGTGTGTGTGTGTGTGTGTGTGTGTGTGTATGTGTGTGTGACTGTGTACTGACTGGTTTTGTGTATCAACTTGATACACGCTGGAGTTATCACAGAGAAAGGAGCTTCAGTTGAGAAAATGCCTCCATGAGATCCAGTTCTAAGGCATTTTCTCAATTAGTGATCAAGGGGGAAAAGCTTATTGTGGGTGGTACCATGTCTGGGCTGGTAGTCTTGGGCTCTATAGGAAAGCAAGCTGAGCAAGTCAGGGAAAGCAAGCCAGTAAGTACCATTCCGCCCTGGCCTCTGTATCAGCTCTTGCTTCCTGACCTGCTTGAGTTCCAGTCCTGACTTCCTTTGGTGATTAACAGCAACATGGACCTGTAAGTTGAAAAAACCTTTTCCTCCCCAACTTGCTTCTTGCTCATGATGTTTGTGCAGGAATAGAAACCCTAAGACTGTCTGTGTGTTGCACTGGAAGGCTGAACTTAAATATGCCTCATGCATGGTAGGATACTCTATACACCTATCAACCTACATATTACTCTTAGTCTTTCTCCAAGTTAGAGCCTAGCCACTGAGCCTCACCGATACTCACTCATGGAAGATTAGTAACTGCTGAGATATGCAAAAAGACTTCAATCAGGTAAACTCCCTGCTCTACTCTTTACTCTTAACTCCAAACTGTATAAATGTGTTATACATATTGATTTTCACTGATATTAATTCTGTCACTGGTCACATTTATTACTTTTCCAATAGAAAGTTTTAGAAAAATATATACAGTCGAGTGATATTCAAACACAACTGAAAACATGAATTTCACACAAATTACAACAGCCATCTTCAGATCAGTTATAAATTAGACCTAATTATGAGACACTAAGAAGATGGGGCTGTGGACCTGCAGTGTTGCTAATGGGATTCTGTGGAGGTATGTTCTGGGCTCTGGAGAATGAGGTGATAGGTGGCAATTATCATTAGTGACTTTTGAATAAAGATGTTGGAGTCTTCTCACTCATTAGACCAAACAGTTCAGTGGTCATTACCAGTGGCTGAAAAAGGCACTGAAATGCTGTCCAAGAGGGAGTATTGCTTATTACTGCAAAAACCTATTATTTCCATAATGGTGGTGTGATTAAGATAGCAGCATTAGGCATCATTGCCCATCAGCTGTATGATTTTTAAAAGCTGTGGCAGTGACCACAAATCAAACTTGGAACAGTTTCTGTACCTTCAATGGGGCTTCCACAACACATACTATTTTCTTTTCCAGCTGTGACTTTAATTTAAATATTATCAGGGACAGGTCAAAACAGATCTTCTATAAATCACTCCCAAAAGTTTTGTGGGAGTTGGAGGCACACAAACAGAGTCCACTCTGAAAAGGAGGCAATGTCTTTATAGTCACCATTTGTTACAAATCTCTCTGGAACAAAAACAGGGGGGTGGTTGCCACCCTGGCCACCCCCCACCTTACAGTCTCATGCACTCCCCACAAATGCAAGGCATGAGGCTTTGTTGAAATGCAATACATCACTTCATGAGAAAAAAATGCCACCCACATTCAATGCTAGGGGAAGAGACTTTGCAGACCACACTGTAAATTAAAAGATATAAAATCTATCCTAGAGGACATTATGCTTAAGGAAACAAATTCTCATTATTCTGAGTAAGACTTTGAATTTTACATTCTGACCTAAACGACAATTATAATTGGATATTTACAATGAAAAATATGTAGAAAACCTACAAGCAATAAGTCAGTGATTATGCACTTGCAAAAACATGTGCTCGGCATTTTTTTAAATTCCCTAATTAAATCCTAATTAGGATGTGCGGTGGAGTGTTAATTTTTGCTAGCTATACCTCCAGGGCATTTTTTTAACACCTTCAGGAGTGTAAGCTTATTCATATATGTAAAAGATAATTATCAATAAAAAAGGAACGGCCACATTGTTGGCTTGGAGAGTTGCTTATGTGCAGTCTCTCTCTCTGCCTCTGCCAAAACAAGCCCCAGAGACCTTTGTTTTCCTGTGACATAAGTGTTTTTTTAGCTGCAACCATTTCTACATTGGGTATTGTATATGCAAAATGTGGCTATATTATCCAATTGGGATATAGTGATCTTCCTAGCATAGCTCATCTAAACATTCAGGTGAGGATTCTCAAAGAACTTCTCCATAAGAACTAAGAATCCTAATGTGAGATCATTTTCTCTGGCTATAAATCCAGGTTGCACATTGCAGTGTGACTTACTAGGGTTCACATTAAACATAGTTTGTGGTAAGAATTAGAATTGTTTTTAATCACTATGGCAAGATTTTATTACAGGAAGGCTAACAGTGTTCCCAGCTTAGATGCAGCTCTGTGACATCTTTTTGTTTCAGGTTGTCAACTTATTTCCCCTTCCTTCCTTCCTTCCTTCCTTCCTTCCTTCCTTCCTTCCTTCCTTCCTTCCTTCCTTCCTTCCTTCCTTCCTTCCTTCCTTCCTTTATTCCTTTCTCCCTCCTTTCCTTTCTTCTTTCTTTCTTTCTTTCTTTCTTTCTTTCTTTCTTTCTTTCTTTCTTTCTTCCTTTCTTTCTTTCTTTCTTTCTTTTTTTCTTTCTTTCTTTCCTTCCTTCCTTCCTTCCTTCCTTTCTTTCTTTCTTCTTTCTTTTTTCTTTCTTTCTTTCTTTCTTTCTTTCTTTCTTTCTTTCTTTCTTTCTTTCTTTCTTTCTTTCTGGTTGCCAACATTTTTTATTGACTTATATGTTATAAACTCAATATAGATCAATGAAGGAAGGTAAGAAACCAGAGATCCAATGATAACCTTGTAGTCTGGAAACTGAAACACTGATAGGAAAAGAATTGGCAATGACAGGGTAGTAAAAATATTAGCTATAGCAGTGATGGTCAGCATGTATTAATTTCTAAACATTTTATAACCAGGGTTTTACTCTTGATAAAAGTCCCCACCCTCTTCCTTCTGTCCTTCCCTTCCCTCTCTCTATTCCCACCCCTTCCAATCTGTGGAATAAAAGACAACAGAGTAAATGAAAACACTACTGTGTGTATGTTTTTTATGAAATCCAAGTACACCAGCTATATGAACAAGCATTTTCTTCTGAACATATCTGACTTCATGTTCATCACTATATGTTTATTTTTTGTAGTACAAGTTTTTAAAGGATAATCCCATAACATATATAACACAGTTTATCTTCTATATATGGTTGAATAAAATTCAATTGGGTATATAAAACCCATTTTAATCCAGTCCTCTTTGGATGAAGTGACTTGGCCACAATGAATAGCAGTAAACATCAATGTGCTGCTGTCTCTGTGATGTGTTGATATGGAGTCCTTGTAGTAGATATTTAGGATTATGTGTATATATATATATCTTAATTTGCTTTGTGTGAGAGTGTTTGAGACCAACAACTTCCCTTTCTGGCTTATCTCAGCCTAAAAATTACAGATCATTGTTGATGGGGCAATACAGAGAAGAGAAGAGAACTTCAATGATACTTGGATTAGTTTTCATAGTTCTTTAAGGTGCTGGGAAGGCTTCTGGAAGAGAAAATGCATAAGTGGGCTTATCTAGCTCTAGACCATGAATTCTGCAATACTGATATTCAAGGAAACTCATACCCACTGCTCCAACAGTGGTAAAATGCTTATGAGGGTGCCAACAGCTTTCTGATTGGATTTCAGGACTCTTCTCCAGGATAAATTTCATGTCTGTTACAGAAAACTTGGTTAAAAAAAAACATTATTAATACATGATTAGGAGATGATAATCCAAGTGACCTGGGGTCCTATTAATTCTGTTTCACTTTGTATTCATGTTGTCAAACTACATCTTACATATTTAAGCCCATAAATTTATGTTGGTTTGATCTTATCCATAGATTTCCTTTTTGTCAAGGCTTAATGGTCAATGCATAGTCTCAGACTTGTCAATGTGCTACAAGTAAGTAACTGTGCTTGGTCAGTTGTACAAGGGTTATCTGTATCAACCTACCTCTTCCCAAGGTTCAGAGAACATCATAGAAGGAAGCATGTAAAGAATTTAGGAGTTGAACAGCAGAGAGTTTTGAAATGCTGTTATCTGCAAATGTCATGGCTGTTGCACACATCAAATCATAGCAGTTGTGATTGCCTGCATAAGATCTAAACAAAATCAAGACAGTGAAAATTTTAGAATGAATGGGATGGCTACCTGCAATAGCTATTTATAGTTAATAGTTGGTTGCTGAAGGAAGGAGGGGTTTGTTTGTGCATGTGATAGGTTTCTCATGACCCACTGGGTGGCCTGACACTGATGCATATATGGAAAACATTAATTATGATAAGCATTTCAATAATAATAATAATAATAATGATAGCACTAGAGGAAAATAAGGAGGGAGAAAATTTAGGGATTCCTGGAGAGATCTAAACATGTTTTAGAGGGTACATAAGATCAAAACCCATTGTTTATATGTATTCAACTTTTAAAGAATACATTTGTCTTTTGGTTTTTTGTTTTTTTGTTTTTTTTTCAAGACAGGGTTTCTCTGTGTAGCCCTGGCTGTCCGGAAACTCACTTTGTAGGCCAGGCTGGGTTTGAACTCAGAAATCTGCCTGCCTCTGCCTCCCAAGTGCGTGCACGAGCACTGCCCAGCTTTAAAGAATACAAGTAAATACAATTATATAAATATATGTGTATATATATGTACATATATATACATATATACATATATGTATAAAACAAAATTGAAGAGAGTCAAAGGTAAAGAACCATAAAAGTGATTTCTATGAAAAAAATACTTTCAGTAAGAACTTTCCATTAATAAAGAGAGAGATAAAGAGAGAGAGAGGAAGAGATTTTAATTTTTTAGAATATATTTATACCCTATATATAAAGTAGATATGAATATATCCTATACTTCAAAACTATTGAGTTTGCTGGTCTAGAGAAATGACTCAATTGATCAGAGAGCTCACTAATCTTTCAGCAGACAAAACTTAGGTTTCCAGCCCTAGGAAACTAGCTAACATTGAAGAGATTATGTGGTTTCCAAATAAGTGGAATTGGGGTTGGGGGTATCCCAAGCCCTGTTTCCCGTACATGGAATGTGTTCCTCTAGCTGGGTGGCATTGTCTGTCATCAGTGGGAAAGAAAGCACTTAACATCTCCAGAGACTTGAAGTGCCAGGATAGGGGCATACTCAGAGGGGCCACTAACCCCTCAGAGAAGGGAAGGGGGAAAGGATTGCAGTAGCAGTGACTTGAAAGGGCAGTTAGCAGGATTTAATGTGAATAAGTAAAAAAAAAAAGTTAAATTTAAAGAGATAGAGATAGATAGATAGAGAGAGAGAGAGAGAGAGAGAGAGAGAGAGAGAGAGAAAGCAATAAGGTCTTGACTTATGGCACCAAACTTTTGGGAGTTGATTTTTTGGTCAGGTGGCTATGTTGTTTTTTTAGGAACTGTATGGTCCTCAAATAGCAGCAACTAAGGAAAGATGCATTTGCATATGTTTTTAATAATATCTTTAAGAAAAATATAAAGAAATAAAATCAATTTCTTCTGGAGTGAATATATTTCTGCAAAAACGGTCATTAAATGGGAAACACAAATCAGTGAGAAGTAATATCCTAACATGACAGATGGAATCTCTTATGTTCATGAATGCTAAGAGATTCAACACAGTTCCCATAGCTTTTAGGGATCGTAGTCATGATTTGAATATGGCTATGAATCTGAATCTTTGCCTATCTACTATCCAATGAAAACAAAAAGGGTCTTGCCAAAGTGCCACTTCTATGACTATCCATCCTATATTCATAATTTTTGGCAAGTCCTTCAGTAAACTCATTTTAAATTTCACACTTTTCTCTCATTTTGCTCTCTCTGATAATTGCCAAGAACAACTGTCAACAGATGTGAAGGTTTACAGATCATTAGATTTTCCTCTTCAGTTGACTCTCAGAAATGCCCTTGTGTCAAAGGAGCTCTTCTTTTTCATTTGAAAAGATTGGTTTTAGAGTAGTTTTGCTCCAAAGTAGTTAGCTAGTCAATTTTCTTCAATGAGCAATTAACCTGAACAATTGTAGAGATAGGGCCCACAGTGAGATCAATTACATGTCTGTTTATCTTTGCTTCTATATGTAGTGCCCTTACCTACTAGGCTTTCAGCAACACCTCAAAAATCTGGGGCAGATGGCTCATCAAATACTTTGTAAGAGAGAACACTTCAAGGT
Organism: Mus caroli; assembly: GCF_978045245.1. Taxonomy (NCBI): domain Eukaryota; kingdom Metazoa; phylum Chordata; class Mammalia; order Rodentia; family Muridae; genus Mus; species Mus caroli. Next base: position 31,429,200 of record NW_028227265.1, read on the forward strand.
AAGTCAAGGTCATTATTTCTACCAATAGATATATTCCTTTGTCCTTCACTGTTTCACATATGTTCATGCACATAACTATACATCACAACTGAGAATGCACATAGCATTTAATATTTACATTACTTCTTTATTTTTATTTTTTTTTAATTCAGACATGGAAAAGGATGAGTGGTCTTTTTGTCTCAAGCTGAATTACCATAGTCATGAGCAATTCTATCTTGATGTGCTCAGTAAAATTGACCAGGTTCTCTTTTAATTCTCTCTAAATCTTATGCACACCATGATAACTATAGGATAAATATGCTTAAGTGCCTGCTATGGTTTTCTTTTAAAACTAATCTACTACTTTCTTTTTCACGCTTCAGAAATAAAGACAAATATTATTGCAACCCAAACTTCTCTACAATGAAGTACAATCTGACATCCTTTCGGAAGGTGTATATAACGTCTTATTCATATCTTTGTATAACTCTTCAAAGATCTATAGTACCGACCCTGAGGGTTTGAAGTGCCAATTTCAACTATGACCCTAGGGTATTTATTGGTATTTATGTCCTGATATACTATCTCTAAAGATCTACAACAAAATAATGTGGCATTTTTTCCTTATTAGGCTATAATATAATGAGTAATTTATCTTATACACAGGGCACACAGTGTTCTTCTCTTTCTTTGATCTGATCAGTCAATTTGTTTGTTGGAGAATTTCAAATGGTGAGGAACCACTATCATGTCTTCCCCAGCCTGCAAAACCTGAACATTACTAAGAATAATTAGAAGTAATTTAAATTCATGTCTTTTTCCACGGTAATGTTCAATCAAAATTACAATATTTTCTAACATGATGGCTGTGTACTACTGGAGAGACTCTGGTACAAAGAATACAGATGAGGTATGTTTTAGTCTCTAAAAATCAAACAGCTATGAGTTAATAAGTATATCATATATTATATTTGAGGGTTCTTTGTTTTAGATTGCTATACAATACACAGATGATATTTTACTAAGTAATAACAGCTTAAAAATGAGCAAGACTTAAAGGATTCCTTTCCATTTTTACATAGTAGGTGCCTAATAAAAATAATCATAATAGCTACTCTCTTATCAAATTGTAGGTACCAAATAAGAAAAATTATAATAGCTACTCTCTATTGCTATGATGAACTACCATGAATAAAATAACTTACAGAAGAAAGAATAGTTGAGTTCATAATTCCAGAATGGTAACAGGACTGTGTAGCACACATATATAGGCTGGAGTAGGAAACAGAAATCATGCATCTAGTACCACAAGCACTAGCATAACACACAGAGAGGAAATTATGTGTGGCTGTAAAGCCTTAATCCACTGCCCTTGCCCCATGATAAACTTTCTCCAGCAAGATCACATTTTCTAAGCCTACCCAAACAGTGCCACAATGTTTACTAAATGTCAAACATCTGAGCCTATGGGGGAATATTGTCACTCAATCATTTTATTTTATATTTATTTTTCCTTTTATTGGATAGTTTTTATTTAAATTTCAAATGTTATCCCCTTTCCAGGTCTCCTCTCTGGAAATCCCCTACACCATATCCCCTCCCCTCCCCTCTATGAGGGTGCTCCTCCACCCACACACCCACTCTAGTCTTCCCACCTTGGCATTCCTCTACACAAGGGCATTGACCCTCCCCTCCACCCAAGGCCCAAGAGTATCTCTTCCCACTGATGTCTGACAAGGCCATTCTTTAAGTTTGTTTATGCAGTGGATTACACTGATGGATTTCCATATATTGAAGTGTCCCTGCATCCTTGGGATGAAGCCTAGTTGATCTTGGTGAATGGGTTTTTTGATGTGTTCTTGAATTTGGTTTGCAAGAATTTTATTGAGTATTTTTGCATTGATATTCATAAGGGAAATTGGTCTGAAGTTCTCTTTCTTTGTTGGGTCTTTGTGTGGTTTTAGTACCAGTGCAACTGTAGCTTCATAGAACAAATTGGGCAGTGTTCTTTCTGTTTCTATTTTGTGGAATAGTTTGAAGAACATTGGTATTAAATTTTCTCTGAAGGTGTGCTAGAATTCTGAACTAAACCCATCTGGTCCCAGGCATTTTTTGGTGGGGAGACTTTTAATGACTACTTCTATTTCTGGGAGTTAAGGGACTGTTTAGAGGGTTTATCTGATAATGATTAAACTTTGGTATTTGGTATTTGTCTAAAAAATGTCCATTTCATCCACATTTTCCAGTTTTGTTGAGTATAGGCTTTTGTAGTAGGATTTGATTTTTTTTATTAATTTGGATACTGTTGCTGTGCCCTCTGGTTAGTCTGGCTGGTTTATCTATATTGTTAATTTTCTCAAAGAACCAGCGCCTGGTTTTGTTAATTATTTGTATAGTTCCTTTTGTTTCTACTTGGTTGATTTCAGCCCTGAGTTTGATTATTGCCTGCCTTCTACTCTTCTTGGGTGTATTTGCTTCTTTTTGTTATAGAGCTTTCAGGTATGTTATTGAACTGCTAATGTATGCTCTCTCCAGCTTTCTTTTGGAGGCACTTGGAGCTATGAGTTTTCCTCTTAGGACTGCTTTCTTTTTTTCTTTTCTTTTTTTTTTTTTTTAGGACTGCTTTCATTGTGTGCCATAAGTTTGGGTATATTGAGCCTTCATTATCATCAAATTCTAAAAATGTCTTTAATTTCTTTCTTTATTACTTCCTTGACCAAGTTATCATTGAGTTGAATGTTGTTCAACTTTCATGTGTATTTGGGCTTTCTGTTGTTTGTGTTGTTATTGAAGACCAGCCTTAGTCTGTGGTGATCTGATATGATACATGGGGTTATTTCAATCTTCTTGTATCTTTTCAGGTCTGTTTTGTCACCAATTATGTGGTCAATTTTTGGAAAAGATACCATGAGGTGCTGAGAAGAAGGTATATTCTTTTGGTTTAAGATGAAATGTTATATAGATATCTGTTAAATCCATTTGGTCCATAATTTCTGTTAGTTTCACTGTGTCTCTTTTTAGGTTCTGTTTCTATGATTTGTGTATTGTTGAGAGTGGGGTGTTGAAGTCTCCCACTATTATTGTGTGAAGGTCAATATGTGCTTTGAGTTTTAGTAAAGCTACTTTTTTGAATGTGTGTGCTCTTGCATTTGGAGCATAGGTGTTCAGAACTTAGAATTCTTCTTGGTAGATTTTTCCTTTGATGAGTATGAAGTGTCCTTCCTTATCTTTTTTGAATACTTTTGGCTAAAAGTCAATTTTATTTAATATTAGAATGGCTACTTCGGCTTTCTTTTTGGGACCATTTGTTTGGGAAACTATTTTCTAGCCCTTTACTCTGAGATAGTGTCTGACGTTTACATTGAGGTGTGTTCCCTCTATTCAGCAAAATGCTGGATCCTGTTTAAGTATCCAGTCAATTTTTCTGTCTTTTTATTGGGGGAATTGAGTCCATTGATGTTTAGAGATACAAAGGAATAGTGATTGTTGCTTCCTATTATTTTTGTTGTTAGAGGTGGAATTGTGTTTGTGTAATCATCTTCTTTTGAGTTTGTTGAAAGAAAATTACTTTTTTGCTTTTCCTAAGGTGTAGTTTCCCTCCTTGTGTTGGAATTTCCCATCTATTTTCCTTTTTAGGGCTGTTGTAGAAAGATATTGTGTAAATTTGTTTTTTTCTCATGGAATATCTTGCTTTCTCCATCTATAGTAATTGAGAGTTTTGCTGTTTATAATAGCCTGTGCTGGCATTTGTGTTCTCTTAGGGCCTGTATGACATCTGCCCTGGATCTTCTAGCTTTCATAGGCTCTGGTGTAAAGACTGGTGTTATTCTGATAGGTGTACCTTTATATGTTACTTGCCTTTTCCCCTACTGCTTTTAATATTCTTTCTTTTATTTGTGCATGTGGTGTTTTTAACCATTATCTGAGAGGAGAAATTCCTTTTCTGCTCCAGTCTTTTTGGAGTTCTGTAGGTTTCCTGTATGTTTATGGGCATCTCTTTCTTTATGTTAGTGAAGTTTCCTTCTATAATTTTGTTGAAGATATTTACTGGCACTTCAAGTTGGGAATCTTCACTCTCTTCTATACCTATTATATTTAGGTATACCTAATATACACAATATACCTATTATATTGTGTCCTGGATTTTTCAGGATGTTTGGGTTTAGGAGCATTTTGGATTTTGCATTTTCTGTGATATTTGTGTCAATGTTTTCTATGGTACCTTCTACACCTGAGATTCTCTTTCTTATCTCTTGTATTCTGTTGGTGATGCTTGCATCTATGTCTCCTGATCTCTTTCCTAAGTTTTCTATCTCCAGGGTTGTCTCTGTTGTGATTTCTTTATTGTTTCTATTTCCATTTTTAGATCGTGGATGATTCTGTTCAATTCCTTCAACAGTTTTGCTGTTTTCCTGTAATTATTTAAGGGAATTTGTGTTTCCCCTTTAAGGTGTTCTTTGTAGCTATTTACCTGTATTCTCCTATATTTCTTTAGGGGAGTTATTTATGTGCTTCTTAAAGTCCTTTAACATCATCATGAGATGTGATTTTAAATCAGAGTCTTGCTTTTCTATTGTGTTAAGTTATCCAGGTCTTGCTGTGGTGGGAGAACTGGGTTCTGATGATGCCAAGTAGCCTTGGTTTCTGTTCCTTATGTTCTTACCCTTACCTCTCACCATCTGGATATCTCTCTACTGTTATCTGGTCTTATTGTCTCTGACTATGGCTTGATACTCCTGCAAGCCTGTGAGTCAATACTCCTGGGAAACCAGTTCCTTCCAGGAGGAATTTGGGTATGTAGAGCTATGGCACAGAGTCAGCTCTAGGGTGTAGACAGAAACAGGAAGGATCTTGTCCCTGGCTGTTCCTTGGTTCCTGTGTCCTGGTAGCTCTTGGCAGATCCCTCTTGGGCCAGGAATTTTATCAGAAGTGGTGATTTTACCTTTGTTCACAATTGTGTCAACAATCCTGGGAGATGAGCTCTCTCCTGGCAGTATTTTGGTATGGATCAGCTCTGGACACTGTGGTACAGGATCAGCTCAGGGTGCAGACAGAAACTGGAAGGATACTGTCCTAGGCTGCTCCTCAGTTCCTGTGTTCTGAGGGATCCAGGTGGGTTCCTCAGAGCAGAAGTTGTGGTCTTACCTCTGCTCACAGGCATGTCAGTACTCCTGGGAGCCTAGCTCTCTTCCAGTGGTATTTGGTTATTGAGAGGTGTAGCAACAGAATCAGCTTATTTTATAAAATTTTATAAGGACCTTTGTGTTCTACTTCTGTGAACTTCTTTTCAAATGGTGCATCAGATATCTATTGGATTATGACAAACTAACCTGAAACATTCTATCATAAAACAATAGCTGATTATTTCTCAAGGTAATCTTTGCCAATAATTCCTCCAACACATCTTGCATTAATATTAGATACTCCAGGCATCTGATTATGGGCAATGGTTCTCTTCTGTATAAGCCTTTATTATACTTTACAATATTGCCTACACTGTAGCTTCACATCAATGTTTCCTGAAGGGTCTTTCATGTCTGTGCTTATATCATATATGCTAATGTCCTGATGACCTAGGTGATTTATTGGTGAAAACAAGAGTAAATATGAGAGAGGCATATGGAAGTTCATGATACTAGAAGTCAAGATTTATTTTAAATTCTTCTGGTAAAATCTTTCACAAATGATACAGGCATTTAAAGATTAATAAAGAGACTATATAATGGTTTAAAGGGAATTTAAGTATCATGTAGTTCAAGACTATCACTCTGTGAGGAAACAAATAAGGTCAGACAAAGCAACTCCTAAGCACAGAAAAGAGTTAACACAAATAAATAAATAAATAAATAAATAAATAAATAAATAAATACCAAAAAAGGAAAAATCCCACATATTACTTTAAAGTTAAATGAACAGAAGTGTTAATATTTACATGATTGTGACTATGAATGTATTCAAAGGGTCCTAAAAAGTCAATGTCCTGCCAACCTAGGTTGTTTTATATGACTATGCAATCTGACTATGAAATCTCTCTCCCTCTCCCTCTCCCTCTCCCTCTCCCTCTCCCTCTCCCTCTCCCTCTCCCTCTCCCTCTCCCTCTCCCTCTCCCTCTCCCTCTCCCTCTCCCTCTCCCTCTCCCTCTCCCTCTCCCTCTCCCTCTCCCTCTCCCTCTCCCTCTCCCTCTCCCTTTCCCTCTCCCCTTTCTCTCCTGAAAACTTTGGGATACAAATATGTTGACATCAAAATAATTATAACATTTTAATTTTAATGTATGTTGGAATGTGCCAGTTATTTGATGGCACCATACTATTAAACTGCTAAATAAATAAGTTATCTCTTGAAGGGTAGAATGATTGAGACCATTGGTTTTATAATAGTTTGCTTTCATTGAAACAAGCAAAATATGTGTGAACTCATATTTAACGAATTCCTGATTTTTAATCTTCTTAGGGATTATTTGTTCTGGGTGAAACTATTATTACTGCGTGTGTTCTCTCCAGGAAAACGTCCAGCGACGCAAAGCATGAGAATCAGCACAAAGCTTTTCACTATGCAGGTAAATGTTTCTGATTTTTCAAGCCTGGATTATTGTAATTCTTATTTTTCAAAGCTTTTGCTCATGATGCTTTCTCAGATAAAGCTCTCTGAGAATGCAAAAGTCAAATCTTAATAAAGAATGCACCTGCTTTGGTAAATTATTCCAATTTTGATATCCATGCACATGATCCTATCTAGTTTACAATAATAGGATTCATAGTTAAGAACTTGAGGGATAGTGGCTGTCTCTGCTTTCAGTGCTTTCAGCAAATGTAATGTAGGCTGGTTTTTTTTCCTTCTTCTTCTTATTGTCTGAATCAACATATCTTCGCTCCAAGCCTAATTTCAAAATTGACTTTCTCAACTAGAACAATTGTGGTAGTCATTAAAGAAATTTATTTCACATATCTATTTGACAGCATTTTAAAGGACAGTAATCAATTGCTACTTTTTATTGCAATACTAATTTAATTTTATTTTCACAAAAGCATTTATACTTAAGAGTCTTCATGTCTACTTAGTACTCCATTTCATAAACCACAATTTTCAATATTCAAGAGCAATACAGTGCTCTTATAAATTTTTATTAATGAAATAGGGTTGTGGTTCCTTCTGGTGTGAACCTCCTTCTTAGAAGGGAGAACAAAATATTCATGGGAGGAAATATGGAGACAAAGTGTGGACCAGAGACTGAAGGAAATGCCATCCCAGAGACTGCCCCACCTGGGGAACCATCTCATGTACAGACACCCAACCCAGATATTATTGAGGAGACCAAGAAGTGCTTGCTGACAGAAGCCTGATATAGCTGTCTCCTGAGAGGCTCTGCCAGAACCAGACAAATACAGAGGCAGATACTCACAGGCAAACATTGGATTGAGCACAGGGTCCCCAATGGAGGAGTTAGAGAAAAGACTGAAGGAGTTGAAAGGGTTTGCAACCCCGTAGGAAAAACAACAATATCAACCAACCAGGCCTCTCTCCACCTCCAGAGCTCCCAGAAATTAAACCACCTACCAAAGGGTACACTTGGAGGGACCCATGGCTCCTGCCACATATTTAGCAGAAGATGGCCTTGTTGGACATCAATGGGAGAAAAGGCCCTCGGTTCTGTGAAGACTCCATGCCCCAGTGTAGCAGAATGCCAGAGCAGGGAGGTCAAAGTAGATGGGTTGGTGGGGAGAGGAGATGGGATTTGTGTGGTGGTTATTTTTCTAATTCCCACATTTGGGAGGCTGAGGTAGAAGATTGCAGTGAATTTGAAGCCAGCCTAGGCTCCACTGCAGGAGTCTATCTGAAGAAAGAATAACCAAAAGTTAAGCACATGTGAGTCTCAGAAAATTAATTAATTAATTAAAATTGAACATAACTGAAAGGAGGGAAGAAAGCCTTGTCCTCCTCAGAGTCTACTAGACCGAGGTAAGACACATTTTCCAAAATTATGAGTGGTAAATTTTAAACAAAGTATCCAATATCAAGTGGTTAGCCTTGAAAACACTGTGTCAGCAATATTTTACAGACTGAGAAAGTTGTATTCCTGTATTTAATAATATTTCTATGCATGTGACAACTCACTGTTCATAAGAGTGTATGTTCATATCAGTGTATGTTCATAACAGTTTACATATTGAGCAAGTTGTATTTGAGAATACATATGTATGTGCATATAGATATATGTAATGTGCATATAGATATATGTAATGTGCATATAGATATATGTATATGACAACAATTAATGAGAAAGATCATGAATTTGGAAGAGAGCAAGGATAAGTGTCTAGAAGGATTAAAGGAAGAAATACAAGTGTAGAATCAGTTTAATTATTATCATAATCGCCAAAAGTAAATGAAATGAAGACAAAGACAGTTAAAGATTATGCTTTTAATACGTAAAACTTCCACATCAAAAGTAAATCCAAAACACATATTTAATTTATTCAAAACCCAGATAAAACAATCTTTAAAGAGATTTTTTTCTTTTTAATCTTAAAATGAAGAGAGAACAAGAAGAGACAGATACTAAAGACTCAGCTTCTTTTTTAATTCTTTCTTTTTTCTTATCTTTTTTTTTTTTTTTAGACAGGGTTTCTGTGTAGCCCTAGCTGTCCTAGCTCTCACTCTGTAGATCAGGCTGGCTTCGAACTCAGAAATCTGCCTGCCTCTGTCTCCCAAGTTCTGGGATCAAAGGCGTGCGCCACCACTGCCAGGCATCATCAGCTTCATGACCTCTTGGTTTAGTGGTGTATCTTACTACTGACAAGTTTGACTCAAACAAGGCATGCTATGTCCTTACTGATAAACACACAAAGACCTTCAGAGCTTGGAAAGGAAGACATTTAAAGGAAAGCCAGAAATATTGCTTAAAGATCAAGATTTGTAAGCAAATGAATCTCAAGTATAATGTACCTGGGATACTGTTCTGAATGAGATGCCACAGGGATTTTAATGTTTTGAGACAAGAATATAGAAAAAAGTTAATCATGATTCTTACTCTGTTACTCAGGCTCTTAAGAACTTAAACTTACGTTAAATGGCTGGGATAGATCCAACATGCTATCTATGCGAGGCAGATTTAATGTAGTTTCTTTTAAAATTCCATGCTCAACATGGGCAGAATAATGAAAATAAATAATTTTGAAAGAGACAGAAGACAGTGAGGCTATTGTGCTCCAGTTCTTGCTCAAATATTACTTTTGGATGAGAAAATAACCAATCTCAAAATATACTAAGAGGCAAATATTCCCTGTAATCTTTTGATGTACCTCTTCTAGGTCTTGCCTATAATCTTAGACTTCACTCTACCCATGCACGCCAAATAACAGATATTGACCTCTCTGTGTGCCAGAATCTTCCCCACTGAGCCTATCTATATATTGGGGAGACAGACACAAGTGGTAAACTATCAGATCCCATGAGGAGACCAAAAGCTCACATATTCTTGACATGCCTACTATCTTAAATGTTTCTCTCTAGTTTTTTTTTTCTGATCCTTAATTTAGTTACTACTTTAATTAATAGTTCCTATAAGGGTTGAGGAGATGGCTAACTTAGTAGTGTTCATGCCTACAGATGTGAGGACAGAGTTTAATCTCTGGAACCCTTGTTTAAAAACCAGAGATTGCAGCTTCTAATCCAAGCTCAGGAAAGGAGGATTCTTGGGGCTTGTTGAGCAGCCAGCCTGGATGATTTCTGCATTCCAGGCCTATGAGAGACTCTGTCTCCAAAACAAGGTGGGTGGGTTCTGTCTTAAGGAGTTAGTCGTTGTACTGGCTAGTTTTGTGTCAACTTGACACAGGCTGGAGTTATCACAGAGAAAGGACCTTCAGTTGAGGAAATGCCTCCATGAGATCCAACTGTAAGGCATTTTCTCAATTAGTGATCAAGGGGGAAAGGCCCCTTGTGGGTGGAACCATCTCTGGGCTGCTAGTCTTGGTTCTATAAGAGAGCAGGCTGAGCAAGCCAGGGGAGGCAAGCCAGTAAAGAACATCCCTCCATGGCCTCTGCATCAGCTCCTGCTTTCTGACCTGCTTGAGTTCCAGTCCTGACTTCCTTTGGTGATGAACAGCAGTATGGAAGTGTAAGCCGAATAAACCCTTTCCTCCCCAACTTGCTTCTTGGTCATGTTTGTGCAGGAATAGAAACCCTGACTAAGACAGTCATAAAACAAATTAGATGTTGGTGCTTAGCCCCAAAAGCATTGTGGCTCTACTGCACCAGCGTATCTTTCAGGCAGATTACTATTTTAAACAGAAGGGTTTAGAGCTGGGTTGGTGTTTACCTTTCTCTTTTGGTAGACTTGAATTCTCTTCCACACAGTATCAAGAAAATAGAAACCACAGACTCTCTCTCTCTCTCCATTCTTGTTATACTTCCAAATTTCTGGCTTGCTGAGATATGCATAGCTTGCTGGGTGAGTCACGTTTGTCTAATTCACTGATTTAGTGTATTTCACTTGCACTAATATAGCACAAAATATTTTCAAACAGAGAATTCTATGATTATGCATTTCCCTCTGTAAGCATTTAGCACATTACGTTTTATAGATGTACAACATAACCTGGTAAAATTTTGTACTTCTCAACAAAAGATTTAACTTCAATCAATATAAAAATGTATTTAGCTTGTATCTTAGGCTATAACTGAGTTGCTAAGGAAGACAGCCAACCTTCTGATGTCTCCCTGTGCCTAGATTTATGTAACACAGAATTTTTACCAAGGCTATGCGAATGCTTAAGAACTATAGGGCCACCTGAGGGCCTGGAAGTTAGACAGATTCCCTGATAGATAGGGAAAGAGGCCTTGGCTAGGTAGTAAAGATGATAAAATTCCAAGATGACTGGTTTCTTTCTGACTCTGCTTACCAAAGACAAATAGTCTTGCTGCTTAAAACCAAGGTCTTGTGAGGGTTTGTTCCACCAATAGAACCCCAACTCATCTTAGAATCTTGCCTATGGACTGGCCCTAGGTGATCAAAGCAGTTCAAGTCAATTCAAGGTAGTTCAGGATATGTTTACCCAACAGTTGTGGGCCAGTCAGCCACCAACCCTATTTTAGGAAATTAGAAATGGAATACCCTTCAAATACTAAGAAAACACACACACACACACACACACACATACAAGCAAACAATAAGAAAACAACAAAGCAGCCCTGTAGAAGACTGGATTTTGGCACCAGAGTCCCACTTCTGCTATGTAGAGGGTTTTTCTCCATATGTGATTGCTGTGAGTATGCCCATATTCCCACCTCTGATAAAAACCTTTCTTCACCATTAAGTTGTGTTTCAGAATTTCCTTACTACTACCAGTTGTAAAAGAGGATTTTTCTGCCTTTTATTTTTAACCAGGGAGAGAAACTGAGTCCCATCAAGACTCTTAGACAATAACAAAACTAGCTATATACAAAAATATCCATTATATTATTTTTAATAAAATTTGAGATATTTTTTGTTTGTCTATAACCCATCTGTCACAAATTATATTGATCAATTCTATAACCTGATAAAGAAGAGCTGGGACTTTGATATACAAGTAATAAAGTTTTTTGTTTCTATTGAGCTAATGTTATACAAATGGTGACTTTTTCCACAGTGGACTGTCTTCCCAGGGGGGAAATGTTCTGAGTTTTTCCATCAACTTATTGTTTTTATTACAGAAAAGTGACGTGGGCCCCTCAGTAGCAAAATTTGAGATTAAAAAACATTTTCATATATATATATATATATATATATATATATATATATACATATATTTACATTGTATATGTATATATCAATAAAAACTGTTTTATTTGTATGGAAAAAAGTAATCATAAAACATTCAAGAAATGTAGAAATACATGACATAAGGAGTCTGAATAGTAAGATCCTAATTTCTGTTGTATTTTTGTTTCAATTTTTAATATAGTCTTTTTAACAATTTCATACCATGTATTTGAACATATTTATACCAACTCAATTTCTCTTGTTCCTGCCCCTCAACCCCACCACTCTTCCCACCCAATTTTGAGGTTACTTATTTCCCCTTTGAGTCCAGTTTGTGTTGCTCAGCTAGTTATGGGATTGGGGCCAGCTGTGCAGTATGGTCAGCCAACCAGCGATCACACTATTTACAAACCAAAACAAGGCACATACAACAATCAATTTCTTTCTCCATCCTTGTGGAGAGCGGTGCCGCGAGCAATCGCCATTATAAGATGGTGCTGGCCTCCGCTGTGCCTAACTAGTAAACAAGCCTTGTAAGCAGGTGGGAGAGTGAACTCACACCTAGTCACTGCCCATCTTGGAGCATAGTAATGGGGTGATGGGCGAGCAATGAATCAGGAGCTGACACGCCACATCAGGTGCTGAAACACCATGGCTGTGGACTATATAAGCAACGCCATTTTCTGGGGTCTGGGTCTTCCCTCCTGAAGAAGCAATAAAGCTTTTGCTGCAGAAGATTCCGGTTGTCCGAGTGTGTTCTTGCCGGTGAGAACGATAGCTCGGGACACATCCTTGCTTGATCCTTAGGTTGGGATGGAATTTTGTTCATCTTACCCCTTTGGAGCTGAGATTTTGTCTACCTGGAGCTTGCACATACTATCAAAATTGCTGTGAGTTCATACATGTGTCTGCTGTGTAGTATTTGGAAAACACTTGTTTCCTTGAAGTTATCCAATACCTTCTGCTTTTATTCTTGCCCTGCTGCATGTATCTTCATAAAGATCCCTCAGCCTTGAGAATAGGATTGCAGTATGAATGTCTACTTTAAAGGTGAAAAGTACATGGGATTTTGCTCTCTGCACATAAAACCATTTGTAGTCACTGTGTAAAATTCCATCGACTGCAAGATAGCTTCTATCATGACTTGATGTTCAAAATTGACAGTCAGGGAAAACTCATGAAGCTAGATACACACTGCCGATTAATAACAAGTTAACATGACCTATAAAGATAATATAAGTAAATGTTTGGCTTATAAAAATAGCTAGTTGGAAAATGAAAGCCACCTTGTTATCTAAAAAGTGAGGGAATTCCCACAGGCATAGGCCCACACAGCTGTTTGACATTGTGAGAGATATTTCCGTCTAAAAAAATCATCCTCAAAAGTTACACAATTGAGTTACAAACAAACAAAACACCAGCAAAACCATGTGTTTTAAATTTGTAATCTCTTTCTTTTTCAAACCATTATTGAAAATAGATTCTTCTCTTACACAATACAACTAGATTGGCCACAGTTTCTTCTCCTATACCTTCTGCAAGTTCCCTACATACCTCCCTTCTCCCCCAGATCCATACTCCCTTCATTCACTCTCCAGAGAGGAGCAGGCCTCCAAGTGAGAAAAGCCAAACAGGATAAAACAAAATACAATAATTCAAGTCAATAGCCTTCATACTGAGTCTGGACAAGGCAATCCAATGGAGGAAAAGAATCCCAAGAACTGACAAAAGAGTCAGAGATATACACACTCCCACTGTTAGAAGTCTCACAAAAACATGAAACTAACATGTTTTTAGTTGGCAGTGTGTCATAACTCATACACAGAGAACTTGGAGCAGATCCATGCAAACCCTTTACTTGTCACTTCTGACTCCGTGAGTCTATGTGTGTCCTGCTTAGTTGATTTAGTGGACCACATACTTCCAGGTTACTCCACCCCTTCTGACTCCTATGGTCTTTTCTCCCTCTCTTGCCCATGGTTTCCCAAGTTCCCAAAGGGAGGGACTAAATGGAGAACTTCAATTTAGACTTTATCTCCTCATAATATCTGGCTGTAGGTCTTGATAACTGTTCCTATCTTCTGCTCTAGGGAGCCTCTCTTATGACAAATGAACCAGGCATAGTCCATGAGTATAGCAGAGCATAATTAGGAATCACATCATTGATTAATTTTTTTTTATGTCCTGTTTTTTTATACCCTAGGTCTCTGGGCTATCCAGTCTCTGGATATTGAACATCCAGGTAGGATGGCATCCAGTGCGTGGGCATCCTTGTATACTATAGACATCAAATTAAGCGAAAGTTTGATCAGATATTCCCCCTATATCTGTGCCCCTAACCCATTGCCCCAGGACATCAGCTAGGCAAGACATTGTAGGTGGAGCATTTTGTGGCTAGCGTGATGCCAGGATTTCTATTTACATAAACTTAAGAGTACCTTCTCATACCAAGGAGACTAGAAAATTTGGGTGAAGACTCCATGCAGGTACCAGCTTGAACTTTCTAAGCTGTGTAGATATTTTCTGTGGATATGGGCCCCACTGTCAGTTTTTAGCAATTGACCTTTTATCCTAGGCTTGCTTTAGGATCTCCACAGGTCCTCCTCAACCAATATCTTACCTGAATGCAATCCAGTCCTACCAATTGACTTTATTGTGGCCAAAGGTTCTGAATCAGTCTCCAAACATCTATGGATAACATGCAACAGACAGATCCTGAAGACAACATCTAATAATCAGAGTTTGCTCATACAACACATCATTTTGTTGCTTCTTTTTTTTCCCACCAGCTATTATTCATCATTAAATGTTAGCATGGAAAACAGTATGCCCAATTTCATCATATGACAGGGTATAAGAGCAATGCTGCCACCACAAGCCTGCATAGCAGAGATAACTCAGATATTCTGAATAGTAGCACTCTGCTTTGGATGGGTTCCTATCTTCATTCTTATTTATGTGCACATACCACATTGTCTACTACTTACTAATATCTTTGTCCTGACAACTACATTGGCAGTTACTGACTTACAGGCATCACTATGGTTTGAATCTGAACTGTCTTCCATACGCTCATGCTTTTGTGTTTACTTCCACTAACAGAGCTATTTGATGCATAGGGCTTCAGGGAAGAAAATCCTGGATGGGAGGAGAAGGTCTCCCAGGAGAGGCCATTGAACATTGCATCTCCCACCTGATATGGCCTACTCTCTCTTCTTCCTGTGATATAAACAGCTCACATCAAGCTCCTGTTGATCTGGACAGAGCTGCTTTTCTCTGCCTTCCCTGTCACGTTGGATCAGCCTCCCTCTGAAATTCAGAGGCAAAGCAAACCTTTCCTCCCTTTAAATTTTCTCTCAGACGTTGTAGTTACATAGAGAGAACTCACTAACATTGTTGGATTTCTCCTTGTTATGAAAATATCTAAGATAAGCAAGTTAATAGGGGTAAGATTTGTGTTAACTCATTGTTTTGGAAGTTTATCCAAGCTCGTGTGATACTATTGTAATTTGAGGCTATAGGAGAATATATCACAATAGAAGCAAAGCGGGGGAAATAATTCTCCCCCCATTGTAACAACAGACAAACAAATAAAACAATATCAGAAGTGTAAATATCATCTTTTGAACTAAGCTAATATCTAAACTTCCTTCCTCTAGCTTACATCTCTTAAAGGTTCCATAACCTACTAATGGCATCAGTCTTACCAGCAAGACTTTTATGATAGGCTGTGAAGGGCTATTCATCTGAAAAACACCACTTACATGGCTGGGTATTCAGGCATCTCATTTAGGATCTCACCATGTGTCACCTTCATAAAACATATAATATAATACAAATGCAAAAAATGCTATTGTGTAATTAAATATAAACAAAAAAAATTGAAGGACCAATATGCTGTTCACCTGTACTTGATTGTAACCCAGAGATAAAGGAAAAGAAAATAAGAATCAAATATGGGTCACAGTAAAGAATCTCCATTATTTTGGAGCCAGGACAATCAACCACATTATATTTAGCTGAAGAGTAGAAATCTTTCCATCCCCATAGGCAACAAGATATCACACTCTATGTGTAATTTATAAAACAAGACCTTTTCCAGTTTTTAGTATAATTTATGAACCATACGTTAAGATTCTTTATGTCTCTGCACAGGGGCAACTAGGAGTTGAATACAGTGGCTTCCTCTAAGCACACAGCTAATAGAGCACAAGGGTTAATAGGCAAGTTTCATTTAATAGCTACCTGTGTCCTCCCCATCGTACCAAAAAGGAAGTGGGGAGATAAGTTCTTGCCACAGCTGTAATACTGCAGACAGCATTAAAGTAACTCATAAGAATTATCTGGAACTCAACAAACAGGTGTTCATAGCTACAAAGGAAGATAAGAAAACTTTAATAACTGCTTTCTTTGGTGGGACTATGGTGAACAATATTGAAACAGCCATCTTTAAGAAAGCAAATGCCACAAACATTCTACACCTTAATTTAAAAATAAAATAAAAAGTCCTTTTGTTTTTGAATGTCAGTTTCTAAACACATTTTCAATATGGCTTAAATGAGGTTTCTACCAGAAAAGTAAACTTTTAAGAAAAAAAAAAAAAAGTGGAATGCTGGGTGTGGTGGCCCACGCCTTTAATCCCAGCACTCGGGAGGCAGAGGCAGGCAGATTTCTGAGTTCGGGCTGAGTTCAAGGCCAACCTGGTCCACAAAGTGAGCTCCAGGACAGCAAAGACTATACAGAGAAACCCTGTCTTGAAAAAACAAAACAACAACAACAAAAAAAAAGTGGAAGGAAGACACTTAGTATAAATTGGAATAATAAGTTGCAACCAACTAAATTAAACTAAAATAAATAAACATTTGGATTTTACATTAAAAGAAAAAATATGTTTAAATATTATTAAACTAGTTTGACACTTCATTAGATACTAGAGTAAAATATGTTCTGTTAATCTATGTAAAGTAGGGATTCAATCTACTTGATACTATAACCTTCAATAAATAAAGCCTGATTTCTAAGTAAGTCACTAGAAGGATTGTATGCTGTCCTTGGTTACTAACTGGAAAGAAAAGGAAGCATGGCTCCATTACCGATGCATAAAAGCTGTAAAATTCTTCCAAAGCTAAGAAAAAAATTCTATTTTTGTTCATGCTTTAATTTAGAAAAATACCTACATTGTTACCTTGATTATATTTTCAAATAAATAATACAGAATGAAGTATGTTAATGAATAGTAATGGGAAATTACATGTGACCTACAATTATTTCTATTTTGTTTCTTTAGCCTCTTTCTTTTCTTCTGCACAGCTGGAGCAATATTTTCAAAACAATAATCTGAATTTACAATTGCCCTAGAAATTCATTTTCAGTGAGCACCTGTCGCTCTGAGAACAATCCTGTGTAGGTCACCGTGCACAAAGGGCTTTGCTTCTTGGTCATGTTTGCAGCCTTTCTCTTTCTCAGCCTCCCATTTAAGGACCCCAGCATTTCCTTCACACTGTGTTCTAGCAATACTGGTTACCTATCTGTTGTTCACCTGCAATTAACCTTTATCTATCATCAGGTACTTACACTTACTTTCCCCTCCACATGAACTATTCTTCTAAAGACCTTCACAAGCCTATTTTTTTCTTATCTTTAAAAAAAAAGTACATATCTCTAGGGAATGCAGCCTATCCTTGACATATTTGCTATACATATTTCACCTTCTGTTTTTGTTACCTTTCTTATGCCATGAAGTAATGTTGTTTCGTTGGCAAATTTTCCCAGTTTCAAGGTTGTGTTCACACAATGGAAGAATCTGATTGGAATTGGAGGTCTTTCTGTAAGGGCATTTTGCTTGTGCCTCAAACTTTAGGCAGTATCCAAGATTTGAGCTTTCACCTGTGGCTCTGATATCTGTGTCTATAGCAAACTTTCCTTTATCTCTTATTTTATAAATACAGTTTCTCACACTTGTGATTACTGGGAATTTAACTCAGAACCTCTGGAAGAGCATTCAGTGGCCTTAACCACTGAGCCATCTCTCCAGGCATAAATACAGTTTCTCAACTGTTAAAGATACACTCCTTTTCTTCTCTTATCCTTGTTTTGTTTTTTGTTTGTTTTGTTTTTTGTTTTTGTTTTGTTTGTTTGTTTGCTTGTTTTTGCCACTGTTGAGTGCATTAAGCTCCTATGCCAACAATCTTTTCTAAAATCCTAAACCATTGATCACAGCTTACTTGCTAAATGAAAGAAAAAAAATGGCATTTCACTGACAGCTTTCTAACTTTTGTGAAGACCACAGATGTGTACCCAGGCTTTCTTGTTCCAGTTGAACATGGCCATGTCCTTAAAAAACAAAACCATGTTACATAGATTTTGTTAAAATTCATGTCTGGTACTGAGTTATGTCCCAAAATATCTAATTTGACTGCTATGAATTTCTTGAAATTATCATCAGACAAAAGACAATGATTAGAAATAATTGTCATATATAGGAAATAAAAATTTGGGAGTAAATCTGGATCACGGGTGAATACATGAATAAATTAATATGAATAAGAAATATTATTCATATAATATTATTTTAGAAATCCTTCCAGATCTGTGACTGTGCTCTGAATTACTCTCCAAAGAAGAAGTACAAATGGCTAATAAACACAGTAAAGGCTGGCCAATGGAATTATCCACCAGGAAATGACAAATTAAAATTAATTTGATATTCTATCTTTCCCTCTTGGAATGAGTATAAGCAAGAAATCAAATTTCAGTAAAATTGTCTACTGTAGGTGAAAACTAAAAATTGATAACATGTTAATAAAATCAGTGTATACATTCCTCAGAAACTAGAAATATAACCAATATTTGGCATATCTGTCTTCACCACCTCATTGTGGCAGAAATTCAAAAGATGGCATATTCTGCTATAAAGATGCACATTCATTCATGTATAAGGTTACTCTGTTCACAAAAGCTAGGAAATGGAAACAGACTATCCACTGATGAACGTATAGTTTCACTATGCAATTTGTAAGTGACTTAAGAAAACTGAAAGAAGTATGCTGATCAAAAAATACAACCAGAAATGTACCCAGACTCAGCAACTGAAGCATGTGTCTTAAATCTCTACGTTTAACATAAAATCTTTATAAAAACCATGAAGATCTGGAGATCATTTAGAAAAGATGATTTAGGAAAAGAGAGCACTCAGGACAGCAGGAACACTGGGGCTAGAAATGTCAGCAGAAATGGAGCTGGAGAGAGGAATGAGTCAAAGAGACTGGGATAGATGACTAACAAAATCAAAAGAATTTTGTAAAACACACATGGAAATCTACACTTATGAAAGCTAACTTAAAAACATAGGTTATTGTTCTCCATCACTCCATTTTGAAGGCTCCTTTTTTTCCCATTTACTGTACCACATTACTTGATCCTGCCATTTATTTCTGTGTTGACCTCTTGTTCTCCCAAACAAGCAATGATCTCTCTCTCTCTCTCCTTTCTGCAGTTTACTCCAAGATATATGCTTACATCAAAAGAGAACAGGATGTATTTATAGGAAGGCTTGAAGGGAAGAACGGGAAATGAGAAATGATGTAACTATATTACAGCCTCAAAGAGGAAAAGAAATGGTTTTAAAAGACAAGAAGTTAAACAATTCATTAAAAACAACAATACTTAAATTATGAAAAGGAGAGTTACATAAAGTTATATAAAGTTGTATAAAGGAGAGAGAATTGCTTCGTTGGACAATGCTGCTTACAAAAACCATGAGTTATTACACAAAAATGCCAGTACGAAATATAGCCTATATCCTCACAAGTTGTAGATAAAAAAACACAGAAGTCTCCAAACAGATACAGTCTCTTGTCGTTCCTCTTGGTGGCACACAATAACTAAATGATAAGTCCTAATACTCATAGCAACAATACTCACTTCAGTTGCAGTATCAACTTCAGTTGAGTTATTAAGTAACAATGGATTTGAAAGCTTCCTCTCTAATGCCTAGATTGCATGATGCCATACAGGCTGCTAGGGATGTAAAACCATTAGTATTATCTAGTGGTAAACTGTATCAAGTATAATACAAACCACCAGGCAAGATATATGTGCTTCTTCAATAGTGGTAGCAGGGCTACAGGGGTCACCAACAACTCTGTGAATGGATTTGACATTCGTTCCACAAGAAGCAACTCATACTTGATAAGAATAAACTCAGTCAAAACTTGTGGCTTCTGTTTATTTAAGTTAATATTGCACTAAACTTCTAAATGTCTACTCTATGATTCTCCTCACAGACACATGCTATTCACAGCGTTAAAAAGAGAATGCTCTCTGTACTAGAAATAGAGGTGACTTCAGAGACTTTTGGTTGCTCAGGGTGATGAGAAAAAAGAGTGGTTGTGTGATAAATCCTAAGGAGGATATTTGTACTCTTGCCACAATGACTCAGGGAATATCATACTAGAAGGAGCAGAAAATATAAAAGCTTAAAGATGTGTATAAGTGCTTTCAAAGTGCTAACTTCCAGGTGTGATATAGACATCGTAATCATGACTTTATAGCAGTTTCATTTGCCTACACTGGCTTCTACAAGACTTGATTTGTCATGAGTCATGGATTTGGGAGGAACTCACAGGACACTATTTTTGCCTGCTGAACTTTTGGATATTGGTGGATTATAGAGGATTATTATATTATTATTTGCATTTGTACTTGGGCCTGGAGACATGTTTCAGTGTTTAAAAGCACTGATTCCAGATGACACGGAATCACCAACACTAACATGATAGCTCACAATTATATTTGACTTCAGTCTCAGGGAATCCAATGTCATCTTTTGGCCTACAGAGACACCAAGTGCACATACAATGCACAGTGAGGCATGCATGTACACAACACATTAAATCAATCAATATTTTAATGCAAACATGCCCAATAGAATAGTTCCATAACCTTGGTCTCAATGACCCTGGTTAAATTCAGTGGATTAAAAAAGGAAAAGACATGACAAAAGGAAAATGATATCTATACAAAGAATATAATAACAAATAATGAATGGAACAAATGACCCAGTTGAAAAATGAGCTAGAGATCTAAATGGACCATTCATTATGGAGAAAATAAAAGTGGCTAAGAAATGCTTTGAAACCCATTCATTGTCCTTAGAAATTGGGGGGAATTGACAGTAAATTCTAGTAAAGTTGCAGAAAAACATAAACCCTCATTTACTGCTAGTCAAAAATGCATGCTGAAATACCACTTCGTAAATTCAATGTGGAGACTTTCTTAAAAATGAAAAATAAACCTACCAAGTGACCCAGCTATACTAATCCTTAGCACAAGTCCAAAGATCTTGACATCCTAATACACTCCCACTTGCTTAGCCGTGTTCATAGTTGCTCTATTCACAGCAACCATAAAATACAAATGTCTTAGTTTACTTAGAGTTATTATTGCTTCCATGAAACATCAGATCCAACAGGAATTTGAAGAGGAAAAGATTCATTTAGTTCATGCATCCTGAATCACAGGCCACTGAAGTCAAATCACATAGTAACACCCAGCAGGAACCTGGAGACAAGAACTGATAGAGGCCATGGAGGAATGCTGCTTACTGGATTGATCCTCATGTCTCCCTCAGTCTCTTTTCTTATAAAACGCACAACAACAAGCCCAAGGATGTCACTACCATGGCTGGAACTTCCCACTTCAATGACTAATTAAGGAAATTACCCTCTATATTTGCAAGCGCCCCATCTTTTAGAGATATTTATTTCCATTTTTGTTTCCTCGTCTCAAGTAATTCTGGCTGTTTCAAGGTGACATAAAATCAGCCAGCATATACAGCAGCCTAACTGTCCTTTAATAAATAAATAGATAGTAGAAATGTAGTATAGGTACACAATGGAATATAATTTAGCTGTATATAAAAATGAAATCACAGAATTTATAGGTAAGTGGATGGGCCTAGAAAAGATTACATTTAGTGAAACAACCCAGACCCAGAAGCAAACACCCTGAATGTTCTTTCTAATCACGAGGTCTAGATCCAAATCCTTTAAAATGAGTACTTAACATGGAGTATCCACAGAAACCAGAAAAGTGTAATGTGACCAAAGATAGTAGGGGAGGATTGACAGGGAAGCGGTGGAATACTGGTGACAAGGAGTGGTAAAGAGAGTAATAGAGAAGGCTCTCCAATGGTTAGAAGAAAGAGAGACCAATATAAAAGGAGAAGAGACTAATAGCAAATAATATGTTTGGTAAACCCTCAAGAAATTATATTATAGTTACCTAAGTTATATATGACACACCATACGTACATATGCCTAAATTATAAACAACATAGTGTGTGTATGTGTGTGTGTGTGTTACGCAATTGTAAAGAAATCTGAGGCACTTGAGTTGACAATGCTCCCAGTAGGAATCACAGAACTCATTGGTACAGGAGACAACTTCATGAACAAAACACCAGTGGCTCAGCTCAAATATCAACAATTGCTAAGTGGTACCTCATGGAACTGAGACATTTTGGTAAGGCAAAGTACAATGTCAATAGGACAAAATGGCAGCTTACAGACTGACAAAGGATCTTCACCAACCCTAATTTTGACAGAGGACTAATGTCCAAAATTAATAAATAACTCAAGAAGTTAGACACCAACCACCCAAATAACTCAATTGAGAAATGGGTTACAGGGCTAAACTGAGAACTCTCAACAGAGGAATCTTGAATACCCGAGAAGCACTTAATGAAAGGTTCAAAGTCCTTTGTTTTTAGGGAAATGCACATCAAAACAACTGTGAGAAACCATTTAACATTGGTTAGAGTGGCTAAGATAAAAAACCTCAAGAGATAACATGTGCTGGTTAGGGTGTGGAGTAAGGAGAACATTACAGCATTGCTGGAGCAAACTAGTATAAGCTCTTTGGAAATCAATTTGGCAGCTTGTCAGAAAACTGGGAATAGTTCTACTTCAAGACCCAGCTATACCACACCTGGGTATATACCCCCTAAATGTTGTACCATCCACAATAACACTTTTCACTACTGTTTTCATAGCAGCTTTATTCATAATAGCCAGAAACTTGAAATAATCTAGATGTCCCTCAAATGAAGAATGAATAAGGAAAATTTAGTACATCTACATAATGGAATACTATCAGCTACTAAAAATAAAGACATCATGGATTTTGCAATCAAATGGATAGTACTTGAAAATAATATCTTGAGTGAGCTTGAGAGGGAGAGGAGAGATGGCCAGATGGCTAGAAGAATGAATGGAAATCTGCAACTGGTAGGGGTGGGGTGCAACTGGAGGGCATATGAAGGATGTGCTAGAGACCAAGGATAGAGGTGGCACCCAACAATCAGTAGGAGTGACTTAAGCTGTAACTCATAGCATTGTGGATAAGGAACTTGAAGAGGCTACCTCCTATCGCCAGGCAGGAATCTCACTGGAGCAATAGGGACAACAACCCACTATAACATTTTGGACCCAAACTTTATCCTGTCTACAAAATATATGGAAATAGTAGATTGAGCAGAGACTGAAGGGGTGGCTAAGCAATAACTGTCCCAATTAGAGACCCACCCAATGTGCAAGCACCAATCCCTGGTACTATCAATGATACATGTTATGCTTGCAGCCAGGAGACTAGCACAGGTATCCTCTGAGATGATCCCCCCACCCCCATCTTACTCAGACTGATGCAGAGTCCCATAGCCAAACAGTGGATGAAGCTTGGAGGTTCTTATGAAAGCATTGAGGGAAGGATTGCAGATCCCAAAGAGGAGAGGAACTGCACAGGAAAACCAACAGAGTCATCTAACCTGGGCCTTTGGTGCTCTCAGAGACTGAACCATGAATAAAAAAGCATACATAGGCTGGTCAGAGGCTTCCACAAACACATGTAGTATATGTGCAGCTTAGTCTTCTTGTGGGTCCTGAAGAACAGGAGTGGGGGCTATCCCAAAAGTTGTTTCCTGTATGTGGGCTGCCTTCCAGCTGGGCTGACTTTTCTGGCCTCAGTGTGAGAGGATGCACCCAGATCCAAGAGACTTGATGTGCCAAGGTGTGGGGATACCCAAATGTGTGTGTGTGTGTGTGTGTGTGTGTGTGTGTGTGTGTGAGGGTCTGCACACTCTTAGAGATGAAGGGAGGGAATGGAGGAAGATTGTGGGAGGGATGACCAGGAGGGTGGGTTGTGATTGAGATGGAATGTAAATGAATAAAAATAAATTAAAGAAAATAATTAGCTGTTTTTCTGTCTCACCAACTGCAGTCTGAACTAATGGAAACTGATTAATTTAGGTTTTAGAGAATCTAAATTTTAGAAGGTACAAGCACAATATTTTAAGTGTGTATACACACACAGGAGGGCATGTAGTCATTCGCTGTTATTTTGTAGTACAGTATGGGTAGAATGAAAAGAATCATTACCCCAGTGGAGCAGCTTGTGACACAGAAGGTCTTCACTGACTCTTGAATTCCACTGTGGAGAACAGATTTATCACATATTGTAAAGGCTTTGAGCATGAACTATGACAGTATAGATCTCTGGAGGGATAATATTCTGGAGCTAAGCACATAGAAACAGGTATTCTGTGTCAGTGTTGATTTCTATGGCAAAATTTCTTAGACTGAATCACTTGGAAATAATGGAAATTTGCTAATGCTGCTACTAGAATTTAGATAATTCACCAATGAGGAGGTAATAGACTTGATATGTAGTGTGGCTCATTCCTAGAATCGGGATAGTTCTAGAAGGTGTTTTCTCTGTGCCCTAACAAGGTAGGATTCTGTAAACCTCCTGACATTCCTTCTGCAAAATTCCTATTCCTATTCAAAAGAACCCTTGAATTATAATGGAACAGTCCCCCCCCAAAAAAAGGGCTGTTAATACTGCAGAAAGAAAGATTATAGCCTAGTGTGACTATAGGAAAACATCCACCATAAGTAGCAAAGACAGGATGTTGGGGATTCTTCTCAACAAGGAATGTGCCAGCTTAACTCAGCACCATTTGGTATCCTCATAGGTCTTTGCTTATTCTATTCTATTAAATGTTAAATTTTCTCTCTTGTTCTTTCTTAAAAGTTTAATTTG
The DNA here is from genome assembly GCF_978045245.1 of Mus caroli. NCBI lineage: Eukaryota > Metazoa > Chordata > Mammalia > Rodentia > Muridae > Mus > Mus caroli. The sequence goes on from NW_028227265.1 coordinate 31,454,020, forward strand.
AATGTATGAATAAGACTTTGCAAAAAGGTGATGTATTTTATGAATCAATAAATTAAAGAACCTACTCATTGAGTCATATAGAATGATATGTGTATATGCTATTATAGTAATGTTAATTATATATATGTATGTATATGTATATATAAAATTACACACACATATATACATATATATATACATATATATACACACAATTATCCTATTTTCAATTCAATGGCATAGTATTATATGACTTACTTGACACAATGGGATTATTTTCTTGTTTCTATGCAAATTAGACAGAAGAGCTTAATGAAGTTAATATTTATTTTGGTTAATTCAAATCAAGAAACTTTCTCACTCATGTGCATTAACATTGATAATTCATACTAATCATCACAAGCTCTCCACTTGTCAACTTCAAAATCTACAACTTTTAAATCATAATCTCCTATTCCTACTCCATGTAGACTTATGAACATGGTCCCACTTTGAAAGTCCGTGTAGAATTTACTAGTCCCAACACTGTTCAAAAGTATAAGCGCAGGTGCAATCTTTCTTCTGAAACAGGAAATCTCTTAGCTGTGATCCTGTATAACGCAAAACACAAGTTACATTCTTCCAGCACACAATGCTATAGAACAATGATCATCATCCAAAGAGAGAAGAATGAAACAGCAAGGAACTGATTAATGAAAGGAATGATAACCCAGAAGAACAAGCATCAACCCCTGATTGTCCACGCAGGCATCTGCCACTTGTGATGAAATCATCTGTCCTACAAAAGGCTTCTTAGTCTCACCCCTCAAACTATCATCCTGCAGAACACAGTCTCTCTCTTAGGTCAGGAATCCATGCACGGAGCTTTCCTTGATATGTATCTCATTGTCTTGGCATACCCGGTACACTGGGATCTATCTCCCTCATAGCAGAGGCTTCACTTTTACATTTTCATGCTCTGGTCACTCTGGGACTATTTTCAGGGAACTGAGCCTGATATATAAATTGTCCAGCCTCAGTGGCTGCCTACAACCTTAGCATGTGCATTGTTTGAACTTGCCATACTCAGGTCTATCATACCTATGAAACTCATACTATGTGAACAGTGATCCCAAGTTCAACCTGTAACTTGAGATCTAGCCTGGTCTCTTTGACTTTGGTTGCACTGGCTCCTGTATCTCTTCCCAGCTGGCCCTTGGAAAACATTTTCTTAGGTGTTTTTTCAAGCAGAATAGTGTTTTCAATTTAGGTTCTCTCAATTCATATGGATTTGGATTTTCACTAGATAGAGTGCTTTATCTATCACAGAGATTTCTCTATAATGGTGCAAATATCTTTAACAAGTACAATTGATTTCTCAGTGTCATCCTTGTCTGGAGCTTGAAATTCTTTTTGTTCCCTCCAAATGAACCACTGTTCTGTTTTTGTTCCTCCTGTGGTGCCTTCTCACATTGACCTGGGTGAAAGAATGAGCAGTAACCATGACAGGCTGGATGCTCTTCTGCCCTACAATTTGATTCAATGAATGCATCCATTGTTTCTGATTGTAGCCCTCCTCACATTTTCAGGACATAGGATAAATACATCCAGGTTCTTTGTCAGAAGAAAGCACAAATGGTATCTTGCCAGCTTCCTTAGGAAGTGGGTATTGCCCTCTGAAACCTCACGAGTCAAATCCCTACTCTCGATGTGTAGATTGGCATTCTGGTCTTCCAAATCCCCACAACAATGACCTATAGAAATCTATTTGAAACATCCTGTAACTGTTCTAGCCCAAAGTTCCAAACTGTTTCACCTTCTTACTACTTACCAGTTCCAAGTGCTTAAGAGCAGCATTAGTTATCAGAGCAATGGCCCCAGTTCTTAGTATACATTTTCTATTTTAGTCATTTTCATGTGCTTACTTGTAAGTGTTACAGCTCAGATGGAAAGATATCCTGGTAGTTGGAAACCACAGTCATAGCACACAGCAAAACTCACACAAGAGATACACTGGGAGACAAAACTCTAGAAGAGTGACTACCTCTTCACAATGAGAAGTAGCAGACAGCTGGGCAAAGACATGATTTATAGAAACTTTCTTGGGGCAGGGGGATGCTTTCCAGGGTGGAGATTTCCAGATAGGGATTGGTGGAATTTTAAGTCCAGAGTTTGGGATTTTTAGTCTGTAGGTTTTGGGGGATCTGTTTTCAGTCTTAGGGAGGCTAATATGTTCTGTGGTTTCAACATGGTAGTTGCCAGTCCTCAAGTGAGAGGCCTGGCCACACCTATGCCTAGCCACTTAAGAAAACATAACTCATAAAAGCAGCATAAATAAGTAAAAAATTGTTTCGGCCCACAATTCAAACCTGCAGTCCATTATGGTAGGAAATCATGGCAGCAAGAGTGTGAGGCATCTGATTCCACTGTATCTGTAATCAGGAAGCTGAGAGGGATGGTTGCCAACACTTGGAGTAATTTCTTCTTTGGTACCTAATCTAGGCCCCTAACCCAATCTACTGCTAACATTTTGGATGGTTCTTTATAAATAAAACAATATAGAAACTTTCCCACTGGCATGCCAAAATGTCTATCTTTTAGGTGATTCTCTATCCTATTAAGTTGCTAATCAACATCAACTATAACTAGGTAATTTAGAGACAATTTAGATTCTGGTTCTTGTGTCTCATTTTATATCTCAATTTAAGATACTAACATCAAAATACTTTAATGCAGTACTCCTTTTTTATCAAGAACACAGAACTAAATATTTTCGAGTGTTGGATGAATACTCCATCATCCTCATGGTACTGAAATTAAGTAAGAAAAAATGAGAGGCTTCTTTTCTAAAGACAGTGCCTGGACACAAATCAATGGAAATACGTGCTTATTTATTTATATGAGAAAACTTTCAAGTGAATTATTTCTGATATCCATTTATCTCTGTATCACTCTCTCTTACTATCTGTCCCTCTTTCTGTGTCTTCCTCTCCCTTTCTCTGATGGTCTCTCAAATTTTCATTTTAAAAATATTAAATGATGAGATTTTCTTCCAAGTCATGGAATAATGTGATAAAACAGTTTTTTGGATAAAAATGTTAACACCAAACATCCCCCAATAAAAAGTAATAATTCTACAACATGATAAGTTTAATGTCATGAGCATTTGATAGATTTTCTTCCTAAGATTCTTATGTGATATCATTTCTTTCCTTCCCCAATTTTTTATTTAAAAAATAGGGCATTAATTTACATTACCTTCAGTAACTAATGCTTTCAATGAGAAATCCTGTGTGTTTCCTATGACAAGAACAGATACCAAGAGTAGGACTGCCATTTTTGTGGAAAGAATCATTCCATCAGGAACCCCTTGTGTTCTTTTATGCGTTTGGTATGTGAATTCCATTAACACTTGATTTTGATTTGCACATTTGGTATTTTAGGAGACTGAAAAAGGACACACACACACACACACACACACACACACACACATCCATCTGAATCCTGTATGCTTTCCTGAGCAAGAATAGCTTTACTTCCATTTGTTCACAGCATGCAGCTGGTTACAATCAGATACAGAGTTGGATACCTCACTGCTAACTCCGATAGGAATATTCAACTACATCCCTCACTCTGCCAACGTTCTTAGTCTACACAATGCCAAGTTCAACAGTGTCTTCCAGACTCAACAGGACCAAAACATATATTTAAACTCACTGTGAGTGTGAGAGCAAGCCCTGATGGACTGACATGCACAAGTGCAAACCAGACAAAATCCCAGAAGCAAAAAGTGGAAGGACACAAGAAGTCCACCCTAACCAGGAAGCTATTTGAAATTGCTACCTTCCAGGAGAGTTATAATTAGTTTTTTTTTTTGTTTGTTTTTCCAGTGAAGTGTCGCTGAGTATATCAACCACACTACAGGACATGTTCCATGCCCAGAAATAGCTGGCAAACACAAGTAAGATTCCATGACTTTTTGTGAAATTTTTGTTTTGTTTTGTTTGGTAATTTTTGTCTTATTGGTATTTTTTGATTTAGTTTTAATTTGAGAGAGAGAGAGAGAGAGAGAGAGAGAGAGAGAGAGAGAGAGAGAGAGAGAGAGAGAGAGAGAGAGGACAGAGACACAGAACAGAGGCCACAGTTCATTTTGTGTACCCTCTTCACGGCATTACTTTTTGAGAAAAAATTTTCTTTACAGTTTCATCTGTTATTAGTGGTGTGTGTGTGTGTGTGTGTGCATGCAAACATATATCAAAGTGCACATGCACATAAAACAATTTGTGTGAGATCAGAGGAGTATTTTGCACAGTCTGTTCTCTTATGCGTGCTTTTATGTATGGCACAGAATCAAACTGGGGTACTTAGGCTTACACAACCAGTTCCGTTTACCTGCTGTGTGATTCTCTACCCTACGACAAGATGTCTTACTGAACTTGGCCTTACTGATTCAACTATAGGGCTTAGGCAGTGAACTCCAGGGATTTGCCTCTGTTTATGACCTCATAACTCCCGTCAAATTTTGTGGCAAGTATTTTAATGATTGATTCAAGTATTTAACCCCAACTTGGACTTTTAAGTCATCTAAACTCCATAGGTAAACAGATGCTTCAAGCATACCATACTGTGATTATCTATAGCTTTTTGAGTGGCAAGGACTAGTCATATCTTCGAGCAATTATATCACCAATGGCCTTGGTCACTTTTTTTGAGCCTGTGTATGATGGCAAGAAACTGACTTCAATGGAGACTATCTCAGTTACCATCTCATAAGCAAACAAACTAAGGAACAAAGAAAATGAAAGTGTAGTTTTGGAAAGTAGTCAATTTGCGATTGTTTTGTTATGCTTAGTTACTGGGATAGACATGTTCTTTGATGCATCCAATATGTTTAAAAATTGAATTAGCAAACAAATTCAAATTTGCATTTCATTAAAAAATCTAGTATCCATTTATTTGGCCAGAAGATCTGTAGGCACTGGGTCAACATTTTACACAGCAAAGTTCAGTTTCAGATGAATAGATTTTTGCCGCTCTCAAGGTGACAGATTTCAAGCTTCTAGTATTCCCCCTTGCTCCTGGCACACATTTGTTTAGATTTTCTGCCTGATCACTACTGACAATCAAATTTGAATTTTGGAAATTACCAAATGAACTTCTCATATTTCAAAATAATTTAAAGCACTAAAGAATGCAAATGTCTTGACATATAGATGCAGATATTGAATTATAGTATAATCTAATATTGATGCTAGAGCAAACACTTTATGTCTTCAGAGATTTACATTTAAAGAGAGATTTTGGGTTAAGTATGTTCATTTCCTATCCCCAAGAGAATGGGACTTGCTATGACAGTATTGCACAGTGGGAGAGCACTTGCCTGACATGCCTGAGGCCCTGAGTCAAATCCACAAATTTAAATATATATATTTAAATTTACATACATATATATATATATTTAAATTTACATACATATATGTATATATATATATATATATATATATATATATATATATATATAAAACAAAAAACAATCAGGAGCTAAATTGTATCCTACAGAAGTTGCATGGATAATGAATCTTCTAGAGCTTTTGTATACAATAAGTAGAATGGGTTTCTTTAATTCTTCCATGTCTCCTGGCTCCTGCTTTACTACTGGATGTTCCTTCCTTGATTTCAGTGAGTACTTGTGTCTGTAAATTAGTATCTAATTCAGTTTGGCTCAATCTCTGTGTGTTCTTAACTACCTTCACCATAATTTCAAGTACATCTTTATGCATCTTTATATTAGAAAAGGTAGTGTTTTAGACAACTCTGGGACAATGTGTCAGGAACTAAAAGCAGGGTAATGCGAGGAACCCACCGGAGAAGAGTTTAGTAGAGAGAGGAGGAATGGGATGTGACCTTGTAGTGCATTCTAATTCATTGTTCCTTGGCTTGAAAACATACACTGATATTTCTAGAATGGTCCTGTAATCTCTGTCTGAAGGAATAAGCAAGAAACAGATTTTGTAGCATTCCTTGAGAGAACACTGGAGGGTGATGGATGATTTTATTTGGTGTTTCCATCAGATTATAATTTCATGTGATGTTTCCATGAGATCATAAACTATCATGTCTTACCATATTTTGTATCTGAGATGAATGTTTCTGGGAAATTTATTAACAAAAATCTAGGGGGAAGTCAGGAGAGAATGCAAATTCTTTTTGCTGAGCAAAACATTTGAAACAATGCCTCCTCTATGCTGAAATTTATACTAATTTACCAGCAATAAATGACAAGAATGAAGCTTTCTTCAGCTTGGACATTTCTGCACTATCTTCCTGAATTCACAGCACTTGGATAATGAGGTAGACTAGGGTAAACATACAATGCAGGTTATCAGGTTATGTTGTGAGTAATGCTGGTTTTAATTTCTGATCCAGTTCTCTTGTATCTTCTACCAGTCCCCATGATATTGGCAACTGCATTGGCTGTTTGTGAGGTCTGCAATTCACAGAAGCAATACACAAGAATAGATTTAGTGAGGAGAAATAACATCAAACATTGAACAAATCTCTCCAAGAACCAAGAAAATGTTATATAACTGTGTTCTTAAACTAATAATCCAGGATGTTGTCTTATTGGTGGATTTTTGTTGAGAGCACTCAAAACTTTAGCACTACACAGTTATTTTACTAGAAGAGGGAAAAATTCTTCTAGATAGGCAGATCCTCTTTAAGACAAACATATCACACCACCTGACTCTAACCTTCACTCATTGACATCATATGAATCATTTCACTGTCCCACTAGCTTCAGACACTGTGGGTAAGAACATATTTTCAAACTCCTTATCTCAAAGCTGGGAAGGGAAAGTGTTATATCAGTGACATCAAAAGGGTCAAAAGGATTCTTAGGAGAAGTATCTGGAAAGTATAACGCAGCAAACACTGATGAACATCAGAAAATAAGGGTCTTTGACACTCACACACACATCAGCATTTGGTCTGATGAAACAGCTTGAGATGAATGAATTTCAGTGGTTGAGAAATAGCAAAAGTGTGATTTTTCTTTTTCATGCATGTCACCATGGACAAATACAATCCTCACAACTTCCTTAAGAACAAAGACAGAGGAGTCAGAGAACAGACTCCAAAGACATTTTAATCAGTTTTTTTGACACTTTTTAAAATTATTATTATTAGGTATTTATTTCATTTACATTTCCAACGCTATCTCAAAAGTCCCCCACACCCTCCCACACCCACTCCTCCACCCACCCACTCCCACCTCTTGGCCCTGGAGTTCCCCTGTACTGAGGCATATAAGGTCTGCACAACCAATGGGCCTCTCTTTCCACTGATGGCCGAGCAGGCCATCTTCTGATACATATACAGCTAGAGACATGAGCTCTGGGGGGGGGGGGGGGGAGGTACTGGTTAGTTCATATTGTTGTTCCACCTATAGGGTTGCAGATCCCCCCAGCTCCCTGGGTACTTCCTCCAACTCCTCCATTGGGGGCCCTGTGATCCATCCAATAGCTGACTGTGAGCATCCACTTCTGTGTTTGCAAGGCCCGGGCATAGTCTCACAAGAGACAGCTATAGAAGGGTTCTTTCAGCAAAATCTTGCTAGAGTATGCAATGGTGTCAGGGTCTGTAGGCTGATTATGGGATGGATCCCCGGGTATGGCAGTCTCTAGATGGTCCATCCTTTGGTCTCAGCTCCAAATTCTGTCTCTGTAGCTCCTTCCATGGATGCCTTGCTCCCAATTCCAAGAAGGGGCAAAGTATCCACACCTTGGTCTTCATTCTTCCCGAGCTTCAAGTGTTTCGCAAATTGTATCTTATATCTTGGGTATTCTAAGTTTCTGGGCTAATATCCACTTATCAGTGAGTACATATCATGTGAGTTCTTTTGTGATTGTTACCTCACTCAGGATGATGCCCTCCAGGCCTAGGAATTTAATAAATTCATTCTTTTTAATAGCTGAGTAGTGCTCCATTATGTAAATGTACCACATTTTCTGTATCCATTCCTCTGTTGAGGGGCATCTGGGTTCTTTCCAGCTTCTATAGATGCCTACAAGAGCATTCCTCTGTGATGGTGTGCTGGTTAGTGTAGTGTCCCTTTTTATCTGCAGAAAAACAAGCAACAGGGATTCACTACATGGCTGGCTTTTTCATTCCTCCTTCTTAGAGGGTTTCCTTCTCTGTTTGGGGGAGAAGACGAAGTCATGAGACAGGTTTCAGAATCATTCAGTGGGATGTGTGCCTTTGCCTTATCTGAACAAATAAACACATAGACAAGGTCTTGTGTTTTCCTTCCATAAAATTTATAAAGCCATAATTGTAGTCTGGCTTTTCTCTTTATATTTGAGAAAGTAGTTTCCTGAAGAACAAGGCCAATATTTTCTGAAGTGTCCATGGCCAGTCAAAAATGACTTTGAAAGTGGGTGTTAGAGACTGGATCATGTCTTCTTCCTATCGTGTATCTTAAAATTCCTATGTTTAATGTCTGTACTCCAGGTGTTTTCATGCACTGATTTGATTTTTATGAATTAATGAAGATTATAGCCTGCTGTAATGGAGAAAATCTATTCTGACTAATTGTCATCCGCATATGAAGACAAGAGACAAGAAACCACACATGTAGTTGGAAGCACATTTGAGTTCATGGATAGAAGGGATCAATTTCCAAACTGGATTCCATTCTATAGATGTGTTTGCTATAGATTCTTAGCCTCCAGAAATGTCAGTAAATGAATTTATTCTGCTTAAGCTGTCCAGACTGTGGTATACTGATACAGATGTGTGTGCGACTCTACATTTAGACTTACAGCTTTTCCCTATGACACACTGCCTTTCATGATGATGGTCTAGACATCTTTAAATATAAAGACTTTCAAATCTATGAAAAAGTCCTTCTGTTTTATATTTGAACTTTGCATGGAAAGGGATAAAAATAAACCATGGATTTATTACTTTTTTTTGCAGGTTATTTTCTTTATTTGCTGCTGGATAATGAAATGATAAAAGTGCTCTGTACACTTTCAGTTGGTTATCAAGAGAAATCAATACTGCTTTGTGTTTCAAAAGGGAAAGGCACGCAAGGACGCAGAGGTATTAAACACAAGTGGATTGAATAGTTATTTGTGAGGGGTTGCTAACGATTGAATTACTATTTTATTTTAATGTCATAACATGGCAGCACTCAAGATTACCTTTCACTTCTAATCATATCATTTACATGGAAGTGGGAAAACGCTTCTGAAGTGGCCAAGTGCTGTTTGCTGAATGGATCATGATAACACTAGAAATTACCCTGGAGGAAAAATAATCAGATTCCCTGCCAGGCTCTTGAGAAAGGTTAATGTCCCTTCATTGAAATAAAATAAAGCAAAAAAAAATCCATAAAGTACACATTTATGAAGGTAGCAAACGAAATACCGGCCTTATATATTGGCCTTGGGTTCTGATCTTACTTCTTTACAGTCCAGAATTCAATTCCATGGTTTTGATTTGCTGTTGTCAATGGTGTTATAATTGAGTTTTTGTGTGTTGTGTTGTGTTGTGTTGTTTGTTTGTTTGTTTGCTTGCTGTGATTTAACTAGTAAGAATGTAGGCAAATATTGCTTCCATAGGGAAAAATATTAAGTCCCACATCTCTGCCAATGACTATGTTGCGATGATGCTTATGTCATGTTTTGAGACTGATGTAATACCTTCACTACCACCTTACAGAAGAGAGTATTGAAACAGAGTTTGCAAAACTTGCCCTTATCTGAGAAGGAAGAAAGCAAGAAAGAGTTCATGAATCTAGTCCTAGAGGAAGCCAATGTGGTACTGTGATTACAAACTCTAAGCAACTCTGTTAGAGATGGTGCATCCATATAGTGTGGCCCGAGGATCTTCATGAAATTATTAGCTACTTTATTAGCACAAAAATCTTAAGTCTTTGCTCAACTGAACAATACTTAGATGGGAATTCTGAGATTTAAAAAATAAAGCCACCTCAGAAGCACACATGAATGCTCATTACTCTTTACTGACTTAAACATGACGAAGCTATAAGACCCTGAGATCTTGTGTGGCTGAGCAGTAAAGGATATTAAATAAATCCAGGCAACTTCTTTTCATGTGGGAACACAAGAACAACAACAACAACAAGCTTCTACATTTTTTATAGATTATTTTCTTGCACCTATCTCATGATAGACTCCTAGTGTCTATAACAGCAAACCCCTGTCCTTCACCCATGTTCTGCAACAATGATGTTTGTACCAAGTCACTTATAAATGCTCAGTTCTAATGGATAATGTGGAACATTTGTCATGGAGGTGACTCTCAGAATCCTTTGTAGGTAGCATTTAAGGATAGATAATCTTGAACCTTTTATTCAAAACTGTAACCAGAGGGGTTAAAGTAGCCAACTATATTCCCAGGCACATCAAAAGTATTCATGGTGATTCTCCAACACTAGCTGTCTCCATGGTCTGCATGTCTGACTATGAAGCAGGGATAGTAACCATGTATTTTCCAAGATTTGCTAACTTCTGGTTGATTTTTAATATAAAACATTAAAATAAATGTTTTGGTTATTGAACAATTCTAAAAATTAAATTGTGGCAAAAATATTCGTTATCCAATACCAAATGGTCAACTCTGAAAATGTACAGAGACATAACATTATACAGATTGAAGAAGTTTTATGTGTGTGTTTTTGTTGTGTGTACATAAAACTTGTTCAGTCTGTACAATATTAGGGATATATATATATATATATATATATATATATATATATATATATGTGAATATACAGATGTTTAGGCAATAACCATTAATGGCAAAATGAGGACATAAATTTGAAAGAAAGCAGAAAAAATACATTAAAAGGGCTTGGAGGAGAGAAAGAAGAGAGAGAAATGATACCATCATTATTATAATCCGCAAAACTGAAATAAAACCAGCACATCCCATCTAAAGATATATGTACATATATGTATATGTACATACCCTCTGGTATATCCATTTGTATATAAATACATGTGACTGTGTGTGTTTGTGTTTGTGTATGTGTGTGTGTGTGGGTGTGTGTTGTGTGTGTGTGTGTGAACCTGCAGAGTTAATTTGGGGAATTATTAGCAATCATGGGTGCTTATAATCTACTACATTGGTAGGTTTTTAAAATATGTCTTATTATTTTACTTAAACCAGGTACTGTGATTCATCCCTTCTACTACACATATTTTTGAAAGGAAAATATTTCAGATCTGAAAGAGACACATTTAATACAAAATATCAAACTAAAGGTTAAAAAGGGCTTAAATTCTGAGGGTCATTGAAGCAAATTAGGAATGAGGTCTGCTGAATACAACAATGGGTTTCTTGTCAACTCATCTTAAAACTGGCATTTTTACAAAACACATCAAAACTACTTCAGCTTCAGCACTGATTTTGTTTACTTCTAAAGAACACACAAAATAAATCCTCATAGCTTTTTACTCCATACTGTATTATAGCACATTCTATGGCTTCTATGGCTACCAACCCAAACTTAATCCACAGGAGGATGTTTTCGACTTTGAATCTTAGGTATAGCCTCAGATGTATCATTGAGAGCACTGTGAATTTGTGGGACTTTTTTGTAGGTAAGTTTTCATAGGTGGCATTTAAGTCATGATGAGCATGTGTTCAGTGGAGAACATGAGTCCCTTGCCTTCTCAATCGAGTTGTATTTCCTATTTATGAGATAAACTGAGGCCTCTTAATTTATATGAACCTTAATTAAAAAAAAACATTGTCTTGTCATGTATTAGGTTCTGTAAAGTTATTTTGCTTTATGATAATTATTTTATATCTCTTGTAAAAGACCTGGAAAACTGAATAACACAACCCTCTTTCAATCATCAATGTGTTCTCATTTGCCCATTTTTGATGTCTGCCTTCCCTCCCCAAACTTCATTCAATTTTTCAAATTTGAAACTGTGATATCTTCCTTCCCTTAGGTCACACTTAAGGCTATTGTTTATAGGGACATTGCACAGATACAATCTTCTGAAGGATAACCTTCAGCCATGACAAAGTAAATGTAAATATTTAGATGTCTTTTGCTACTCAGTTTCATACCTCTTTATAACCTCCTAACCTCCTCTTAGAATTATTTTATCTCTTTTTTTTTTTCTGTGTAGCCCTGGCTGTCCTGGAACTCACTTTGTAGACCAGGCTGGCCTCAAACTCTGAAATCTGCCTGCCTCTGCCTCCTAAGTGCTGGGATTAAAGGTGTGCGCCACCACCACCCAGCCTTATTTTATATCTTACCGCACCCTCTGAGTATATGTCACTGTTCTCTAACTCAGCCAATGGACAATCGATTTTTTCTTAGGACTCATGCTGATTGATTCAGGGTCCTGGCATTGTCTATTACCTCTGGTTTCGTTGACAATTCATCAGATGGAAAATATTACTTTCTTTCATCAAATATTTAATGGTAACTGATAATGTCCGTTAAGCCTTAAGAGTGTTTTAAAAAGCATAGATAAATAAAATGCATTCCATTTTGTGCAAAAGAATAAGTACATGCAATAAAGTGTCATAATATTTCAAGTCTGTAAACTTCCAGGGTAAGTAATATAGTAATACTGTACTTAAAGTATTGATCTTCTTCATTTAGTGTTGCTAGCTAGAGGTGAGTACATATATAATAAAATATTCCTAAGAATCATTTGCCTGCTCTTAGGCCATGACATTTACTGTATTTTCTTATAGTGTGGCTTCTTGATAAAGTCTGTCATTATGACTTTATAAGCCTGTGGTAAAAAAGATTTGTACTCCACTCTAGACTCAATCAGGTACTCTAAGTAGAATCTAGAGTTCTCTAATGCTCACATCACAGATCTGTGTTTCTGGTTTCTTATATTCTATCCTTTGTGTCTCTAAGAAGCCATGAATGTTAAAGGTCAGGGCATAACCTAATGATACTCAGAGTTCACTCTTAGGTTTCCAACAATATCTGTTATTTGATTTTTTGTTCAAAATTGCCAAGAGAAATTGAAGTGTCCTTAAGGTGGTTTTAGTATCCCATATATGTGCTAGAAGGCTTTGTTGTTTACTTTATTGAATTAAGAGACATGTACAATTGTTGAAATAGACACACACACACACACATATGCACACACAAAGTATGTGTGTGTGTCCGTGTGTGTGTCCATGTGTGTGTGTCTCTGTATCTGTGCCTCCCTGGAGAACTGATGCATAGGAATGACTTGTCATTATTAGAAGTGACACCTTCTAAAGGACGACCAAATGAAAGGAAGAAAGAAGCAGAAGTACAGCCATGATGCTTTCCCCTCCTTCCTGCAGGAGACAAAGTGTGACAGTCACTGGGCTGGATTCTTCTGATGACATCAGACTCTGATACATATGCAGCTAGAGATGTGAGCTCTGGGGGGTACTGGTTAGTTCATTTTGTTGTTCCACCTATAGGGTTGCAGATCCCTTTAGCTCCTTGGGTATTTTCTCTAGCTCCTCCATTGGGAGCCCTGTGATCCATCCAATATCTGACTGTGAGCATCCACTTCTGTGTTTGCTAGGCCCCAGCATAGCCTCACAAGAGATAGCTATATCAGGGTCCTTTCAGCAAAATCTTGCTAATGTATGCAATGGTGTCTTCAGCCTTTCTATGTAAGTTCAACACCATGCCTCTCCTAGGAGTTCTCAGGATTTTAGTCCTGGACTGAGACTATTGAGTCTCTCTCCTGCACAGTTGGGTACTGCTAAACTACTCAGGTCTTAGTGAGCAAACGTCCTAAAAATTCTATTCATTTCTATACGTACATAGGTCTTTAGATATATGTAGAAAGCAAACTTGGAATTTGGATACTTCGACTTGTCTTTCTTCTTCCTTCCTTTCTCATTTTGAGGCAGGATCTTCCTTTGTAGCAATGTATTTTCTGTAAATAACTGTACAGACCAAGCTGTCCTCTTACTAATGGCATTCTTCATGCTTCATGCTCACAAGCGCTGGTATCCCAGTCATGCTCATCTCCCTTGGCTTACAGTTCATATCTCTTGCTTACCTTATGACCACACTGATTCAGTCTTATGGATCATTGTATTGCCCTGATAGGGCCTGAACGCAAACCAGATTCTTTAAATGATAAACCTTCTAATGTCCAACTAAAATCCTAATACTAATGTCCAACAGCATTAATGAGTGGACAATGTGGACATTATTGGTTGCATAATTATTGTTTTCAGTTTTGAACGTGGACATATAAGCTATAATTTTTGGAGACTATTCTAAATAAAAATATATCTTATACATCATTAGTAATGTTTTTATATTTGCTTGATATGGCATGTGTCATAACTACTCAGTGTGATTAGGGCTATGGCAAAATGTTAGTGTTTAATATGTTAATTGACACCGAAGACTTACTTAAAGGCTCAGTTATCTCATGGTGATTACTGAATATTGGAATCTCTATTGAATATTTTGGATAATTCCATTTCTGTTTTCCCCTAATGACAAGGATCACATCACATATCAATACTATATTTTAATTATCATCAAGCCTATTATCTCAACTAATGTGGGAATACTCCCAGAACCTCTGAAAACTTTGAAAAACCATTTTTCTGCTTTATTTAAATAGGATCTTACATAGCCAAAACTGCCTTGGAGCTGGGTGTATTGTTAACGCTATCCTTGCATCTGTGCTCCAGCTGCCTCTCCCTTCTAGTTTCTACAATTACAAGAGTGATCCAGCAATTCCAGCTTTGCCATTTTAAAACATATTTTTTTTTCTCACAGATTTGGCTTCAAGGTAAATATGAAGAACATTTTGTCATCCATTAGTAAGACAAGGAAATAGATGAATGGAAGGAAGAGAGGAAGAGGAAAGGGAGAGAGCGAGGATAAAGGGACAGGAAATGACACTTTAAGATTGTGAATTGTAACACTCTAACTCAGAAGCAAGCTGACTTACCTTCATGGGTCAGCTATCTTTCCCTCTTAGAATTATTTCTGTCTAGAAATATTAAGTAACAATTTATATATTTTTCTGTGTGCCTAAATGCTCCTGACCCCCTAATATTGCAATGTAGCAGTGTAGCAACCTAGCCTCTGCTTAAGGACTTTAATACATGCAATCCAGGCAAACTATCAGCAGCCTAAGCCTTGTCTATGAAACTATAATTTGCTGGCGACTACTCTAAATAAAAATCAAGGATGATTTTACAGAGATTTAAGTAAGTTTCTAAGAATCACTGAGAAGCACAGGATCAGCTAAGGTAAAGACACATGCATTTTATAGGAAGGTTATTGGATCCAGTATCTCCATCTTTTACAGGTTGCATGACCTTCAATGAGTTGCTTAATCCCACTGAGTTCCAGGCTCTTGGCTTGAACAGTGACACTCCTTGCTTTAAACATGTTTTGATATGAGTGAGACATGATACATAGTCACTATACTTACATCTTTTTTGGTATTAAGAAGTTATAAAAAATAAACTTGCAGTGAGATTTGAAACAAATAAAGGAGACCTCAACCAATCAAAATGTAAAGTTGTGGAGCCTAATTCCAATAGATATATTTACAAAATCTCTGCAAACCTAAGGTTCACTGAACCTTGAAGAAAAGTGGGGGGTGGAATGATTATAAGAGTCAGATAATAAGGTAATTTTCTGTGAGGCCATCTCCTTGTGGTGTCTGAAACTACATCCATTAAATTCCATCAACCTGTGGAAAACAGGATGACACCAGATAGACGTGCCATACTGAACAGAAAAATGATCTATGAGACTTTAACCCTAAACAAAGAATTATAGGTCACACAGGAAATCTGAGGACAGAAAAGATAATTTTTCCCATGGAAAAACACATGAAATGATTCTCCCTTGCCAAATGGTCTGTCTTGGAAAATATACATAAAAGTAACATTTTAAAGACTGAAAAGGTTATATTGAGGAATCTCTGTATGTGTTGGGGTGTATGTGTGTGTGTGTAAAATAACAAGTAATAAAAATGAGGTCATTTGTTTGAAGGAGAGTGGGAAAATTATCTAGCAGTATTTGGAGGGAGGAAATGGAAGGGAGAATTATAATTATAATATCATTTGAAAAAAATAGAAAGACAGTTATGTCATGCTAGTCAGTGACCTTATTAACATGAAGAAGCATTCACCTCAGGAAGTTTTAGAGAACAAAAAAATCCCATCCATTTTATCACAACTAACTCACTAGGCAGTGCTTGCTACCTAGTGTATATAAAACATGGGAACCTAATTGTGAAGAAGAAATACATAGTCCTACCTCATGGGAATTGTAAAAGCAATATGCCAGTCTATAATACACAGATGACAACAGATTAGTAACAAAAGTCTTTAAATATAAGGTGGGCAAAGGGCACTTTAGGAAGTCTGAGAATGGGATTTGGTACTTAAATAACAAAGAAGAGTTGAATAGGTAGATTCTAAGCCCTTAGCTAATATGTCTAGAATTGGGCACTCAAGCCCCTGCCCATATACCCAAAGGGAAGATAATTTCAGAAGAGCATTATTAGAGATTCACAGATGGAAGTTTATGAGAAAGAAGGCAGAGCTCCATCACAGCAGGAAATGGGCACAGAAATGTGATATCATGGGACTTATTTTCTAGGACTTTTTTCTTTTGAATTACTTAATCTACAGTTATTTTTTATATAACATATTTTTATTATACATTACTTTTTCTCCCTCAAATCCTCCCAGATACTCCCTACTTCTCTACCCTCTGAACTTCATGTTCCTGTTTTTCTTTCTTAAAAAAACTCAACTGTATATGAGATGGATCCCAAGGTGGGGCAGCCTCTGGATGGCCTTTCCTTTAGTCTTTCCTCCACACATTGTCTCCATATTTCTCCAAAGAAACAAAGCTTTACTGTCGGTATCTGCTCTATTAAAATATCTTGATCAATTTATATCTTCTGTTTTCATAAATTTCTTCCTTTAAGAGGACACTGTGCCCCTTATTAGAATTGGGAACAAAACACCCATGGAAGGAGTTACAGAGACAAAGTTTGGAGCTGAGACAAAAGGATGGACCATCTAGAGACTACCATATCCGGGGATCCATCCCATAATCAGCTTCCAAACGCTGACACCATTGCATACACTACCAAGATTTGGCTGAAAGGACCCAGATATTGCTGTCTCTTGTGAGACTATGCCGGGGCCTAGCAAACACAGAAGTGGATGCTCACAGTCAGCTAATGGATGGATCATAGGGCCCCCAATGGAGGAGCTAGAGAAAGTACCCAAGGAGCTAAAGAGATCTGCAATCCTATAGGTGGAACAACAATATGAACTAACCAGTACATCCCCTCTCCCGGAGCTCATGTCTCTAGCTGCATATGAATCAGAAGATGGCCTAGTCGGCCATCAGTGGAAAGAGAGGCCCATTGGTTGTGCAAACTTTATATGCCTCAGTACAGGGGAATGACAGGGCCAAGAAGTGGGAGTGGGTGGGTGGGAGAGTGGGTGGGGGAGCATGTGGGGGACTTTTGGGATAGCATTGGAAATATAAATGAAATAAATACCCAATTAAAGAAAAAGAGGCTCCCAAGGGAGGAGCTAGAGAAAGTACCCAAGGAGCTAAAGGGATCTGCAACCGTATAGGTGGAACAACGTTCTGAACTAACCAGTACCCCGGAGGTCTTGACTATAGCTGCATATGTATCATTCTAGTCGGCCATCACTGGAAAGAGAGGCCTATTGGACACACAAACTTTATATGCCCCAGTACAGGGGAACGCCAGGGCCAAAAAAAAAAAAAAAAAAACAAAATGGGAATGGGTGGGTAGGGAGGTGGGGGGGAGGATATGGGGAACTTTTGGGATAGCATTAGAAATGTAATTGAGGAAAATACGTAATAAAAAATATTAAAAAATAAAATAAAAGAAAATTAAATTAAAAAACCAGAAAACAAAAACAAACAAAAATAAAAACAGGCAACATTTCCTTCAAAGGCACATGGAGTATTTGCTGACCAGCAGTCTGCTGCTGAGAGTGTCTTCAGGATCCTCTTGTCAAGACCTTGTTCCACCAGAACACAAAAGAGTTAGTCTAAGATAACAATGGATTCTTGTCTGAACCTTATTTCATGGGCAATCAATTTTGTTCCCCAGACTCCTTGGCTACCCAAGAAATTTCTAAGCCTATATTGTAGGCTAAAAATCACCCTATCTATTCTCTTATCTATTTTTCTTTCTTTCTCAAGTTAAAATATAGACGTGGCATCTTCCTTCCTTTGTAATCTCCTGAAAACATTATGCACAACAACAACCTAGGCCAATTTATTTTTTTCTTCAGTGATATCAGCATCTGTTTTCCATAATATCCAATAAACATGGAGCCTCTACATTATTCTAACCAGTGTTGAGCTATTTAGGGGAGGTATTGCATATCCACACATCTCAAACTCTCCAACTAGAGGTGTGCATGGATATGCATATTTGTGCACATTTGAATTTCTGCATTTATGTGAATATAAATGTGTGTTATATTTCTGTTGTTTCATGTATTTATTTACACTTGTATCTAGATCAGAATCATGCTCTGCCTCTCTTACATTGTTGTTTTAGTATATCACATATCTTTACCATGTGACCTATATAATAGAATAAATATTGTTTTAAGATAAGTGCATTTCAATTATATATTCCTTAGAAATAAAATCCACTAACTGAGCTGCTGCTGTGGCCAAGGTAGCCTGGAATGAAAATATATTATGTAGTTAATCAAAAGTTAGAAGTATGGAGTTGAAACTCTGTGGTAGAGGGCTTGCCAGGCATAATCAGGGGCCTGAGTTCAATTCCAGTGTCAAGAGAAATAGTTGTCCTTGTTTGGAGTATTTACAGCTCTTATGTTGTCTCCCATGTGTGGGCTTGCCTTTCCATCTTTGTCCTTGGCATTTCTTTTAGAAACATTCACTAGGAGAACACAGAGCGCTTTGTGCTTCAGTGAGTAGCAGTGTTGGTATTCTGAACTACCACAAACTTTATTTTCTGTTACATTTGAAGACTTCTATTAGTGGAATCAGATCATGAACTTCACTTTGAATGAAGACTTTGCTCAGAACTCCACAGCAGCATCTTTGATAAGAGGGGAGACTGCTGCTCTGCAGCTTCTATTATAACTCCTTTTTCCTGTCAAAATGTCCTTTAATAAGACTGTTTTTAATCTCTTTAAATTAATGAATCTTGTTAAATGGCTCTTAAGGAAATCATTTTGATAATGGTTGACAGTTTTTTTTTTTTTTTTAAACAGAGGGGAAAAGGTCATTACCAAACTGTATTATCTTCTCTGTCCCAGGAAAGTGTTGGTTCTCTGGTATGTGATCACAGAGTAATTTAGATAGAGCAGATAGAAAAATAACTTAGATATATAACGAAGAAGGCATCTCAGGGACAAAGTTTTGAAATTTTTGGTTTGTTATATCCTTCAGCCTATCTTGTTTCTAGGCCTAGAACTTTTATTACTGGATTAATACAATGAACCAATTTTATTTCTTAAACTTAACTCTTAGAAAAGCCTCAAAATGACTGTCCTTGGTTTTTTCCATTCTACCAACTTATTTGAATACTCATGACGTTATATTTTAATTTATGACTTTTATAACCTTTGAATATTTTAATTTGGAATGCATTATTTGAAAACAAGGATAAGATTTATTTTGTCTAATATTACATAGGATTCAAAAACTACATGAGAGAGAAGGGCTCAAATTTGAGATATTTGATCTCTCACATTTAAAAATAATCACTGTAACAAAGAGCTCTCAATCTCTTAGTGGAGTTCTGTCTTCTAATGGGATTGCTCTCAATTACTCTAAATGTTCTCTCCCGGTTGTCTCCATTGCTGTTATAATATAATAAAATGTAAATATTAAAAAATAGCATAGATAAAACAGTATGTGTTATAAAGTAATACTAAATCATGAGACCTTGCATAATGTATGCATTACATCCAGCATCTACACAAGGAAGCGATGGGGAGAGGAGTTGTTGGGAACCCAGGGAAAGGAAGATAAAGTAGCACTATCCAAGGAAGGTACAAACAGTTCTGCATTCCATGTTAGGAACAGACAACCTTTAGCTTTCATTCTAGGTGCATCTTTCTTCTTCTGGAGCTGCATGAGGTCACAAAAGTCACAAGACAAATCCATTTTGAATAAAATGAGAGAGAGCATGAGAAAAGAGTGAGATGTTCTATAGTCTAAAGGAAAGTGTTATTTCTACCGTGTATCTCTTTTTGTATGTGAATGTGTTTGTGTATGCATATGTATGTGCATGTTTGTGTATGAGAGTGTTTATGTAAGTCTGTGTATGGTTTTACATATATGTCTGAATATGAATGTACTGTATGTGTGTGTGTGTGTAATTGAATCTCTATGCATGTGTGTGTCTTTGTGTCTGTGTGTCTGCTTGTTGAATAGACAGAGACTTCTTTTCTATTAAACCTCAACACTTAATTTCAGAATGAAGTAAGTGTGCAATTACCATTTCTATATATTTGTTATTAGATTTGTTCTTTGACATTTTCATATGTCTCCATGTCTACTATGCATTTGATTTCAGTAACCACCATTCTCCCTTGTCTGACGTCTACCCCTCATAGGCCCCTTTTCAGCCTATGTGACTGCTTTACATATTCATATGTGTCTGTTTGTTTTCTCCTTTGAGAACCAATAAGTTTAATCAGGACCATCTGCACAACAATTGGTTTAGAACTGGACATTGGAGCCTGAAGAGATTATTCAGTTGATAACAGAAGTACCCAGAATCTGCAAATGGTTACCAGTTGATTGGAAATATAAAGAAGCAAGGCCTCTTGAGTCCTTTACAAGGCTACAGTTGCCTGTTGAGAGCTCCCAATTTTTGTGCAAGCTGAATATAGGCAAGTGGAATTGTACTAAATTCATAATTATAATGGATGTACCTTGGCCAAAATGTGGTATTCCATAACCTTCTTATTTTCTACCTCTTATATTCTTTATGTTC
>NW_028227265.1:33277500-33585092 GCF_978045245.1 Mus caroli
ATTGTTTTCAGGTGGGAAACAAAAGTTCAGAAATTTTAAGCAATTTGCCAACAGTCATGTGGTTTGTAGACTACAGAGGGACTAAAAGCAGACCGCTATGCCATTGAAGAATACCAGAGCAATGACTCATTTCCAGTTCCACTTCAAAATATCTCTTATCCCTAGGCTGTCACTGAGTACAAGGAATTTTTAGGAGACGAATTGGGTACAGTGTACATATTGAGTGGGCTGATGCAGCCTCATGGCAATGGCCATAGAGCCAACATACCCACCTCCAAAATAGAAGAGGGCAGTTAAAGTATAAACAATGAAGGTTGTCTAATGGCATGTGTGTGTGTGTGTGTGTGTGTGTCTGTGTGTCTGTCTGTGTCTGTATATACCTGTCTGTGTGTGTCTACATGTGTATCTCTGTGTGTGTCTGTGTGTCTACAAGTGTGTCTGCATGTGTGCCTGTGTGTGTGTGTGTCTGTATGTGTCTGCATGTGTGTCTTAGTTAGGGTTTTACTGCTGTGAACAGACACCATGACCAAGGCAAGTCTTATAAAAAACAACATTTAATTGGGGCTGGCTTACAGGATCAGAGGTTCAGTCCATTATCATCAAGGTGGGAGCATGGCAGTATCCAGGCAGGCATGGCGCAGGAGGAGCTGAGAGTTCTATGTCTTCATCCAAATGCTGCTAGTGGAAGACTGACTTCCAGGCAACTAGGGTGAAGATCTTATGCCCACACCCACAGTGACACACCCATTCTAACCAGGTCACACCTATTCCAACAAGGCCACACCTTCAGATGGTGCCACTCCCTGGTCCAAGGATATATAAGCCATCACAATGTGTCTGTGTGTGTGTGTGTGTGTGTCTGTGTGTGTGTGTGTGTGTGTGTGTGTCTGTGTGTGTCTATGTGTATGTGTGTGTGTTTCTGTATTATCTGTGTGTCTGCATGTGTGTGTCTATATCTATGTGTGTGTCTGTGTGTGTGTCTTGAAACATGTTCATTTCCACAAGCCTAGAAGAAATAGGGATTATTGAGCTCTGCTTTGTCCTTTATGCTTTGCGTGCTCTATGCTGTTCAATCTTAACAAGATTCACATTCCAAGAACACTGCCCTCATTTTATAGATCTACAAACAGAAGCCCAGAGACTTGTCAGCAGTTACAGATGTCAGGCAAAATCAGAAAGCCTGCCCATGGCCTGAGCAAGTAGAACAGTTTCCCATGCAAGGGGCAGTCTAGGCTGGGAGGAGATGCCAGTGCTGAGGGTCAATGCTGCCATCAGAAATAGAGAGTCTGAAGACACCAGCCCCAGTCTATAGCCTGTCCTTCACATTGTCTGCTGGACCCCTGGCCTTTATAAATGTGTTCTAAATGGGAAAACAAGAGTCTAGAAGAACTCTTCTAAACAGAAAGGCTGCACACCAGCCAGGTCTGTCCCTTATTCTCACCAGCACAAAATGATTTCTGGAAGGTCTACCCAAAGCCTAATCTAATTGGCTATAACCACATCATATAAGCACCTATATCTGTAAGGACATCTAGTGACCTGAGTGTTCCAAACTCAAGTATAACCCGGATAAAATCAGGAATGGTGTTGAGCTTTTTTTTTTTTTTTTTTTGCAAAATTCTTAGCGCAAGATTTTTTTACAAAGTAAGTTCTACATACTTAATAAATAGAAGAATGCAGAAATGAAAGAATGAAGAAATTAGGACTGAGTATAGGTAGGCAATTGGAATTATTTCACACAGAGAAATAAATGATTTGACTGAGTTACTTAGATGGCTGAATTTTTTGCCTTTAAAGGTTTCTTCCTTTTCTTATTACTATTACGAGTGATAAATTCCATAAATTCCAGTGTGAATGTCTATGAATAGCATACAATTGTTGTGAGTTCAGCTTACCACTGTGGGCTCACAAGAGAAGAAAACAGGCATGGCAGTTTAACCAGTCTCATTCTCTAGTGGTCTCCCTGTCTTAGACACGACTATCTGGATAAAAACAAGGGTAGCACTGGCCTTCGTAGACATACACTCTTTCTTCAGGTTGAAGAACTTGATACTACTCTTGGAATTCTAATCTTTAGCCTGGAGTCCAGCATAAAGAAACCCCACTTGCAAAATTTTCGCCTCCTCGGGTCACCACTGATGTACATTGCACAGCCATTTTGACAAACAATCTCGCTGTGCTCTTCTAGGTAAGCAGAGTCACAGATCAAAGAGTCGTGCAGAAAGCACATGGTCCCCAGTACAGTGAGAAGGGCACTCCATGCCAAAAGGGAGCCTTTTGTTGGGTATTCACTAGCACTCCTGGATTTGGGTTCTGTGGTCAGTAAGTGATCATAGCAACTTGTGTCAACTATTGACAGGATAGTGTGTCAAGCAGTGAGTAACCTCCTTTGTTTGACCTTAGAAGTCCTTAAATGCCAAATAGCGTCTTCCACCACAGACATAGAAGGTCAACTGGGGTTTGTCCTAGATGTCAAAAGAGAGAGAGAGAGAGACTCAAAGATCAGCACTTATAAAAATTCATTACTGATGAATATTGAAATATTGCTGGAAAATTAATCAGTATTTTTAAGCATCAAGAGATTAATGCCAGCTTGTTCTATGGGCGACAGAAACGGCCACTAGAGATGAACTATTAAAAGTGCTGATTGAGAGTTTTTAAATATATATGTATATGAATGTGAAAATGACTAACTTTTTGAAGGTCAGCAAGGGATACGAAGCAGATGGAAAACTAGGTTGTGAGACATTCAGTGGTGCAGGAAGAAGGTTGTCTATGGCCTTCTCCACAGTCTGGCCACATGCAGAGTGGATATTGACTCTACCCGAAGTGCCTCTTTACTAATCAAAGGAAAGCATTTGGCCTTTTGCTTTAAATCTAGGTCCGCTGTGAAATCAGTGGCTATCTATGGACGAGGTCAAGACCTTAAGAACCAATCACATAGTGAAACCTCATGCGCAACCCTAAAAAAGAAATTACTGTTTTCTTATTGTGAGGATTATGACTTGTTTAAACTCTGGCGACTGTTCCATCCCTGCTCGCAGAAGACAAATATTTGCTAATTAAGGATAAGAATAGATAAAAGTAGAAGGTCAATGTGCTTTTTTCCTTGCAAGAAATCACACGAGGAGGCTGATACCTTCTGAAGGCTGTTTTACGAGACATTTAGAAATTTTTTGCCTTGCCTTCTACACAGTCTGACAGTTGTTAACCACACTCCGGCCTGCCTTCTCCGGGAGACTGTTATTATGAGTTCCGAGGTGAGAACAAAGGATGGTTTTTGTCTTAGACACCCTTGAACTATCTCAGGCAGAGTCATGGACAATCTTTGGTTTACTCTTCTTCAATCAGACTGCTTGTGTCTGAACATGGGTTCTCCCTGCTTCTTTCCAGGATAGCCTTGGACAAGGGTTCTAACCTTCATGCCCATTTTCTCTCATCTACAAAATGATGACATTGAAGGTATGTGTACTATAGGCTTATGACTTATTAAAGATGCTTTATATGTAACATGTGTAGCCTAACACCTGGGCAACTACTAGATACTAAGTATGTAATAGGATCTCTTATTTAAAACAAGGCAATCTATCCTATTTTTCCACTCTATCTTTTCAAGCAATCAATAAACTACCTAACCAAAAAATATAAATATTTCTAAGGTCTCAAAGGTATCTTAATGTAAAGCCAATTCCCTAACACTCATTGGTCTCTGTGCCTAATAAATGGCTTGCCGCCTTTTCTTTGGAAATGGAGTCACAGCATAGAAGAGTGAAGAAAGGAAGCGGCACTAGAACAGAGAGAGGATAATTAAGGACTTTGGGGAGCATCAGAGCCCTCTATTCATAAGCCTCAGCGCGTAAGTGGATCTGTATCAAGGTGTCTCTCATTTGTTTTAGTAAAACCTTCCTTCAAGAGGCATTAATTAAAACATTTAGAAAGCACAGCTGAGTCTACAGTTTGAGGAGGAGTCAGGTATTGGAAAAGGTCTTCCTTCCATTGTGTATATTTATTGTGGTATAGTCCATCTGCCACTTGGAATGTTAAGGCAACACTTTGAAGATGCCATGCATCTCTTGAGGACTCAAAAAGGAGGCAAGGTCTAAGTCGGCTCTCCGGAAGACATGCTAGGCTGGCTTGGCTAACTGCAGTAGAACGGAGGGAAAGCCTTGGACCAAGGACATGCAAGGTCCCAAAGCACAACACAGTGACAGGCTAGTCCAAAGACCAAATTATTGTGTCAACACACCAATGTCTGTGACCTACTCTGGATATTACCGTGGCAAATGCACCAATAACCTCTGATGAATAATTTCACTCCTGAAATTCTCTCCTGACAAAATGATCAGAATAGATAAGAGTTCTCACTCCCAGACCCCTGTTGTCCCCCAGACTTCTTTTAAACTTCACTTAGTAGGCTGTTCTCCAGAAAAAAAGGGAAAACTCCCAGCTTTTAAACTGTGAAGCTGACTTCTCCTCCTTGTTGCAGCTCTAGGCAAATAGATCCACAATTTAACCAATAAGCATCCTATCTGTCTCTTCTACACTTGCTGAGTGAGACTATCAAGCCTGTCTCCATTCTAATTGTTCTACAATCTAGGTCCATCAGCCACCCCTACATTTTCACTATGGGCATAATTTCCTAAGTAGCCTCCCTCCGTATTTACTTTGCTCCCAATTAATATAAGCTCCAGGATCTTCACCCAGTGCCTCCTCAGTATGTTGCTCATTGCTTAAGCCAACTTAAGGACTTCTGCTGTCTATGAAGGTGGGGAGACTCATGCAAATGTTTGAAGGGTCCTGCCAAGACCTGGACAATGCTTCCTTTCCATCAACTTATACTTTTCATGGTTAGTGAGTCTGATGTATTAAATCGCACTTGTAGTTTTTCAGATATTTCCTTCATGCCTATTGGTCATTGTATGCACTACTTAAGTTATTTATTTATTTCGAGAAAGCCTCTAACTATACAGTTCAAGCTGCCTCTGGAGTCTTTGCCGTCTTGCCTCAGCCTCCCAAGTCCTAGGAATCCCAACTGCGGACTCCCATACCTAGCTGCCAGGTGGCCATATGATCACTTCTCTTCCTTTCCCTTCTAGGTTTCTTCCCTTCTAAATCAATTTCAGCCATTGTGTTTACTTAGTTTGCATCAAACAGAGTTAGTGCATAACAAGTCCTCAATGAAAATTAATGAATATTAGAGGATTCTACAACACTCAATTGCTCAAGCAATGATAACTAATCAAAATATATAGAAAAATTAATAAGTAAGGGCTTGGCACATTTATATAGTGTATAACATAGTTTTTCTCTTTCAACATGAAAAGGCTTTGAAATTTTTTTATAGATAAGAGCATACAATGATAGGATGATGAGAGAAAATGGCAGCTCTAAACTATATTGGCAATAAAATCTCAAAAGTTTGTATAAATAAATGCATAGAAGGCGGAAACACTAAATGAAAAATATGTAAATATGTTAACAAAATTTATGTGTGCATACTACACCTTGGAGTACATTTCTGCTTTCCTAGAATGAGATAAAGTAAAATAATAATATTATTAATAATAATAGTAATAGAGGAGTTAAAGTGTGACAGTGAATTCTAACTCCATCTTGACCAGCCCCTATATGCAAAGAAATAAATAACAATGAGCAGACATGTCCCATCATGCCTACACTCTCAGGACAGAGCTAATATTTGAAGCTGGGGGCAGCAATGCTATTCAGACACCAGTAAGACTGAAAGCCAGTGAACCAAGGGCAAATCCAGAAAGTATGACTTCAGGACTAATGAGGGGGCTGCTGAGATTCCCTAGAATAGCTCCTTAGGTCATGGATTCCACTTAACAACCCTGCCATGAACTTGAGTAGGCCAGCACTAAAGTTAAAGAGACAACACAAAAAGGATTACGCTCAGAACTTAAGTACACTTACTTCACAAAGATTCAATATGTGGGGTCAGAATTGGGATAATTGCAATATTTGGATATAAAGGTGAATATATCTAAAATTATTTCAATAAAACTCAGACAGGACCACACTAGCTAGAAGAAATTAGCCCCAACACACACACACACACACACACACACACAAGCTTATTTTTCTCAAAATGTGCACAAGACATAAACAGCAGTTTAAATAACAAAAGGCGTAAGTTTTATGCTCTAAAACAATGGAGGAATGAAATTATGAAAAGGGGACAACCCACTTTTGTCACTATCCCTGGATAAAGCCAAATTTTCAACATTCTTGAATAGTTTTCAAACTGACATTAAATAACAAACGTTCCCTTTGAAACAGAACAATTACCTAGTTAAATTAGAGAGTGCTTTCTTAGGAGGACTGCAATTAAAAGTAGAGGGCAAAAGAAGCTTGCCTCAGTGGCTGCCGCCACTCTAAGATTTGTTGATCAACTTTACACTCCATTTATGTCTCCATAAATCACCGGTGGAATTAAAAGTGTGTGGCTGGCGCGAATATGGCCCACTCTGCAAATGAAAGACAAGGCTCACGGAAAACTTTATGCAGAGGCATGAGGCTATCACGCAAACCTTCCTCCCAATTATTATCTCTGCTTCCCAACAAATGTTGCGATTACTCTCAGTGGATGTCATGGAATTGAGGCTTTGAAACGGAGATGCCAAGCTGTAAATTACATTTCTGAATCAATTATGCCTCTATCAGAAAGGCTATAAATAACATGCAGAATTACCAGATGTGTAATTTTTTGTTACACTTGAACATTTGGCATTTAGAATGGCTGAGTGAGGGACTTGGGTTAATCTGTGAATTTCACGGATTCATCTGACAAGACGACAGAAAAACGTGGGTGACAATTAGGATGACCTTGCCTCAAGGAGACTTGCCTGAACAAAGTCGACTCAGAAATTTGCCTGCGTTTTCTCATAAAAGGAACTTGGACTGGGAAATGACTAGAGTCTCCTGTTCTGCCCGCTGAATCCTCCAGTGTGTGTGGTAAAGGGCAGGTTTGGTTTCGGACGGGTGAATGGAGAAGAGAATTTAACAGGGAGCCTTTTCCTCTGACATTTGAACATTGATTTTGTTTTGTCCCCTTCTTTCAAAGCCTAAGTGAGACACTGCTGAAGGGATGATTGTAAGCAGTAGTAGCAGCCCAGCCTTTAAACACCCAACAGTAGATTCAAGGAAAGACCTGGAGCTCTCCAAGCCACCTCAGGCAGTGACCATTCCTGTTAAAGCCACTTTTTCCAAGCTCTATTACATGGTACAGCTTCCCCCTGTGGCAAGATAAGTGTTTATTTCTCTTACTTGTAGATGAGCGTTTGTGTTATTAAATTTAGAAGCTCTTGGTAATAGGACTAAGGGAGATAGATGAGTCTGAGTCTCTATGAAGAAAAGAGCTCCACTATGCTTTCCTGAGGATTACTGGCTATGCATAGGCGCTAAAGGAGGTGTGGCGCCCTCTTCAGACGACGGTAAGTACTGCACAATCACAGACAGGTTTTTCTGGTTGTGCCTTAAGTTAGCTACCACTTTCAGAGTGTGTAAATTTTTCCTTTAGCAAAACATTATAGAATAAGGAAGGCAATCAATATTTTATGTCATCAGAAAGATTGATCAAAGTGTTGAAAACCCAACAATGGATATTTCAGCCAGACTCAGTTTTCTTATCTGAAAAGTGAATATGAAGGTTTCTAATTTCTAGTACTATTTTGAAAATTAAATTGGATACTACTTGCAAAATATTTAGCATAATTCCCAACCTATGATTGATACTATGCAAAAAGAGTTCTCAGTATTATTTGGGGTTTTTTATTTAATTTGACAAGTAATGAAGTATGTGATAGATATATAGAGATAAAGATATACAATTGCCATAAATAACAATTTTGTACAGTGAATACATATTAATAAAAATACACCTTCCAAGGGCTGGAGAGCACTTGGTGCTCTTATAGAAGATTCAAGTTCAGTTCCCACATGGTGGCTCACACTCATCTGTAACTCCATTTCCAGGGGCTCTGACAGACTCTTCTGGCCTCTACAGACACTGCACACAGTAGGTGCACATACCACATAAGGAAATCACTCATACATGAAAATAAATCCTTTTAAAATTAAAAGTTACATATAAGAAATGTATCTCTCTCCACATTCCTTATCTTCTGTCTATACTTGCCCTTCCCCAGGTAATAGTGCAGCTATTAAGAACTTATACTGAGTTACTTATCTGCGGTTTGCATCACAGTTCAGATACTCATCAACTGAATGAGCGTCAGCAAACCATAGACCTCTTGTCCCCTCATCTGCATGAATGTGAAGTGATCACCTCATAGCAGTGACACTCTCCTCACCTAACTAGTATTTGCTGTCAGAAGTAACTGAGATTAAACAGGTAGACTTGCAACACCACCTAACAGAGAACTTTACAAAAGAACGTCTTTTATATTATGAATAATTTTTAATGCCTTTGGATCCACAATTTTTTGTATACTTGACTAGAACTGTTAGGTGTTACTGTTGGGGTGAAAATCTGAATAGAGCAAAAGGGCTGCTGAACACTTGGGCTAGAACAGTTAGAGCAGGGCCTTGGAGATCTATCCTTGGAAAATACTGCACGTTACTGGTTCTCTGAGGTCTCCAGCTATTGACTATGAACCTTAACATTTCTCCACCTCCATCATAGTGTAAACAAAATTCTTTTAATTCAGAAAGATGACTAGATAGATAGATAGATAGATAGATAGATAGATAGATAGATAGATAGATAGATTCAAAGGATACATTCCATAAAAATGGGAGCACATGCAGACTCATGTTCTGGGAGCAGAGAATGAACAGAAAACAGAAAAGCTGTCAGTCATGCACAAAGAAAAGACTAGAAGGTAAGAGAGTGACTTGGAAAGAAAGTATTTCACCAGGATAGGAAGGGAGGTGGAGGGAATAAGGAATGAAAATAGTTAAAACTTCATTATATACATATCTAAATCTGTCACACACAAAAAACTCCTCAAGGTCCACTCCCAATAACCCATCTTCACCCATAGACCATACCTCCTAAAGGTTCCAGAGCCTTCACAAATAGTGCTACCAGCTGGGGACCAAGTATTCAAGCATACGAGCCTATGAAGGAGATTTCACATTGAAGCAGTAACAGTACATAAAATCTGTAATGTTAAAATCACATTTACTCTTCCTAGTTACTGATGAGCCATAAAATAAAACCCAGATTGGCAGCTCAAGCTAGAAGAATATTGACATATTTCAAATCTAGCTCATTTTTCAAAGAAGAATCAAGATAGTAGCAAAATGAGATGTTCTGGAAAAGGCCTGCATCAAACAAACCATAGCAGGTCCTCCACAAATGCAAGCAAGAGAAGCAAGAAGCACAGTCGCAATCAGGCATAGATGGTGTCTTAGAGAGATGTCCTTCAGAGTCTTGAAACTCAACCTTACTCCTATATCCTGATTTTTAATTATTAAAAAACTAGCCTCTGTGTGTTTCCAGAGAGCCCCAGACAACCTCCTGCTTGTGAAGCCCAAGAACTGTCATTTCTTTGTTCTCATGCAGGGGGAAGTATTAGAGTTTGGTGGATGTGGCCTCAACAAGTACAAACTAACCCCTGGTGTAGCCTTCAGGCCTCTGGAAGAAGAAACATCTGAATGTCTTTAAAGGAAACAACACTGAAGGAGAAGTTGTCACATTAAAACGTGTTATGGCACTTGCTGTCATAACATATACGTGAAGATATGTCATACTGAGAGTTAAACAAAGTTTTTAACTAAATCCCTGAGATCTTATAATACTGAAGTGAGCAACCTGCATATGGTTGCCCTCAGAATCAAGCATGGTTTTTGCCATTTAAAGTAATAACAGGAAGACGTGTCAAGTTTCTGCATTAAAATACAGCTGTCATCTCATATCAGATTTTATTGGTCATTTGCACACTGAACACTTATGTGCTCAAAACACAATGTTTTGCTTCTGTCTAAATGACAGCTTTGGTATGACAGAAGGGGGGCAATTAAAATCTTAGAATTTACTCTTTAAAGAAGACAGTCATCAGAATCGAATCATACAAAGAAAATTGATGGGGTCAAATCTTCTCCTATGCCGATGATGATGTGTGAGCAAATAAAAAGGAAAATGACAGGATTCTACAAATAAAATAGATGGTATATGTTCAGTCAGTACAAATAGCTGAAATCAGAAGCCAGGGTAGGACACTACCACAAAATGAATTTGTTTACAGTGCAGTAGCAGTCAGACGTGGATCAGCTAAGTATGAAGACTAAAACAACCATTCTCACAACTTGAATATATTTAAAGGCATGGCCTATGTGCCATGAACACCACATACTGGTTTTGTATTTCCGAGCTAGTCTTTGGTGATTCTTTTCTTTCATAAAATAACGGCATTTCTTTCTACCTTTGTGCATTTTGTCATTTCTCTTTTCCTGCCTTCATTTCTTTGTTTGTAACCATAAAAAATGAAGGGATTAAAATTCCACTGCAGGACTTGTGTGCGCATGCATTTTTTTCAAGTTACTCAAATATTATTTTAAACGGCAGTTTTACTAGTAATCCTATCAAAGAGTTGGTGCTTGTAGACAGTTAAGTGCATAGATGTGCCTGATCAAGAACAACGATGCAGAGCTTTAGGGCGTGTGCTGAACTACTGACATTTAAAAGAATATTAATCTTGTCTATCCTCATTTATACGGCATAGTATCTTGTGTTCAGTATTCCATCCCATGAGTTTTCTAAGGTGTAGGTAAGTCACGATGCTAATCCACATTCTGGCTGGCTTGTCTATTCTGATAAGGCCATAGTAGGCCTTTCACATCTAAAGAATAATGACAATTAAACTAATAACTCAGCAAGGATTTACATTACAAGGTATATCCACCAATGCCTTTCAGTGAGCTAGTGTTAATATGCATTTATTTTATTGGTCACATTCCCTCCCAGCAAATATCTTGTGAGATGTATAAGCTTTTAAAACAACCTCTGGATTTTTTTTTTTTTTTTTTTGGTACCCATTCCCCATGCCCCATATTCTGATCTGAACTACACAACCTCTAGGGGATTTAACAGAGCAACACCTTGGCAGATTGGAAATTCCAAACTGAGTGGAAAAAAAGCAGCATACCCACTGGCTACTCCCTCATCATCCACGGGCCTTACAGAATATCAGCAGCCATCTGTGCCATGCATTTAAGGCCCAATTTTTGAACTGTCCTTTTTTTCTCAGGTGTCTCATTCATGCTTAGATGGCAAGAGCTGAAATGCTGAAATATATGGTTTGGCTGTAAGGGGACATAGACTATAAACTGCTTACGTGAGAGATGACCTCCAAGTAGAGTTAGTGGTTTGACCTAAACCTCCACTGGTAATAATGTATTTTATTCCCTTCACTATACCAGAAATTTGCAAGGAATAATTTAGAGGAGGCTATATTTCTAGAAGTTCTTTCCACCGTATCTTCAATTCTCTACCTCTGTGAAGAAAGAAGTCTTGAGATGTCTCCCATACTTTGTTTTTTCTCAGTGAAGACAGCAGCCTTCAAGAATTTCCTTTACTTTTTTTGCTTCTTGTTTTGATAATGACAGCGTATTACACCAGGCCCCTTACCTCCCCACAAGATGAATTATTCAAACAATTGACAGGGCACACACTCGTAGGATCCTATTAACAGCACACAAGCTTCCACGTCTCCTGTTTATGTGGCTAAATTAGCCACACAAATTGGTTCACGAGGCATTCAGAAACACCTACTCACAATTTCACAGGTTTCACACCAAATATTGGCATAACTAAGAAAAGGCGGACAATCTCCTACTGAAATGATTTGTGCAAATAGAATGCCATGTCTGAAAATAATTTAGACAGAAAATGGATTCCAGTCAACAAACAGAAAACTAAAATAAGCAGTGACCAATTGATAATTCTACTCAGCAACTGCTGGAAAATTCTGGGTTGGGGGTGGGGTTGATGCCATTATTCCTTGACAAACACTTTCTCCAGAAGAGGGAGGGGAGGAATTGTGGGAGCCAAAGGATGCCAGGAGTACACAGCCCACAGAGTCAACTGAGCGGGGCTCATGGAGGCTCACAGAGGCTGAAGCAGCAATCAAGGAGCCTGCATGGGTCTGTGCTAGATCTTCTGCATATACGTCAATGATTGTTGGCTTGCTGTATTTTGTAGCACTCCTGACAGTGGGACTGGAGTATCTCTGGTTCTTTTTGCCTACTTTTGGGACCCTTTTCCTCCTACAGGGTTGCCTTTCCCAGCCTTAGTATATGGGTTTGTGCCTACCTGGCCTTACTGTATCAGTGCCATGTGCGTTCCATTGATGTCCCTGCAAGGCCTGCTCTTTTGAGTGAGGGTGGATCTAGAGGACAGGGGAAGTGAGAGGGATTGGAGGAAGGGGAAGCTGCCATCAGGATGTATTGTGTAAGAGAAGAATAAATAGAGATTTTAAAAAGCACAAATGATGCTTTCCAACAAGTTTTAAGACAGTAGTTTAAGTAGTTTCCTAGTGCATTATGAATATTATCAATATATCCCAGACATTGGAGAATCAATAAACTGTAAACTTCTATTTTCTCTATGTAAACTGACGATATTTTACAATGAGAGCATTTTGGAGGCTCAACGCGACAAAGTAAATGAATGGTTAACTGTTCCCTGAGGATGCTGGGCATGTGCTGGGTTCATCCCACATGTAAGTAAGCATCCCCATTCAAGAAGTAAAATATTGCTAACTAATATCTGCAATAATCATTAATACTGTCAGCATCCATATGGTTCCTACAGTTCTTGTGTCTAAAGCAACGCGCAAGACATGAAAAAAATCTGCAAAAAATATTTAGGTGATAGGGTGTAGTAACAGATTGTATCCAACTAATTTATTTTTGCATTTTTTTCAGAGACGATTGGCATGAACAGTGAACCTTGACTTGGCTGCTCTTCAAGCATGTTGGCACTAGATTGCTCATTGCTACTGCCCGTCTCTAGAAAAGACATCCCCACTGTGTTTACCCTTCACTGATGTACACCGTTCTAATCTGGGTTCTGAGCATGGGCTCCCTGTTTAGTAAGAATTCAGGGAGTTTGAAAGAACCAACCAAACATTAACATTTCTCGGGGACAGAGCTTGAACTTTGTTCATTATTTTATCATCAGAATGTTATAGATACTTCAATAAATTTTAATGACATGAACAAAAAATCAGATTTGTTTCCAACTCTTAGGATTCCTTAGTCAACACTCCCAAAGGCCTCGGTAACGAACTATGTCTGTTAGTTTGTGTTTGTGTTTTTGAGACAAAATCTCTATATATCCCTGGCTGGCCTCGAATTCTCTATATAAATTATGACAGCTAGGAACTGAGAGAAATGTGCCTGCCTCTGCCTCCTGAATTCCAGGATTGAGGGCATGCACCACCGCACATTGATTGTAAAGCTATGAGCAGCACTTAACATGAAGAAAACAAAAGATTTAGAAATGCTTATTGATTTGCTGACATCTTGTGTACACTGAAAGATTGGGCTAGTATTTATTTCAGACCTATTCAACCCAAATTTCCTGTGCTATCTATTTTAGCCCTGCCTCTCGCTGTATGAGGTTGAATTAATCCCAAGGAGAAACATTTATTGTCAATGTCTTAGTAAACTGCTTTATCATCTACTGCTCAGAGAGTAATGATAATGAACTGAGTGTTCCTGCATAGGGGATGATGCATATATAATAACTAGCAGCCACAGTCACCAGCATTGTAAGTATTTTCAACTTCTATATGGTTCCTATATGGTCAGGGATTCGACCACCATGACATGACTAAAGAGATGGGGACAGATTCTTCTAACTCCAGACTCCTCCTGGAATGATACCCAAAGACCAGGAAAGGCAAGCGATCTAGGTGCATATATCTGAGATACCTTAAGACCTTCCTCCAAACCGCCTGCCTGTTAGCCACTGCCTTCACCCCAAAGGGCACAATGAATAAGTCTGGAAATAGCAGTGCGTAAGATCCACTTCAACACGGGATTCTGCATAGTGCTTCCCCAGCAAGTACATCTTATAATCATCTGTCGTGTGTGCATGTGTGTGTGCACGTGTGTGTGTGTGTGTGTGTGTGTGTGTGTGTGTGTGCATGTGTGTGTGCGTGTACACGCGCGCGCGTGAAGATGACCTAGTGTTACTCCTTAGGAATCACTCACTTCCTTTTTTGAAACAGGTTCTCCCACTAGACTAGATGTTGCCAAATAGTTGTGGCTGGTTGGCCAGGGAGCCCTAGGGGCTCTACCTATTTCCAACTCTCTAACACTAAAACTACAAGCCTGATACCACGATTGGCGTCTTTCTCCTCGCCCCCTAATATTGGACTAGGGAGACCAAACTCAGGTTCTCATGGTTGTGTGGTATGTACTTTACTGGCCAAGATCCTCAGACCCAATTTCTACCTTTTACATCAATGAATTTTCAATGGAAATAGAAGACACTAGTGCTGGAAAATGATTTTTTAAAAATTTCATCCAAACCATTTTCAGGGAAAAAAATCTAATAGAAGCATACTAACTTTCCCAAAAGAACGCCAAGATTAATGGATACAAGAGTGAAGGGGAGAAATTTTCTTTCCTCCTTAAAAGCCTTTGTTTGCTTACTCTGTTTCAGTTTTTGTTTGTTTTGGTTTCTGTTTTGAGAGGTTTCAGATCAAGGTCTCATGCATGCTAGATGAAAACTTACACCCCTAAGCCCCCTGTTGACCTTCACTGCAATAATTAGTTGAATGGCTGTTAAATCAGTTCAGAATATTAATTATTATTATCCTTTATATGTATGTGTGCATTCAAATTGTTTTGTTGACATTGAATATGTGCAGTGATCTTCCAGGAATATTAACTACCTATTGGACAACAAATTGCAAATGCACACTCATGTGTGCATGCACACACACACACACACACACAAACATCAAGTAACATGATGATATTTTCACAGAGAGTACTGCAGTTGAGTCAAATCAGCTTGTTGTTACCTTCTAAATTGATTCTTATAGCCTTGTCAATTCCATGTCTCCTAGGAGACCGCAATGGATAACATTACACACATAGCACAGACCTTAGGGACTGGATTCTTAGCCAGGACTCCAACACTTGCCTTCCATTAGCCCTGAATGAGAACTAAAGATGGAACAGTTTGACTTACAATTCCCTGTGCACCACTTGTGTTCAGCTTGCCTCAAGTAGGACCATACATCAGAATTACATTTTTCCTACCTTGGAGCCTTCTATTCTACTTAGTTCCAGGGGATCCAGGTTATAAGAATCAAACTCCATTCTTAAAGGCACCATTTAAAATACTCAGGAAGGTAGGCCAGTTACTCTGGGTTTATGCAGACAAAGCTTGACATGTAAGAGGTGATACAGACCACACTGAAGTTCATAAAATTGGCATAGAGAGAAGTTTTGTTTAGGAAAACACTGCTGTGTCTGTACCGGCCTTTACAACTGACACAGTCCCTGCTGTTTATGTTTAGTAAACGTTTTAGAAAAGATCATTTACATGTTTAACAAAAATAATCTTTTCTCCTTCTCAAAACTACAAGTCTATGTTATTAAAAGTATAGAGACCTACATTTTAGAAACATCGGGAATGCAGCACATTGGCCATACAGTAGCTAGTATTTATTGTTGTTGTTATTATTATTACTATTAAATCTTTTTTTACAGTCCAGTCGTTATACCGCCCCCCCTCCATCAGACACTTCCTCATCCCCTTCCTCCTCCCTGGTCTCCAAAAGGCTATCCCTGCCCCCACCCCACCAGACCTTCCCACTCCCTGGAGCCTCAATTCTCTAGAGGGTTAGGAGCATGTTCTCCTACTGAAGACAGACCAGGCAGTCCTCTGCTGTTGGGGCCCTCATACCATCATCTGGTATATGCTGCCTGGTTGGTGGCTCAGCGCCTGAGAGATCTCTGGGGTCCAGGTTAGCTGAGACTGCTGGTCTTCCTATGGGGTCACCCTCCTACTCAGCTTCTCCCAGCCTTTCCCTAATTCAATCACAAGGGTTCCCAGCTTCTTCTGTCCATTGGTTGTGTGTAAGTATTCGCTTCTGAGTCTTTCAGCTGCTTGTTGGGCCTCTCAGAAGACAGCCATGCTAGGCTCCTGTCTGTAAACACACCATAGTATCAGTAATAGAATCAGGCCTTGGAGCCTCCCCTTGAGCTGGATCCCAAATTGGGCCTGTCAGTGGACCTACTTTCCCTCAGTCTCTTCTCCATTTTTGTCTCTGGAGTTCCTTTAGACAGAGACAATTCAGTGTCAGTTTTTGACTGTGGAATGGCAACCCCCATCCCTCCACTTGATGCCCCATTTACATAATGGAATATATTCAGCTATTAAGAACAAAGACACCATGAGTTTTTCAGACAAATGGATGGAACAAGAAAATACTAGCCAGTATTTTTTAAGGTATTTATTTCATTTACATTTCAATGCTATCCCAAAAATCCCCCACACGCTCCCCCACCCGCTCCCCCACCCACCCACTCCCACTTCTTGGCCTTGGCGTTCCCCTGTACTGAGGCATATAAAGTTGGCACAACCAATGGGCCTCTCATTCCACTGATGGCCTACTAGGCCATCTTCTGATACATATGCAGCTAGAGACACAAGCTCCGGGGGGTACTGGTTAGTTCATATTGTTGTTCTACCTATAGGGGTGCAGATCGCCCCAGCTCCTTGGGTACTTTCTCTAGCTCCTCCATAGGGGGCCCTGTGATACATTCAATAGCTGACTATGAGCATCCACTTCTGTGATTGCTAGGCCCCAGCATAGTCTCACAAGAGACAGCTATATCTGGGTCCTTTCAGCAAAATCTTGCTAGTGTATGCAATGGTGTCAGCGTTTGGAAGCTGATTATAGGATGGATCCCCAGAAATGGCAGTCTCTAGATGGTACGTCTTTTCGTCTCAGCTCCAAACTTTGTCTCTGTAACTCCTTCCATGGGTGTTTTGTTCCCAATTCTAAGGAGGGGCAAAGTGTCCACACTTCAATCTTCGTTCTTCTTGAGTTTCATGAGTTTCACAAATTGTATCTTATATCGTGGGTATTCTAAGTTTCTGGGCTAATAGCCACTTATCAGTGAGTACATACTGTGTGAGTTCTTTTGTGATTGGGTTACCTCACTCAGGATGATGCCCTCCAGGTC
Source organism: Mus caroli (assembly GCF_978045245.1). Lineage (NCBI taxonomy): Eukaryota > Metazoa > Chordata > Mammalia > Rodentia > Muridae > Mus > Mus caroli. The sequence goes on from NW_028227265.1 coordinate 33,294,700, forward strand.
CATTCATTTCCCTAGGAATTTCATAAATTCATTCTTTTTAATAGCTGAGTAGTACTCCGTTGTGTAAAGGTACCACATTTTCTGTATCCATTCCTCTATTGAGGGGCATGTGGGTCCTTTCAAGCTTCTGGCTATTATGGTGGGATCCTCCAGTAGTACTATGTCCACTTTTCTGAAGAACTGCCAGACTGATTTCCAGAGTGGTAGTAGAAGCTTGCAATCCCACCAATAATGGAGGAGTGTTCCTCTTTCTCCACATCCTCACCAACATCTGCTGTCACTTGAATTTTTGATCTTAGCCATTCTGACTGGTGTGAGGTGGAATCTCAGGGTTGTTTTGATTTGCATTTCCCTGATGATTAAGGATGTTGAACATTTTTTCAGGTGCTTCTCAGCCATTCGGTATTCCTCAGGTGAAAATTCTTTGTTTAGCTCTGAGTCCCATTTTTTAATGGGGTTATTTGATTTTCTGGAGTCCACCTTCTTGAGTTCTTTATATATATTGGATATTAGTCCTCTATCTGATTTAGGGTAGGTAAAGATCCTTTCCCAATCTGTTGGTGGTCTTTTTGTCTTATTGACAGTGTCTTTTGCCTTGCAGAAGCTTTGCAATTTTATGAGGCCCCATTTGTCAATTCTCAATCTTACAGCACAAGCCATTGCTATTCTATTCAGGAATTTTTCTCCTGTGCCCATATCTTCAAGGCTTTTCCCCCACTTTCTCCTCTATAAGTTTCAGTGTCTCTGATTTTATGTGGAGTTCCTTAATCCACTTAGATTTGACCTTAGTACAAGGAGATAGGAATGGATCAATTCGCATTCTTCTGCATGATAACCACCAGTGTGCCAGCACCATTTGTTGAAAATGCTGTCTTTTTTCCACTGGATGGTTTTTGATCACTTTCAAAGATCAAGTGACCATAGGTGTGTGGGTTCATTACAGGGTCTTCAATTCTATTCCATTGGTCTACTTGTCTGTTGCTATACCAGTACCATGCAGTTTTATCACAATTTCTCTGTAGTACAGCTTTAGGTCAGGCATGGTGATTCCACCAGAGGTCTTTTATCCGTGAGAAGAGTTTTTGCTATCCTAGGTTTTTTGTTATTCCAGATGAATTTGCAGATTGCCCTTTCTAATTTGTTGAAGAATTTAGTTGGAATTTTGATGGGGATTGCATTGAATCTGTAGATTGCTTTTGGCAAGATAGCCATTTTTACAATGTTGATCCTGCCAATCCATGAGCATGGGAGATCTTTCCATCTTCTGAGATCTTCTTTAATTTCTTTCTTCAGAGACTTGAAGTTCTTATCATACAGATCTTTCACTTCCTTAGTTAGAGCCATGCCAAGGTATTTTATATTATTTGTGACTATTGAGAAGGGTGTTGTTTCCCTAATTTCTTTCTCAGCCCGTTTATCCTTTGTGTACAGAAAGGCCATTGACTTGCTTGAGTTAATTTTATATCCAGCTACTTCACCGAAGCTGTTTATCAGGCTTAGGAGTTCTCTGGTGGAATTTTTAGGGTCTTTATATATACTATCATATCATCTGCAAAAAGTGATATTTTGACTTCATCTTTTCCAATTTGTATCCCCTTGATATCCTTTTGTTGTTTAATTGCTCTGGCTAGGACTTCAAGTACAATGTTGAATAGGTATGGAGAAAGTGGACAGCCTTGTCTAGTCCCTGATTTTAGTGGGATTGCTTCAAGCTTCTCACCATTTACTTTGATGTTGGCTACTGGTTTGGTGTAGATTGCTTTTATCATTATGTATGGGCCTTGAATTCTGGATCTTTCCAAGACTTTTATCATGAATGGGTGTTGGATTTTGTCAAAAGCTTTCTTCCCATCAAATGAGATGATCATGTGGTTTTTGTCTTTCAGTTTGTTTATATAATAGATTACCTTGATGGATTTCTGTATATTAAACCATCCCTCCATCCCTGGAATGAAACCTACTTGGTCAGGATGGATGATTGTTTTGATGTGTTCTTGGATTCAGTTAGTGAGAATTTTATTGAGTATTTTTGCATCGATATTCATAAGGGAAATTGGTCTGAAGTTCTCTATCTTTGATGGGTCTTTCTGTGGTTTAGAGATCAGAGTAATTGTGGCTTCAAGAAAGAGTTGGGTAGAGTGCCTTCTGCTTCTATTTTGTGGAATAGTTTGTGAAGAACTGGAATTAGATCTTCTTTAAAGGTCTTATAGAGCTCTGCACTAAACCCATCTGGTCCTGGGCTTTTTTTTTTTTTTTTTGGTTGGGAGACTATTAATGACTGCTTCTATTTCTTTAGGGGATATAGGACTGTTTAGATCATTAACCTGATCCTGATTTAACTTTGGTACCTGGTATCTATCTAGAAACTCGTCCATTTCATCCAGGTTCTCCAGTTTTGTTGAGTATAGCCTTTTGTAGAAGGATCTGATGGTGTTTTGGATTTCTTCAGGATCTGTTCTTATGTCTCCCTTTTCATTTCTGATTTTGTTAATTAGGATGCTGTCCCTGTGCCCTCTAGTGAGTCTACCAGCCAGTATTTTTAAAGAGCTTAATGAACCTGGGTGTAATGAGAGACCCCTGAAATCTGCAGCATTCAGGAGACTGAGGCAAGAAGATCCTAAATTTGAGGCCAGCCTAGGTTATGTAATGAGTAGCAGGCCAACTTTGGCTATATAAAAAGGCTCTTCCTTGGTGGAAAAAAATCACAATAAGATGGTAATGTAACAAAACCAACCACAAAATGAATAAACACAAAATGAAACCTATTCACCCAAAACCAATCTTAGCAGCCTGACATGGACCACTTCCTGCCATGAAGGATGGGATTTTCTCACATGGTTATCCCTGACATTTTCAACCACACCTAAGAGTGTCCTAAGTCCAATACACAGACAAGGAAAGACCTTGGAACACTAAGATCTAAATGGGATGTCTCCATCAAATCCTCCCCTCAGAGCTCAGGGAACCCTGTGGGAGAGAGGGCAGAAAGAGCCAGAGGGGATGGAGGACACCCAGAAAACATGGCCCTTGAAATCAGCACAAAGCTCATATGAACTCACAGCGATGGGAGTAGCGTGTACAAAGCCTGCGCAAGTCTGCACCAGGTTCTCTGAATATGGATCAGAGTTTTTATGGGATTTTAGTGTTTTTAATGGAATTCCTGAGTGTGTACACCAATGGTTTGCTGTGTCTTCTCTTGGGCTCTTTTCCTTTGTTTTAACCAATTCCAAACTGTTACTTTTGACTTATCTTATTATATTTTATTTTATTGTTCTCCCCTTAGAAGCGAGTTTGTTTTCTAATGAGAGACAGGAAGGCGGTGGATTCAGTTGGAAGGGGAGGTGGGAAGGATGTGATAGGGGTACACAGAGAAGAAACTATAATCAAGATATATTATGTGAGGGGAAAACATTCGTAATTAGAGAGGAAAATTAAAAATATATATATATGGTCTGGGTTCTTCCCACGTGTAATAAGAGTTACTTTGAGCCCAAAATGAAATGTTCAGCCTTACCTCATAAAAAATTAATTTCCATTTCTTAGAGGAAGAAAAGCAAGCATATTGATAGGGTTTATAATTCTAATCCACCCTCATTGTGCAGGAATCTTTCCATTGTGTTCTTCAAACATTTGCCAATACTTATTTATCTGCTGGGGAACAGGGCATGTGTCATGGCACATGTTTATGTGAGACAACAACCACTCGGAGTCATTTCTCTCCTTCTACCTTGTAAGTCCCCAGGATTGAACTCACTTCATAAGTTTAGAATCCCAATCGCGCGGGACCTGAGACTGCTTTGGTTGGGGAGGCAGAAATCCGGCCTGAGTAGGGCCACAAGCTTCTTCCGGTCAGACCAGCACCGGGGTAGCTAGAGCGCAGGGTCTGTTGACACTCGCCAGCTACCCACAACACCCGCCACAGGATCTTAAGACTTCTGGTGAGTGGAACACAGCTTCTGCTCCAATCAAATTTCGCGCGGGACCTGAGACTGCATTAGTTAGGGAGGCAGAAATCCGGCCTGAGTAGGGCCACAAGCCTCTTCCCCTCAGACCAGCACCGGGGTAGCTAGAGCGCAGGGTCGGCTGACACCTGCCAGCTACCCACGACACCCACCACAGGATTTTGAGACTTCTGGTGAGTGGAACACAGAGTCTGCTCCAATCTTTAAACAGTGACAACAATAACAACTAATCCCAGAGATTACCAGATGGCGAAAGGTAAACGTAAGAATCTTACTAACAGAAACCAAGACCACTCACCATCATCAGAACCCAGCACTCCAACTTCGCCCAGTCCAGGGCACCCCAACACACCGGAAAAGCTAGACCCGGTTCTAAAAGCATATCTCACGATGATGGTAGAGGACATCAAGAAGGACTTTAATAACATACTTAAAGAAATACAAAAGAACACTGGTAAACAGGTAGAAGACATTAAAGAGGAAGCACAAAAATCCCTTAAAGAAGTGCATGAGAACACTGCTAAACAGGTAGAAGACATTAAAGAGGAAGTACAAAAATCCCTTAAAGAATTGCAGGAGAACACTGCTAAACAGGTAGAAGACATTAAAGAGGAAGCACAAAAATCCCTTAAAGAATTGCAGGAGAACACTGCTAAACAGGTAGAAGACATTAAAGAGGAAGCACAAAAATCCATTAAAGAATTGCAGGAAAACCAGACCAAACAGGTGATGGAATTGAATAAAACCATCCAACACCTAAAAAGGGAAGTAGAAACAATGAAGAAAACCCAAATTGAGGCAACACTGGAGATAAAAACACTAGGAAAGAAATCTGGAACCATAGATACGAGCATCAGCAACAGAATACAAGAGATGAAAGAGAGAATCTCAGGTGGAGAAGACTCCATAGAGAACATCAGCACGACAATCAAAGAAAATACAAAATCCAAAAAGATCCTAACTCAAAATATCCAGGAAATCCAGGACAAAATGAGAAGACCAAACCTACGGATAATAGGAGTAGATGAGAATGAAGATTTTCAACTCAAAGGACCAGCAAATATACTCAACAAAATTATAGAAGAAAACTTCCCAAACCTAAAGAAAGAGATGCCCATGAACATACAAGAAGCCTACAGAACTCCAAATAGACTGGACCAGAAAAGAAATTCCTTCCGACACATAATAATCAGAACAACAAATGCACTAAATAAAGATAGAATACTAAAAGCAGTAAGGGAAAAAGGTCAAGTAACATATAAAGGCAAGCCTATCAGAATTACACCGGATTTTTCACCAGAGACCATGAAAGTAAGAAGGGCCTGGACAGATGGTATACAGAAACTAAGAGAACACAATTTCCAGCCCAGGCTACTATACCCAGCCAAACTCTCAATTACCATAGATGGAGAAACCTAAGTATTCCACGATAAAACCAAATTCACACATTATCTTTCCACGAATCCAGCACTTCAAAGGATAATAACAGAAAAAAACCAATACAAGGACGGAAACCACGTCCTAGAAAAAGCAAGAAGGTAATCCTCAACAAACCTAAAAGAAGACAGCCACAAAAACAGAACACCAACTCTAACAACAAGAATAAAAGGAAGCAACAATTACTTCTCCCTAATATCTCTTAATATCAATGGACTCAACTCCCCAATAAAAAGACATAGACTAACAGGCTGGCTACAGAAACAGGACCCAACATTTTGCTGCTTACAGGAAACTCATCTCAGAGAAAAAGATAGACACTACCTCAGAATGAAAGGCTGGAAAACAATTTTCCAAGCAAATGGTAGGAAGAAACAAGCTGGAGTAGCCATTATAATATCTGATAAGATTGACTTCCAACCCAAAGTCATCAAAAAAGACAAGGAAGGGCACTTCATTCTCATCAAAGGTAAAATCCTCCAAGATATTCAATTCTGAATATCTATGCGCCAAATACAAGGGCAGCCTCATTCATTAAAGATACTTTAGTAAAGCTCAAAGCACACATTGCACCTCACACAATAATAGTGGGAGACTTCAACACACCACTTTCACCAATGGACAGATCATGGAAACAGAAACTAAACAGGGACACAGTGAAACTAACAGAGGTTATGAAACAAATGGATCTGACAGATATCTACAGAACATTTTATCCTAAAACGAAAGGATATACCTTCTTCTCAGCACCTCACGGTACCTTCTCCAAAACTGACCACATAATTGGTCACAAAACAAGCCTCAATATATACAAAAATATTGAAATTGTCCCATGCACCCTATCAGATCACCATGGACTAAGACTGATCTTCAATAACAAAATAAATAATAGAAAGTCAACACACACCTGGAAACTAAACAACACTCTACTCAATGATAGCTTGGTCAAGGAAGGAATAAAGAAAGAAATTAAGGACTTTCTGGAGTTTAATGAAAATGAAGCCACAACATACCCAAACTTATGGGACACACTGAAAGCATTTCTAAGAGGAAAACTCATAGCTCTGAGTGCCTCCAAAAAGAAACTAGAGAGAGCACACATTAGCAGCTTGACAACACACCTAAAAGCTCTAGAACGAAAGGAAGCAAATTCACCCAAGAGGAGTAGACGTCAAGAAATAATCAAACTCAGGGGTGAAATCAACCAAGTGGAAACAAGAAGAACAATTCAAAGTATCAACCAATCGGGGAGCTGGTTCTTTGAGAAAATCAACAAGATAGATAAACCCTTGGCCAGACTCACTAGAGGGCATAGGGAAAGTACTCTAATTAACAAAATCAGAAATGAAAAGGGAGACATAACAACAGACCCTGAAGAAATCCAAAACACCATCAGATCATTCTACAAAAGGCTATACTCAACAAAACTGGAGATCCTAGATGAAATGGACAAGTTTCTAGACAGATACCAGGTACCAAAGTTAAAGCAAGATCAGGTTAATTATCTAAACAGTCCCATATCCCCTAAGAAATAGAAGCAGTCATTAATAGTCTCCCAACCAAGAAAAGCCCAGGACCAGATGGGTTTAGTGCAGAGTTCTATCAAACCTTCAAAGAAGAACTAATCCCAGTTCTTCACAAACTATTCCACAAAATGGAAACAAAAGGTACTCTACCCAACTCATTCTATGAAGCCACAATTACTCTGATACCTAAACCACATAAAGACCCAACAAAAATAGAGAACTTCAGACCAATTTCCCTTATGAATATTGATGCAAAAATCCTCAATAAAGTTCTTGCTAACCGAATTCAAGAACACATCAAAACAATCATCCATCCTGACCAAGTAGGATTCATCCCAGGGATGCAAGGATGGTTCAATATACGAAAATCCATCAATGTAATCCATTATATAAACAAACTCAAAGACAAAAACCACATGATCATCTCGTTAGATGCTGAAAAAGCATTTGACAAAATCCAACACCCATTCATGATAAAAGTCTTGGAAAGATCAGGAATTCAGGCCCATACCTAACCATGATAAAAGCAATATACAGCAAACCAGTAGCCAACATCAAAGTAAATGGTGAGAAGCTTGAAGCAATCCCACTAAAATCAGGGACTAGACAAGGCTGCCCACTCTCTCCCTACCTATTCAACATTGTACTTGAAGTCCTAGCCAGAGCAATTAAACAACAAAAGGAGATCAAGGGGATACAAATCGGAAAAGAAGAAGTCAAAATATCGCTTTTTGCAGATGATATGATAGTATACATAAGTGACCCTAAAAATTCCACCAGAGAACTCCTAAGCCTGATAAATAGCTTCGGTGAAGTAGCTGGATATAAAATTAACTCAAGCAAGTCAATGGCCTTTCTGTACACAAAGGATAAACAAGCAGAGAAGGAAATTAGGGAAACAACACCCTTCTCAATAGTCACAAACAATATAAAATACCTTGGCGTGACTCTAACTAAGGAAGTGAAAGATCTGTATGACAAGAACTTCAAGTCCCTGAAGAAAGAAATTAAAGAAGATCTCAGAAGATGGAAAAACCTCCCATGCTCATGGATTGGCAGGATCAACATTGTAAAAATGACTATCTTGCCAAAAGCAATCTACAGATTCAATGCAATCCCCATCAAAATTCCAACTCAATTCTTCAACGAATTGGAAAGGGCAATCTGCAAATTCATCTGGAACAACAAAAAACCTAGGATAGCAAAAACTCTTCTCAAGGATAAAAGAACCTCTGGAGGAATCACCATGCCTGACCTAAAGCTGTACTACAGAGCAATTGTGATAAAAACTGCATGGTACTGGTATAACGACAGACAAGTAGACCAATGGAACAGAATTGAAGACCCTGAGATCAACCCACATACCTATGGTCACTTGATCTTTGACAAGGGAGCAAAAACCATCCAGTGGAAAAAGACAGCATTTTCAACAAATGGTGCTGGCACAACTGGCGGTTATCATGTAGAAGAATGCAAATTGATCCATTTCTATCTCCTTGTACCAAGGTCAAATCTAAGTGGATTAAGGAACTCCACATAAAACCAGAGACACTGAAACTTATAGAGGAGAAAGTAGGGAAAAGTTCGAAGATATGGGTACAGGGGGAAAATTCCTGAATAGAACAGCAAAGGCTTGCGCTGTAAGATCGAGGATCGATAAATGGGACCTCATAAATTTGCAAAGCTTCTGCAAGGCAAAAGACACCGTCAATAAGACAAAAAGACCACCAACAGATTGGGAAAGGATCTCTACCAATCCTAAATCAGATAGGGGACTAATATCCAATATATATAAGGAACTCAAGAAGGTGGACTCCAGAAAATCAAATAACCCCGTTAAAAAATGGGGCTCAGAACTGAACAAAGAATTCTCACCTGAGGAATAACGAATGGCAGAGAAACACCTGAAAAAATGTTCAACATCCTTAATCATCAGGGAAATGCAAATCAAAACAACCCTGAGATTCCACCTCACACCAGTCAGAATGGCTAAGATCAAAAATTCAGGTGACAGCAGATGCTGGCGAGGATGTGGAGAAAGAGGAACACTCCTTCATTGTTGGTGGGATAACAAGCTGGTACAACCACTCTGGAAATCAGTTTGGCGGTTACTCAGAAAATTGGACATAATACTACCAGAGGATCCAGCAATACCTCTCCTGGGCATATATCCAGAAGATGTTCCAACCGGTAAGAAGGACACATGCTCTGCTATGTTCATAGCAGCCTCATTTATAATAGCCAGAAGCTGGAAAGAACCCAGATGCCCCTCAACAGAGGGATGCATACAGATAATGTGGTACATTTACACAATGGAGTACTACTCAGCTATTAAAAAGAATGAATTTATGAAATTCCTAGCCAAATGGATGGATCTGGAGGGGATCATTCTGAGTGAGGTAACATATTCACAAAGGAACTCACACAATATGTACTCACTGATAAGTGGATATTAGCCCAAAAACTTAGGATACCCAAGATATAAGATACAATTTGTTAAACGCATGAAACTCAAGAAGAACGAAGACCAAAGTGTGGACATTGTGTCCCTTCTTGGAATTGGGAACAAAACACCCATGCAAAGAGTTACAGAGATAAAGTTTGGAGCTGTGAAGAAAGGATGGACCATCTAAAGACTGCCATCTCCAGGGATCCATCCCATAATCAGCTTCCAAACGCTGACACCATTGCATACACTAGCAAGATTTTGCTGAAAGGACCCAGATATAGCTGTCTCTTGTGAGACAATGCCGGGGCCTAGCAAACACAGAAGTGGATGCTCACAGTCAGCTATTGGATGGATTACAGGGCCCCCAATGGAGGAGCTAGGGAAAGTACCCAAGGAGCTAAAGGGAACTGCAACCCCATAGGTGGATCATTATTATGAACTAACCAGTACCCCAGAGCTCTTGTCTCTAGCTGTATTTGTATCAAAAGATGGCCTAGTAGGCCATCACTGGAAAGAGAGGCGCATTGGACTTGCCAACTTTATATGCCCCAGTACAGGGGAATGCCAGGGCCAAGGGGTGGGGGTGGGTGGGTGGGGGACTGGGGAGGGGGAGTGTATTGGGGACTTTTTGGATAGCATTGGAAATGTAATTGAGGAAATTACCTAATTAAAAAAAATAAAATAAAAATAATAAAAAAAAGAAAGATGAAGCTAAAAAAAAAATAAAAAAAAAAAAAAATAAGTTTAGAATCAAGAACCTTTAAATGCAGAACTACCGCACCAGCCCTACAGCATGGTATTTTTAACCTTAAGATATATTTATGTTTATTTTATGTATATGTGTATGTGCTTCTCTCTCTCTCTCTCTCTCTCTGTGTGTGTGTGTGTGTGTGTGTGTGTGTGTGTGTGTGTGTGTTTATTCACCATGCATGCAGTGCATGTGGAGGCCAGAAAAGGAACGTTGGAAATGCCCTGATACTGGAGTTACAGTCTACGCCAAATTCTTGAGTAAGGCCAAGTGATTGTTGGAATTATAGATCACTTTGGAAGAGCCTTATCAGGAAATATAATTGAAAGCCTCAATAAGTATTTCAACCTGTTTATCAAATCATCAGTTCGGCGCATATTTAATCTAGCAGATGTTTCATTCTGTCCCTCACACCATTGCTGAGAACACAGTGGTAAAACTTGTGCACTCTTTACAGTCCGTAGTTGTGAACGAGAGTAGGATGTGCAAACAAATAGTGTTGTGGGATGGATCGTAATAGTGTATGGGTGAATGAGCTAAGAAAAATGGCTGGTGTAGAGGAAGGGAGGAAGAGGTGACATTGGAGGACCAAACAGATGCAGTCTCGGGTCCAGGGTATACGGGAGGACAAGGAGAAATGAATGCGAAATGGAGACAAGAGGGCCATGCGAGTTGAATGATCTGTGAACCGCTTAATTAGGAATGAAAGAGCTTGCAGAGGTGGAGGATCAGGGCTGCAGGTCAGGGCTACCCCTGCTAATACGTTCCCCTGCTTGTACGTTCCCCTGCTAGTACGTTCCCCTGCTAGTACGTTCCCCTGCTAGTACGTTCCCCTGCTAGTACGTTCCCTTGCTAGTACGTTCCCCTGCTAGTACATTCCCCTGCTTGTACGTTCCCCTGCTAGTACATTCCCCTGCTAGTACGTTCCCTTGCTAGTACGTTCCCCTGCTAGTACGTTCCCCTGCTAGTACGTTCCCTTGCTAGTACGTTCCCCTGCTAGTATGTTCCCTGCTAGTACATTCCCCTGCTTGTAAGTTCCCCTGCTAGTACATTCCCCTGCTTGTAAGTTCCCCTGCTAGTACGTTCCCCTGCTAGTATGTTCCCTGCTAGTACATTCCCCTGCTTGTAAGTTCCCCTGCTAGTACGTTCCCCTACTAGTACGTTCTCCTGCTAGTACGTTCCCCGTTCCCCTGCTGGTACATTCCCCTGCGAGTATGTTCCCTGCCTACTCAGGTAGCTTCTCTTTGGAGAAACCACCCAGAACAAAGAAACCATCCCCACTTACAGTCACTCCCAACCAGGAAACAACCCCTACTTGTTCCTCTCCTGCTCTCCATCCCAGATCTCCTTCTGCAGCTCCCCTCCCCAGGCAAAGCTTCCAAATCCTTTCCTAAGTACTTATTATGCAGGAGGAAAACTGAACTATGAAAAGTTATTCAAACAGCATCCATAAGCTAACTACTTGAGGCATATCTATTGACTGAAGAGATTTGCATTATGAACTAAGTCTGTGCAAAAAGACAATGGTAAATAGCAGTAAAAACAAAGAAATTGATCATTTAAATAAAGGGAAGCTGCTAACGCCCAATGTGTATCTATTTCTCTTCAGTTGAAATTTACCCTAGAGGAACTAATATGAAAATATTACTTTCATTGTTTAAAGGAAATCCAGTGGAATGGAATGCTAATTCTGTATCCCCAATTGTCAAACAGGTGAGCGGGAGTTGCTCTCAGCTGCAATACATCTGGTCTCTGCTGAGCACTCTCTGTAACGTTCTAGAGATGTAAAGATAAACAAGGCCCAGCCATTTTGCTCTGAAGACTATAATGATGTCTTGGTTGGGGGGAGAAGGACACAAATGAGTGATTGCCCTGAAAAGTGGCAATATGCAAAAGATGGATGCATGTATTATTACGGGGGTGGAAGAGGAAGAATATCCTCCTGTGTGTACTTGATATTTTGCGTATGAAGGGGAAACTTTCTTATGAAAACTTCAGCGAATAAGCGACATTCAAGCCAGAATGTCAGTGAGTAGAAATGGCTGGCCCCAGTGGGAGAAGATGCACGTAATCCTGTAAAAATTTGATGTCCAAGGGAAGGGGGATAATGGGGGTGGGGAGGAGGGGGTCACCCTCGAAGAGGCAGAGGGGAGGAGAGAAGGGGAAGAACTATGGGAGGGGGTGCCAAGGAGGCAACATTGGGGGTGTAAATAAATAATATAATTAATTTTTAAAAATATGTTTTAAAAAAAGGATGGTGATCAAAACTACAAATGATATGGGAGATAGCCTGGCCTTCAAGAAAAAAAGCTCATAGATAGATAGATAGATAGATAGATAGATAGATAGATAGATAGATAGAGATAGATAGATAGATAGATAGATAGATAGATAGATAGATAGATAGATATGAGGTGTGGGTGTGATATTCACATATGGAGGAATGGAGGAATGGAACCTAATGTTAAAATATGATGGGTTTTATGGTGCAGAAATGGGTTAAGGTGAAAAATTTTTAAGGGAATCAGTTTGTAAAGAATCTACTTGCCACGCTAAGAAACTGAACCCTATCAGTTAACTCAGAAAAGATGCTTCTTCTCATTACCAGCTTGGCTTTCCAAGAAAAGCCAAACTGAAGACAAACTAAGACAAATGTGTTTTAGTTAAGAGAGGACAAGGAAGAATCTAAACAATTCAAGGTGGAGATCCTATAACCCAAATTGAGATTTAGGTTGACTGAACTGGCTTTAACAATTTACTCAGAAAAACTAAAAAAGAAAAAAAAGTTAATAATAGTACTATGGGAAGTCTTCTGAAAAACAGAACTGTAAGGAGTGGCAGAGGAACTGTAGTCCTTTAGGGATCTCAAGAACCTTGCCTTCTTCTCTAGACCTTGAATATAACTTTGCAAATACTAAATATTTGATACTGTCTGATTAGTGAAGAAATAAAATTTTGTTGCCTAGAAACTGGACTTTCTGAGTCAGAGTCACATGCAAGAGGTGCCCTGACAAGCAGGGTCAAGACGGGCATTTCTGTGGGCATAAGAACAAAGAAAACTAGAGAATCCTTGGCCAATCTCTGAAGGAGTTCTACATGATTCCCAAGTTACCATAAGCCTCTGTCCATCTACCAGCTAGTCACAGATAAGAAGTAGCTGTTTGGCCATAGGAAATTCTAAGAGGGCCACTCAGAGCCAAGCTGCTTCCAGCCAGCAGTCCCCACGGTTGGAGAAACAAATAACTCAAGTGGGCAGAGAGCAGCATCATTGAGAGGAGCAGTTCACAACCTTTGTGTTGAGACCCCTTTAGAGGGTCAAATGACCCTTTCACAGAGGTCTCCTAAGACTGTCAGAAAACAGATATTTACATTCTGATTCATAACAGCAGCAAAATTGCAGTTATGAAGTTGCAATGAGATAATTTTACAGTTGGGGTCACCACAGCATGGGGAACTGTATCAAAGGGTCGCAGCATTAGGAAGGTTGGGAACCGTTGCTCTAGAGCTTCTCAAAGCATATAGGAGATGACAAGTGACTGGCTCAGAGTGATGTCAGGAAGAAGTCAGTGAGAGTTCTGCATCATCCTATCCCACTTCCTCCAGTCCTCTGACAACAGCTAACAATTGACAGTAAGAGACAGAACTGATCACACTCAAATTGTGAATACAAGAACAAAATCCCAATCCTTCTACATCACCTGAGGGTGACACAGAATTTGTATAATTCACTTCTGGGGTGGTCTGGATGAAGACGGCCTTCATAGACACATAGGGAGTAGCTGAACTAGAGGTGTGGCCTTGTTGGAGTAGGTGTGGCCCTGTCGAAGGAAGTGTGTCCCTGCAGGGTGGGTTTTGAGGTTTCAGAAGCTCACAGAAGGCTTAGTAGCTCACTGTCTCTTCCTGCTTGCTGCCTGTGGATCCAGATGTAGAACTCTCAGCTACCTCTCCAGCGCCATGTCTACCTGCATACTACCATGCTCCTCTTCCAGACACCAGGGCTTCATTGAGTCACATTCCACACCCCCAAGCTGACTCCAGAGACAGAAACACCTAGGAACATCGACCAAATCTTTAGGTTCAGAGAAATCGCTTAATCCCATTGAACCTAAACTAGCCACATACAGGAAGATCTTCCTGGAAAAGGCTTGTAGCCAAGCTCTGAAGTAGAAACTTAAGGGTTCTTTGGGAAGTCAGTTGTATTAGATGGTGTTGTGCTAAAGCAAACACATGAAAGAATGTTTGGCTGAAGCAGACACCGGTGAAAGGATGTTCTGCTAAAACAAGCACATGAAAGGAAGCATGATGAAGGATTCTTCACTAAGGACACCCATGTATTGGTCTGCCTCATGTTGCATAATTGGGCTGCATTTGTTGGGACTCCATAGAGAGAAATGCACCAAAAGAAACACTGCAGTTTCTTGCCACTTCTGTGGACTCGGGCTGATTGGCAGAGTGATGTCAGCTGAGACAGACTCAAGTGCCGAGACAAGACCTGTGGAAGACATGTGATGTTTGGGGGGAGTATAAAAAGGACTTGATGGAAAGTGATAAAAGCTGAACTTGTCTTGCTTGCATAGCTAAACTCTTCTTGGTCTCTCATCTTTGCTGATCTTCACTGAGAGAAGCACAACAGAGAACTTTTCCTGGTGTTCCTCTTGGCCTTAGTCCCTCCTGCAGACTTGTGTCAGGGCTGATGTCTGCCTGTCTCTGCTAGGTAGTGACACCACTGCTGATTTGTTGCTATCCCAACTCTACCAAACTGAACTGCCAGTGTATCCATGAAGTGTTTTCGAGTGGACCAAGCTGCTGCTGCTGCTGACCTGTGAACTGAACTGCCGATTTACAGACAACACAGATGAGAGTTGCTCCAAAGAACCTTTCTAAACAGGCCCACTTTCCCTGTATCCTTTCTTTTCCACTACCTCTGGTAGGTAGTGGGCTAAAAGAGAATTTAAAGCATTTAAGAACCATCATAAAAATAGGTTTTGGAAAAAAAAAGAGAGTTAGAAGCCTCTCTGAGCAAAATAGGCAACCAAACTCTCTGAAGCCACTGCTTCAGATGTCTGTTAAGAGCTTCCAGTCTTGTTCTTCATCTCTGCTGCATCTTTGAAAACCAAGGCCCTTGTTTGAGCACCTAACTGGTCATTCTTCTTTCTTTGCTCTGTAGAACTTTACCCTTACTATTTCAGAATCAAACAAGTGAAATATCATAAAACTTGCATATCTTATGATAAACAGACTGGAATATTTTTTCAGGCCAACCAAAAAAGGAACACATATAACATAAATCATGTGATGGTGTTCACATTGTATTAGACTGCCTATAGCTTAGAGTGTCATATCTTTGGTTTTTCTACATCAATTTTCTAAGACCTTAACTTTTTGTGCTGTTGCACTGTGAAACAGATATTAGTGCTGTAGTTAAGGGTGGGGCTATAAGATCAGGTAACCAGGTCAATGAGATGGCTCAGCGGGTGAAGCCACTTGCCGCTAAGCCTGACAACAGTTCCCCTCCCGGGACCTGCATGGGGGAAGGAGAGAACTCACTGGTTGTACTCTGACCTCTACATGTATTGAGTGGCACATGTGTCCCACACACAAACAAAATAATTAATCAACATGTAAGTTAAAACCAAATAGCCTAGGATCAAAACCTAGCTCTGTCACTTTTCTGGATACATGATCAATTGTTTAGGATACTTAAACCTCAATTATTTTCCAACATGAACAAGAGTGGAATCGTCTGATTCATAACAGGACATGGGGGAAAAATAAAACACATAGGTTAAAACACATAGGGTACTTAGAGTTGTCTAATTCTTGTCATTACATTACCGATATAAGCTACCACCATTTTCAGGTTGTGTTAGATGGTTAGGGCTGACATAACTAAATACCTCAGGTGCAGTCGCTTGACAGCAGAAATCTATTTTCTTGCACTTTTTCGGCATAGGCATCCGAGATCAGAATGTCAACACGTTTAGTGTCTCCTGAGACCTCTCTGCCGCATCTGCTGCTGGCATTCAGATGCACAACTTCTTGCGCCGCGCCATGTGGCCTGCGCATGCGCAGAGTGTTTACCTAGGGTCTCTTTCTCCTAAGAACACCAGACAAGGTAGGTAAAGGAGCCACCCTAACTGTCTCATTTTAACTTAATTATGATTTTAGAAGACGCTGTTTACAAATAATGTTGCCTTCTGGGTTTGGAACATCAGTGTACGAGCTTTGGGGAGGACATACTCTAGGTCCATAATAAACACTTACCAGTTGCTATCTGCTGTGTGCCCGGAAGAGTGCCAGAAACGCTCTCTGGACTCGCCCCAAGTATTCTCAGCTTTACCCCATAAATCGTTTTTACTCTTGAAGTCAGCTCCCTCAGCAGCTTGCTTACCTACATATCTTCATTGTCCGATGTAGAAATAGCCTTTTTTCCCAATCACTTTGAATCACAATGTGTGTTCATTGAAAATAATAATAATAACTTAGATGATACAAAAGTATATTAATATGAAGAGGGAACTACTCATACCCCTATCATAAAGAAATAACCACGATTTGAAATCTGTAAAGTGGGACAGTGGTGGTGCATGCCTTGAATCCCAGTACTCAGGAGGTGGAGGCTGGCAATCTTTGTGCGTTCACGGCCAGCCTGGTCTACAGAGCAAGTTCCTGGACACCTAGATCTACACAGAGAAATCCTCTGGGGATTGGGGAAGGACTAAAGTCTGTAAAGTGGCTGAATTCTTTTTTCTTTCCTCTTCTGTTTTCATATTCATAAAACCTGTTATTTCCCCCAAATGGGAGTAATAGACTGCCCGGCCCGTATTTTTCACTTGAAATACTTTAGGCATCATTCCATGTCAAATATCATAAATCTATATCACAATTCTGCTATTACAAGGACTTCATTGTCAGTCTGTTTCTCAACACTAGCTTTTTTAAAAACTGTTATGAAAAATAGTTCAGTGAACTACCTTGTTAGAGAAAACATCCTTGCCCTCACCATTTCTATCATAAACTTTCTTAGATAAATAAAAGAAAACCTGAAATTCGTTTTTATGTATTTCTAGATTGCCCTCCAGAAAGATGTTCCAATTATCCTCCTTCTAAGTGCAAAGTGGTTAATATAATTGCCAGAAACATGCTGATTTTGCATCAACCTTCGCCTACCCCCTGCCTCCCCCAACTATAACCATCCTTTGGGAAGCCATATCATATTAATTGAACCAATATAACATGGTCCTTTCCCCTCAGAGTGACAAGGCTAAAACAGATGATACAATTTGCAAGGAACACATGGAAACATATATCCAAGTGCTAGATTGCATGTTGTACAGATGCTAAGCACCCTGGGAGGCTCAACTTATTTCCTTCCACTTTTAGTCCCTGTGCAGGCTTAAAATAAAACATGCCAATGAGTTGTGGTGTGCTCAAAGTATTTTACTAGAGAAATACCTACTCTTGAGATGCAGCTTCAGAGAAACTGGAGGGAAAAATGAGCCAAACTCTAGCCATGCCTAGTGAGCTCCAGCCGTGTTGATCTCTCTGTTCTAGCCACAAGAGTGGAAAGCTTAAGATCATGATGAGGCCAGTCTGGGCTACCTAGTGAGACCCCATCTCACAAAACAAAACAGAAAGAAATGTGGGGGAAATAAACAGGAAGAAGAAGGGTGAACTAACTATTCCCGCAAAGATAAATAGATCATTGTAACAGAACAGTGAGTCCAAAGAGATGCTCAAACATATCTAGACAACTGATTTTTGGAAAAGGCACAAAAATAATTCAGTGGGAAAGTAATCTTTTAAACAAACAGGTGATGCTGAAACAACAGAATATTTATATGTCAAAATTAGAAAAAAATATCATAGCACATGTAAAAAATTAACCCCAAATGGGACGTTGACACAATAGTGGAAATGAAAATGAATAACTTTTGGAGTCAAACCTAACACAAAACTCCTGTAACTTAGGCTAGGCAAAGATTTATTAGGTGTAACACTAAATTCATATTTCATTAATGACTAAATTGATGAATTAGATTTCACCAAAATTTAGAAATTATCCTTAAAACCTAAAAACGTAGGCACAGACTAGAGGAAACATTCCCAAACTCTCCACTTGCTAAAGACCTCTCAAAGTTTCAACAACAACAGCAACAAAAAATCAAACACCCCACTTTTTAAAATATTTTTATTACGTATTTTCCATCCCAAAAGTCCCCCATACACCCCCCCCCGCTCCCCTACCCACCCATTCCCACTTTTGGCCCTGGCGTTCCACTGTACTGGGGCATATAAAGTTTGTGTGTCCAATGGGCCTCTCTTTCCAGTGATGGCCAACTAGGCCATCTTTTGATACATATGCAGCTAGAGTCAAGAGCTCTGGGGTACTGGTTAGTTCATACTGTTGTTGCACCTACAAGGTTGCAGATCTCTTTAGCTCCTTGGATACTTTCTCTAGCTCCTCCATTGGGGGCCCTGTGATCCATCCAATAGCTGACTGTGAGCATCCACTTATGTGTTTGCAAGACCCCGCCCTAGTATCACAAGAGACAGCTATATCAGGGTCCTTTCAGCAAAATCTTGCTAGTGTATGCAATGGTGTCATCGCTTGGAGGCTAATTATGAACACCCCACTTTTTAAATTTCTTTATATATTTATTTATTTACATCCCAAATCCCTCTCCCAGTCTCCCCTCACAGAGTTCCTCTTCCCATCCCCCTCTCCCCTCTCTAAGAGGGTGTCCCTTGATATCCCCCGACCCTAGTGAATCAAGTCTCTGCAGGATTAGATGTATCTTCTCCTACTGAGGCCAGACAAGACAATCCTATGCTACATATGTACCAGGGACCTCAGACCAGCCATACATATGCTTTTTGGTTGGTAGGCCAGACTCTGGGAGCTCCCAGGGTTCCAGGTTAGTTGACACTGTTGGTCTTCCTGTGGTCTTGCCATCCCTTTCAACTCCTTCAATCCTTCCCCTAACTCTTCCATAAGGGTTCCAGACCTCTGTCCAGTGTTTGCTGTGGGTGTCTCTATGTCTCAGTCAGCTGCTGGGTAGAGTCTATCAGAACCTAGCTATACTTGGCTCCTAACTGCAAGAATAAAACAGCATCACTACTAGTGTCAGGGACAGGTGTCTGCCCATGAAATGGCTCTCAAGTTGGGCCAACTATTCGTTGGCCATTCTTTAAGTCTCTGCTCCATCTTTGTCCCTGCATTTCTTTTAGATAGGAAAAATTGGGGGTCGAAAGTTTTGTAGGTGAGTTGGTGTCTCCATCCCTCCACTGGGAGTCATGTCTGACTACTGGAAGTGATCTCTTCAAGTTCCATATCCCCACTGTTGGGCATTTTGGCTAAGGTCATCAGCACTGACTCCTGGGAGCCTCCCCCATCTCAGGTCTCTGAGACTTTCTACCAATTCCCCTCACTCACTGTCCCCTACCCTCTCAGCTGCATATATCCATTCATTCTCCTGGCTCTCTGGACTCTCTCCTGTCTCTCCCCATACCTGATCCTGGCCCCCATTCCCCTCCCACTCCCCTATCCCACCAGGTCCCTCCCTCTGCTTCCCATGACTGTTTTGTTCTCCCTTCTAAGTAGAATTCAAGCATCCTCACTTGGTGCTTCCTTCTTGATTAAGTTCTTTGGGTCTGTGGGATATATCATGAGTATTCTGTACTTTTTGGAAAATATTCACTCATTAGTGAGTACATACAATGCATGTCATTTTGGTTCTGGGTTACCTCACTCAGGATGATATTTTCTAGTTCCATCTATTTGCCTGCAAAATTCATGATATCCCTGCTTTTAATGGCTGTGTAGTACTCCATTGTGTAAATGAACTATATTTACTGTATCTATTCTTCAGTTGAGGGACATCTGAGTTGCTTCCAGTTTTTGGCTATACATAAATACAATAAAACTGCTATGAACATAGTGGAACACATGTCCTTAGGGTATAGGGGAACATCATATGCCCAGGAGTGGTATAACTGGGTCTTCATGTAGAATTATTTTCAATTTTCTGAGAAACTGCCACATTGATTTCCAGAGTTCTTGTACAAGTTTGCAGTCCCACCAGCAATGGAGGAGTATTCCCCTTTCTCCACATTTTCACCAACATTTGCTGTTGCCTGAGTTTTTGATCTTAGCCATTCTGATTTGTGTAAGGTAGAATCTCAGGGTCATTTTGATTTGCATTTCCCTGATGACCAAAGATGATGAACATTTCTTTGAATGCTTCTTGGCCACTCAAGATTTCCCTGTTGAGATTTCTCTGTTTAACCCTGTACCCTTTTTTTTTTAATTGAGTTATTTGGTTTGTTGGAGTCTAACTTCTTGAGTTCTTTGTATGTGTTGGATATTAGCCCTGTCGGATGTAGGGTTAGTGAAGGCCTTTTCCCAATCTGTAAGCTGCTGTTTTTTCCTATTCAGTGTCCTTTGCCTTGCAGAATCTTTTCAGTTTCATGAGATCCTGTTTATTGGTCAAACAACCCACATCAAAAGAAAAGGAATAAAAGATTTGAACTGACACTTCAACTATGAGAGGCATTGATTACCAGGACAATGCAACCTTAACACAAATATGCACCTCAGAACACTTTCGGAAATATTTATAACTTTTAAATAACTATGTAAGGTACTGGCAAGGATGTGAGGAAAATGGAATTTCTCACACATCATTGATGAGAATATAAAACATTAGAACCATTCTAGATGATTCTGAAACTTCTACAAAGATTAAATATGAGTCAGGCATGTTAGGACATGCCTATCACTCCAACAGTCAATAGAATCTTATAGAAGATGGTCACATGGTTAAAGCTATCCTGAGCTAAATTGGAAGACCCAGCCTCAAAATACCAATACATAAATGTTAAATATGCTCCTGTTATAGAGACAGGTGTTTTGTACACTATACATAAATGTTCATTATGCAATTAGATGACTGTCTAATTGTTCCAAAATAAAGATTTCCAAAAAGTTCATTCATGTTTATACCAATGATGAACATATGGCATTATAAACTATAATGGAGTATCACTTGGCAACAAAAAGAAATGAATTGTCAATTCACATGAGTGAATTTCAAAGTAATTATACTGAATAAAAGAAGCAAGACCAAACTATCAGTATAATTAATTCTACTGATAAAAAAGGATCTTTAAAATATAAACTATCCTACAGTGATAGAAAGAAATCAATAATTACCTCAGGACATGATGGGATGAGAAAATTTTTACAACATGTAGGACATAGGGATTCCCAAGGAGCAGGAGAAAGTTTTGAAAATGGTGGACATGTTTACTTTTATGGCTCTGATTTCATGAATACGTACATTTCCAAGCTTATCAATCACCTTATGGACATGTAGTTTATTGTATGCCTTTATGCCCGGATAAAGCACTGAAAGATGAGACCAAGGATGAAGAGAAAGAGAAGAAGAAGGAAGGGGAGAAGGGGGGAGCAAAGGAGAAGAGAGAGGGGGAGGAGGGGGAAGAGGAGGAAGAAGAGGAAGAGGGAACAGGGGAGGGGAAGGAGAAGAAAACAAGCATATCAGTATGACAGTTTTGAAGACAGAGTAAAGGACTACAAAAAAAAAAATCATATACATGCCAGCCCCCCACCCCAGATTATACACACCAATATTTACAATGAGAAAAATATAACAATAAAACAACTTACAGACATGCAAAAACATATGTCATACAAAATATCTTCCTGTGGTGTCATTTCTCCACATGGAACTAAAGATTCAAGAACACAGGTGAGCAAAAGAATTTCTAATTACAAAAGCCCAAGGAACATCGTGGGAGAAGGGGCAGAAAGGCCGAAAAAGTGCATAAGCACATTAACACATGATGCATATCTCAAAGTCTCAGAGGCAAATGACATTTGTTTAACTACAAAACTAAAAAGACAGGACAAAATATATTTGGGGATGAGAATACGCCACAATGGTAAAGCACTTGCCTAGCGTGCAAGAGGCCCTAAGTTCAATTCACAGCACCTCGAAGTGTGTGTGTGTGTGTGTGTTACTTGAAATCACACTTACTATGTATTTTATTACTATGTATTACTGAACTCTGGGGTTTTTTTTCCAACAGTGAATAGGAACACTTCTTCTATCACGGTATAAACTGATGTTTGAACATTCTCCCATCAGCTAGGAAGCCCTATCTGTAACTATTGTTCACTGCCTGCTACATAAAGCTTTGACCAAAACAAAGCTCTATGGTAGAAGGCTTGCCTAAAACTTCAACTGCCCTCAATGAAGAAGGATCAGAAATATGAAGGCATAATGCCTTCTTTTATTTTCTAAGATTTATTTTCCTTTTATTTTGTGTGTATGAGTATTTTGCCTGCATGGGAGAAGCTGCATATGTGCCTGGTGCCCTGGAGGACAGAAGAGGGTGAGCCATCTCCTAGAACTGGAGTTAGGAGTGGTTGTAGGGCATTGTGTGGGTCCTGGGAACCAAATGCAGGTACTCTGTATGAACAGCAAGTTTTCTTAATTGCTGAGCAATCTCTCCAGGCCCCTGAGACATAATCTTATTTCTACCTTCTGCATGCCCTTCCTCAGTCAGCAGACTAGAAAAACTGCAGTATTTTCTCTGCAGCTTGAAGTTTTGGAGGGTCTATTGTAAATAGTTGTAGGTCAGCATCACAACAACTTTTCTATAAAACACAAAATAGAATATGTCCAAATGTTATATTTTTCAGGACTATTAGGTTCCAATGTTATTAAGCTCAGACTTGAACCAGCCCTGTAGGGTGAATTGCAAGAAACACACTCATAAATTCTCCATGAATTCCGTCTTGTTCACTCGGACAGTCTGCATGTTTCGTAAATGTTCCCGGGAGGCTTGGTTCTGCTTTGGATTCCTCGCCGATATTACATATATTCAATTCCAAGTATGTATGTGATTTTACTCACGTATGTTGTAGATACATAAAGAGAAATTTTAAAAACATATGCATGAAACCACATTTTTCAAATAAGTTTTACGCATTAATAAAACAAGTAACCTTATTACAATACTAAGAAATCGTCACAGAGATTTAAAGGGCTACCTTCTAGTTCGGCTTATTCTGAAAAAGTTGGTTTTAGTGGTCGGCATAGTTAAATAGGCTGTCTCCCAAAACACAGGGAGAAGTGTTGATTGTCTTAGGAGACAATCTACCAAATACACAGGATTCTCTGTGTTCTATTTGTGGGGGTTTTTTTTCTAAATATCGTGCTAAGGGTGATGATTTCGTGCCAGCCTTAATAAATATCTCAAGGCAAAATAAATAGAATGGGGTGTTTTACTAGTTTTATTAGTCATGTCTTCATTCCACACATCAAGTGATTTCATAGACTTTTCCTTTTCATTTTTGTCTTGAGTGAGTACTATTTGCCCCCACTGGCTTGTACTTAACTTGGTGGTGTGTACCAAGTTTGCACTGGGAGAGCTGTGACTCTTGTGAAATTCTTGTATTGGCTCTTTCAGGCATTATTGGTTGTACTTGAAATCCATGATCTCTCGGCAATAGTCATTCTTAACCACTTTATTGAGGGATAATTGACACACAATAATCTGCACGCATTTAAAGTGTGTGGTCTGATTAGTTTTGACATATCAGCACACTTGAGAAATCATCACCCAGTTACTATGCTGTCTGATTATTCAGCTTGTTGTCTCAAAGCCAGGTCATGTGAGCCCTGTCACTTCATTCTTTGTCAAAGAAGTTTGGGTTCTTAGAGTTTTGTTGTTTTGTTTTTTTTTTTCCTCTTTCCACATAGATTTTAGAATCAATTCATCGGTTTATACACACAACACACACACACACACACACGGCTACTGGTATGTCTAATTTTCATAACACATAGGACACAATAAAACTGTCTTATTGCGATCTACCAGTTCCTATTTGATTTTGATTTATTGATTCCTCATTAGGAATAGTGTTTTCCTTATTATTTGCCTGCCTCTTAAGTGTGTGTGTTGAACACCAGAGCTTGAGAGTTTACCATGCTGACAGCTGGGTGTTTGTGTATCCTCATAAGTACTGTTGAGCTTGTTCTTGGATGCAACTAAATGACTTGAAACAGTGTGGGCTTTCTGCATCTTTCTGCAGCTACTCCTTCCATGACTCTCTGACTGTGCTCCATCCAGAGATGGTTATTCCCCAATCCTAAAGCAAGATCCTTCCGTGAACTCTGCCAGACACGCCAGGAGCCGTGTGCCTTTTAAGTCTGCTCAGTGGTACAGAGTATTTCTAGCCCTGTAACTTCATCTCTTCACATAGCTGTGTTCCTCATGGCAGATAACTTCCTCTCATGTATTTTCCTCTTTTCGGTACTTAGCTGAATATCTGAGCAGGACTCTCT
The DNA here is from genome assembly GCF_978045245.1 of Mus caroli. Taxonomy (NCBI): domain Eukaryota; kingdom Metazoa; phylum Chordata; class Mammalia; order Rodentia; family Muridae; genus Mus; species Mus caroli. Next base: position 33,319,200 of record NW_028227265.1, read on the forward strand.
TGAGACCATTGGAGTTCTTTCTTTGTGCAGCTTCCTCTTCTGCCACACTTGGTATTGGTCTCCTTGTACCTTCCGCTATGTTTCTTTAACTCCAGGCTGCACCTTGGTTTCCCTTAAGCTGTTTGAAAAGTTGATAATCCATCCGATTTCTTTGTCATCTCTCGGTAGTCATTGTTGATTGATGTTCAGTATCTTGCAGGCAAATGGGCAAATCTGCTCCCTCTTAGCCAGAAACAGCCATCTTTGTTTCTCTTAAATTTTGATATGAGTGACATTAGATATCAACTTGTTAAAGAATTCCAAGGTAGCTGCTAAAATATTAATTTGGGGCATATCTGAGGATAAGTGTGAGCCATGAAAGGGAGAAAAGAGAGGCTTATGAGAAGAGAGGTCAGATGATAATAGAGCATATGTGATATGAAAGTGGAGATGGGGATTCTGAGAATGAAAGGTCACAAGCTGAAGGGGGCCAGAGAGATGGAGGAGAGGAGTTGGAGGTATAAACCAACCAACACTAAGTATTATAAAAATGCCATAAGGAAACATGTTCTAATAAAGAAATAAAATAATAGAATTTTTTAATTATACTAAAATCTGAATTAGGGATTAAAGATATTCCTTGGATTTGAGAATGAAGATTATACTTTATTAGAATGAACAGGGTCAGAGAATGAACTATGTTTTGACTTCAGTGATCTCTACTGCTTCTTTTTTAAAAAATAATTATTTTAATTCTGTGTAAGCATCTCTGTGCGGTTATGTGCATGTGAGTTCAGGTGCCAGAGTAGGCCTGAGGTGCTGGCTACCCAAGGAGCTGGAGTCACAGATGGTTGTAAACCTCCTGATGTAGATGTTGGGACTTGAACTCAGGTCCTCTGGAAGAGAAGTACATGCTCTTTACCACTAAGCCATAGCTCTAGCCTGTCTGCTGCTTCCTTAAACAAGTCACATACAACCAAAAACTCATCCTGTTTATAATCAACAGCCCAGTCTGAAATATTGACATAGTCTTCACCCTGTAAATGTTGCCTGAGTACTTGAAAAATCATCTTAAAATATAATTTCAAGTGGTAGGCATAATTGGCAGAAGACAAATTAGTCTAATATCCAGACTGATCGTGTTTATTTTGATCTCCTTCAGACACCACACTCTTGTGTGTGACCCTGCATAATGGAGATGGTGCTGATTAGAGACTAAAGGTCTTATTCTCAAGGTTGACCCTGACCTCTGAAGTTTTCTTTTAGTTAGAAAAAGTGATGCCTGCTCTTTAATTACGCATTGTAAAATAGGGCCTTTAGTTGTACCAAGTGTGCTTTAAGAAAGTCCCCAGGTGATCAAAATCACATTGCTAATGAGATGTATCCCTACTGTGGCGTAACATAAGTTTAATTAAAGGTCAATTTTATGTGTTTTTGACCCAGTATAGGAAGGTATACAACAGTAAGTCACAGAGGATGTTTCACAAAGAGGAACTTTAAGTGGGCAGTGAAGTTCCATTCTTTAATAAAGATGTTTACTATCTCAGACTTTCAAAACTAAGGTCAAAGGCTCTGCATTCATCCTAAGGGAGTTCTACTGTCTCCTTGATTTTTATTTTGGCCTTTTCTACAGATTTATTTCCTTATTGTCTTAGTTATTTATATAAGCTTGAGAAATATATAAATTATGTATTTATGTTTCTAGTCTACATCAATGATGATACTCTAGAGTTCCTTACTGTTCTTTAACTTATAATTCAAAACTGAACATTTACAATATATCCAAATCCTGAGAGAGAGAGAGAGAGAGAGAGAGAGAGAGAGAGAGAGAGAGAGAGAGAACTTATAGGCAGTGATATTTTGTTTATTTTGCCGGAAATGGACACATGGGTTACCTCCATTTGTTTCCTATTTCAACTATGCTATAGCCCAACAAAAACTAAAGTTCTGCACAGTGTCCCAGCAAAGGAGAATGACAAGTGTTAGATTCCTGATAGACTGATATGATCTTTTTTATGGTATCGTTATCTTTTTAGTAGTGTCAAGAATAGCTTCACAAATGTAGGATAACACTCTACCACTGAGTTGTACCCCTGCATCCTGTGTGATGTTTTCAATAGAGAAGACAACTCAAAATGAGAATTGCTAACTCATGCTCCATGTCATTCTTAATTTTATCACAAACTTTCAAATTGCTCCCCAAATTGTTTTGCATATCTCTACCAGGAATGCAGGAAGGTTTGTGTTTGCTGACAGCCTTATCAGAACTTAGTACTTTTTGGTTTTTTTCCTCTTGTGGTAGGTAAAACTCTTCTTTGTTTATATGTCTGTTTGGGAGTTTTGTCCTTGGTTTTGGTTTTGTTTTGTTTTTTCAGGACAGAGTTTCTCTGTGTAACCCTGAATGCCCTGGAATTTGCTCTGTAGACCAGGCTGACCTTGAACTCCGAGATCCTTATACTTCTCCCTCTTGAGTGATGGGATTAAAGATGAGGGCTACCATATCTGGCAAAAAATCTTCTATTTTAGTTTGCCTTTCTTTTATTTTTTCTGAGCCTATTAGTATTTTGGGTAGTATATATTCATTATGTAAATAAGGAGTTACATTGTTAAAATTTCATATGTATGTATTATATTCTTTGATCAAGTCATACCTCCTTACCTTCTCTTGGGCCTCTTCCCCTCAATTGCAAGTCCCCTTCAGGAGATTTGTAGGGAACTAGATAAGTAGATAGATAGATAGATGGTGTATAAATATATATATATATATATGTATATATATATATAGAGAGAGAGAGAGAGAGAGAGAGAGAGATAACTATATCTAGACTCTAAATATGAGAGAAGATATATATTTCTTTCTGAGTCTGAGCTTGCCATTCTTCTACTACATTAAGTATAAGCATGGTTATTATCCCTTGAGCCCATTTGGCATTGAAATGCCAAAAAGAGATAAGAAGGAAATCCTAACTCAACTTAAGACAAACTAGGACACTGAGGAATTTCAGATATGTATCAGCATTCAACAAAGTTTTGTCTTTTGGGTCCTGCTCCAAGGTACCTCTCCTCTGTGATTGCTTTTCATGACTCCCCAGCTAAGCCAATGGCCTCCAACACTATGGCCAAGTGGGTGAAGAAATGGAGGCAGCATGTCAGTCCTTTTCTGCCGTGGAACAAGTATGGCACAGAGCACTCAGAGACCAGCAGCCTGCACATGTTGCTTAACTTTGAGCAAGCCCAGGGAAAATGGAGGCAACTTGACTATTCAGGGAGCACTCTCTGCCATTGCGATTCAACTTTCCAAGCCTGAAGGCTTTGATTTGTTACAATACATTTCATGCTTTTACACTAAAGAAAAAAAACATGTAAGCAATGATCAAAGAATCAATTTTGTGTGTCACTGACAGATTTAATCACGTCATCCCTCCATTCAGAAACCTTGCACGGCTCCCTCTTGCATATTAGGCTACACTTCTTGGCCCTGTTTTTGCTCCAACAATAGAAGATCAAATTTAAGATGACTTTTCAATTCCGTAAATTTTTTATCAGTTTTTATTCAATCTTTGCTCAAATTGGAAGATGGTAATGGTCCCCTGAGATTTGCTATAGAATGGAGTGGAATTTAATAAAAGTCCCGACAGCTACATGGTGTAATTTGTAGATCTTTGATTTTATAACCTTAAACAATATTGACCCCAGGAAAGAATAGAAGAGGGACACAAATCATAGACACAGGTAACTCATCCTTGTTTTAGTTTCCTACTTAAATAACTGTCCCCAAGGGATGGGGAAAAAAATAACTGTCCCCAATAAAAGCTTAAATTAATCTCAGAATAAAACTAGAATGAATTTTCCTTGGAAATAACCAAAACATTTTGTGTGCATTAAATATGCAAGAAAACATGACAGGTGAGTGAATTTCAAAATGAACATCTTGACGGACCCTGTGAAGGTACAGAAATCAACAACCAAGGGGTTCCATGGATTTGATTCTCAGAAGACTGACACAGGAGACTGGGGAGGCCCCTTGAACATACGCAGGTTGACTTTGGAATCCCAAGAGATGTTCCTGATTCCCTCAAGCAGAAAAAACAAAAAACAAAAAAAAACAAAAAAGCAGCACACATTTTGAAGCTATGCTGCCCAATTATTTCAGCTGAGCACACAACACAAGCAGTTCTCAGGGCAAGCTAAAATATCCAAAAGTTTATAGGCCTGCTTTAAAAAAAAAAAAAAAAAAAAAAAAAAAAACAACTTACCTCTGCCAAATTTTATAAAATGTCATCTCAATTATTCTTGCACAATAGCACTGAGAAACAACACTTTCTTGATCAGCCTGACACGTGGTAATTTGGGTAGAGTTTAACTTTATTTGTCTTTGACTAGAACAAATTGTCTCTCTGCCCTTGTTTATACCAAGTGCTGTTATTCTTCTCTCCTTTCCTTCGTATCATCTGTGGCTTGGTTTCATTTTAAAGGCTGGTAATTGGTACACTGAGTCAGGCTTTACTAAGAAAGGGGTGTGCGGGGGAGAGGGAATAAATTCAGCACAAATACCACTGCCAAACAAAAGCCAAAGAGAATGTTTGGGAGAAAGTCTGACAGAACAATGGATTACCAGTTGCAACTGTGGAAACTCAGAAACAGGCTTCCAGGGCCTCAGTAGTCTCCTTCTGCTTTCTAAGGCAGTGTTGACTGGCTCTCACGTCTCCCTGTCTATAAGTTTAGATCAAGGGGACTCTATACTAATTTGATCCCATCCTAATGAGAAAAGTTCACACGTGAAGTTATAAGCCCTCCTTAAAGAGTGCCGCCACATGAAATGATGCTCAGGGTTGGCAATTAGCCCCGAGAACGTGTAAACACACACACTATTGTGAATTTAGATGTGCCTCCTTATTCCCTCAATTACGCTGCATTTAATTGAGCCATGCTGGAGTAGGTTACAAAATCAGACAGGAACTGGAGTTTAGAAGTCACCTCGGAGGCTACTTCAACCCATAAAAGCTTTTCTCTCCTCTCTCCAACACACTTTATCTTGATTCTGTTGACATAAATTAAAATGTACTCAGTGTCAATTTGGCCCTTGGATGCAATACCTAGACAAATTATTTCCTATAAGGGTGAGGCACAGAACAGACAAAAAAAAATGAAAAAGAGAAGGAAGTCGACTCAGTACCTACTATGCACTGATCACTGTCAGTCCTTTTATGTACAATAACCTTTATAATCCTCACAATCAAAATTTATACTCATCTTGCTTAATAGTTATATTTGAATCTTTGAATGTATATTTTATTTTTATAGAAGTAGTAAGAGCTATTTAGAAGAAACTTTTTCTGTAGTCAATAGTCTATATAATCAGTAATAAGTTTATATTCATTTCCATGGGGATGTCTTCATTTCTAATGTAATTGGAATCAAGCCGGCTATGCCGTTTCTTGCTCTTTGATTTTTACTGAAATTATGTTATCAACATTTCGTATGTCACTGCAAATTCTCCCTCAGTGATTTTTGAAGGGCCTGTTATGTTTCATCATCTGGATACACTGTAATTAGTCTAACCTCTCCAGTATTTAGAGGGTCAGCTTTTAGCTTACTGAGAATCCTCCTTTCCCTAAAACAGAATTCACCTACAGTAGGAATATCATGTCCACTGCAAGCTGTAACTCAGTTGAAATCTAAAGGTTGACACACACACACAAAAAAAAATAATAATTAGCAGTGGATGAAGATGTGGGTGAGCTCAGACAGCTAGAAGGAAGAGCTGCAGGGTATAGTCCTTTGTTCTGTTATTTGTTGAGCCAAAATCTGAAGAGGGCTGAGCTCAAAAAATCAGGCATGTGTGTTCTGGGCTCCAACTCTTCCTAAGGCCTAACAAAACTTGTGCACACCTCCATAAATTCTTAATATAAATTATTCTCCCTTTTTGGTGATTCATTTTTATTTAGATTGTAACTTATAGCCAAATGAGGCTATAATTCAGTAATTCACACTTACTGAATAAACTGAATTTTATTTAGCACCTGTAACAGAGACAAGTCGCATATAAGTATGGGTTCCTAGGGGAAAACAAGGTGTGTGTATATGTGCATGTGTGTTCTATATTGTTATATAATAATTATAAATGATCCTATATTATTAAATTGTTATATTTTGGCTATAATTATATATGCAGAGGGATTTATTAAGAATTGGCTCAGCGATCATGGAGACTGAAGGTCCTACAAGCTGCCACATACCATCTACCAATATACTAATCCACTATTGAGTCCATTAATTCAAATGCTAAACTCATCCAAGAAATTGCCTCACAATCACATACAGGGACAGTGTTGAGTCAGATATCGGGCACGATGGTCCATTTGAGGTCAAGTACAAAGTTAACCACTCCAAGTCCACTCCTTCTCAAATGTGGCACTCATATACATCTCCTGAATCCATACTCTAAAGGAGCCAATAGTGTCAAAACTTCTCCTAGAACCACCCAAAATATGCAGAAAAAAATTTCCCAAAAGAGGAAAAGTGTTTGAATTATATTTACTCTTCTTTATATCCTGCTACTTAAATATTATGCTGTAAAATAATCATACTTAAATACTACGAAATACTGATCATATAGTATGTCCTTGATGATTTTGTGTTATTCTAATAGAAGTTAGAATCATTTCAGAGAAGGAAATAATAATTGAAAAACTAGCCCCACACATACTAGATTGACCTGTGGGCAAGGCTATGGTACATTTTCTTGCTTGGTGATTGCTATGGGAGGGGCCAGCTTACTGTGGGCAGAGCCATCCCTGGAATGCTGGTGCTGGATGCTGTAAGTAAGCAGGCTGAGCAAGCCATGGAAAGCAAGCCATTACTCAGCAGTCCTGCATGGCTTCTACATGCTCCATATTCCTGCCCTGTTTGAATTCCTGCCCTGACTATCTTCAGTGATGAACTGTGATATAGAAAGTAAGCAAAATAAACCTTTTCTCCTCAAGTTGCTCTTGTTCATGTTATTTAATCACAGCAATAGAAACTCCAACTACGATAGTTATATGAGTAACAGAGTAAGAAGGAAGACTGCACACACACACACACACATACACACACATGTACATGTACGCTTGCACAAAACAAGGAGTATATGTATAACAATTATAGTCTTCAGCTCTGTAACTCATCCTGTGCTTGTCACTGGTATTTCTGACTGCATTCCACTGCCCATTAGAGACTCCCCTTTGCCTTTAATGATAGCTCAGATCCTCACAGGGAGTGACCCCAGACTACATTCCTGAAAGGTCTAGGCCATTCATAATCCTGCTTGAACTGAATCATAGTTTTCCATTTAGCTCAATCATATGGCGTGGTGACAACTAAAAGATGTCTTATGGCCTAAAGTACTTTGAATCCTCCAAACCCATCCTTACTTCCATTGGATTGTAGCAGTCTAAATTCCTCTTGATAATCAAGAATTGACCCAGGCAGCTCCTTAAGTTCTGCCATGCCTATTGATTCTGGGGAATGAGGAGGCCAAGTAGCCTGGTGATAGTTTTAGCTTCCAATTCAGCAAAATCATTATGGTTCTTAGAGAAAGAATTCTTCTGCCTAGAACTAAGCCTTCTCAGGCAGCAGAGAGTAGAGTCACAGGAACAGGAATCTGTTGGTGGATTGCTGGGGGGGTGGTAAGTGACCCCATTCCCTTTCCTTCTCTGTGACTGACTTCTGGAGATTGGAGAAACAATTATATATTAAATACTGAATCAGAGCATAACTGGCCTTTATGGAAATTTTGTTTCAGCCTTGTTTTTTAAAGGTTTATTTTTAATTCTATGTGTATGTGTATGTGTATGTGTATGTGTATGTGTATGTGTATGTGTATGTGTCTATATGAGCAGATGAGTACAGATGCCCACAGAGGCCAAAGTATTTAATTTACTGCTGCTAGAGCTACAAGTTGTTGTAAGCCACCTGATGTGAATGCTAAGAAGTGGACTCTGATCCTCGGCAGCCAACTCTTCCTCCCTGTCCTATCCCTCTAAGTCATGATAACCAGTTGATGCTGCAATTGGTCTTTAAAGGGCCACTACAAGTGAGTATAGTAGCATACACTTATTATCCCTGAACTTGGGAAGCAAAGTCATGAGGAAGCCAGTTTGGAATACATCGCAAGACTATGTGGTGGTTTTCTTTAAAAAGCCTTTCAGTGTTCTATCCTGCCATCTGCTTCATGATGGTGGGGAATGTGGTGAGGGCAGTGGGTTCTGTGGCCATATCAGTAGATGGTACATGAACAACCATATGTAATCAAGCTTTAGTCTTCTCCTCCTCTGTTATCTGAGCATAAAGAACTCATGAGACCATACATACAGGAACTATATCAATACTAAGAGGAAACCACTTTTAAAAGGTTGATTTAAATTACTGAAGAGCTTGAGTGACAGCTCAAAGTGCTTGCTACACAAGCATCAAACCTCAGGTTGATTGCCCCTAGCTCCCATGTAAGATGGGCATAGTGCACTTGTAACTTCAGTGCTGAGGATGTGGAGACAGGAGTATCTCGGGCTCTCTGGCTACCAACCTAGCCTAAATTCAAGCCCAGATCCCCATGAAATCTCTTCTCAAAGATCAAGGGAGTCACCACCTGAAGAATGGCCTGGAGTCTCCACACATTGCACAGACACCTGCGCACATGCATGCCTGCACACACATCTACAAAGAGACACAGCCATGCACACAAACCTGCACAGACACACACGCAAAAATATATAAATTAATGTCATAAAACATAATATCAAAGGCCAGAGGTGGCACACCACAACCTTAGTTCCAGGAGGCAGAGACAGGTGGATATCTATGAGTTCCAAGCCAGCCTGGTCTACATAGTGGGTTTCAGTACATTCAGAGATATGTTAAGAGATCCTGTCTCAAATACATAAAATAAAATAAATACTGAAAACATGGAGTTCTCCAATACTCACAAGACAGCCGACAAGGACATTGAGGTTTCAAATAGTCGGTTCCTATAAAGAATAGTAAAACTAAATGGAGATACTTAGCTTATTCTGCTAAGAGTTATCTATAATGTTGAAATAATATGTGTGTAAGAGGAGACAGAGTGTTTCTAATTGGTTGCAAGCCTTAGAATTTATACTAGTAAAATATAATTGTATTAAATATAAGGTAAAAGATTCCAAAATAGTGTAATAAAAATTAATCAAGTTGCTTTAGGGAATATTAACTATAGGACACTCAGATTATAAATAATAATTATTTGATGGTCCATTAAGAAGAGAATTCAGGCTATTCACAGAAAATTCAATTAAACATTTTAACCGAGTTCCAAATTTTTAAGGGTGGAGTCTTAAATACTAAGCTATTAAAATAGAACACCCTTTTAGCACAAGTTACTTTTTCTTCAGAATGAATGTTGCTGGCTTTTTTTCCCTGTATCTTTTCTTTCCTCTCTGTCTTTTTGACTGGCTAATACAAAAGCATAATGGTATGTTACCAGTATGCTGACATGTCACCAAGATCCTTTTTCCAACCTGGTATGAGAAAATGTCATTGAGAGCTAACACAAATTATGGCTTAGAGGGAAGGCTGTCAATATCCCCAGAGACAGTGTCAAGTCTAGGGGTGAGAGGAGACGAGAAATGTAAGAAGTAATAACAAAGATAAAGATTCTGGGAAAAAAATCCAGAATGCATTGAAGGAATGGAACACAGTAGAGGGTCAGAAGTGGTAGAGTGAGCACCGAGAAAGTGTGACTGTCTAAGAACCAGAGGGTAGGATCCCAAAACAATAAGTGAAAGGCACCAAGTCTTGGGTCAACATTTTTCATTGTTACTTGGGAGATGCTCTGATGGCTAAATGAACAAATGAGCTTGCTCTGTCTGGTACCATTCCAGGAACACCGTAGGCCTATACTCCATCATAGCTGTGGTTATGAGTTCTTTACTTACCTGTTCATTAGTTAGAAGTTTATTGACGATCAAGGTTTGCCTGACTCTCTTCAGTCATCACCATTGTAGGACCTAGAGATTTTTTACAAAAGCCAAAGGGAAGCTGACATCACTGATTGAATCGAAGTCAGAATGTCCCAGCTTAGAATCTGGACTGTTGTTAACATCTCTTCTCCTACCTGAACAGAAAAGCCAGAGTGGTCTTTGCTGTAGACAGATCTTCATGTACTGCGATGTCATTGTGCAAAGTGATTGATGGTGCTCCTTAGAACCAGCCAGGCATTCACCAGGAGTATCTGAGCTTCCTAAACCATCTGGGTGCCCTGGAAAACTGTTACTTATAATTAAGTCAAATAGTGGCCAGAATTACTTAACTCATATCATTTATTTTGATAAAATATCTTCTTAGTTCAGCTTCCCAGGGTTAAGACAGTTGCTTTACTTAATTTACAACTCTGTTAGCTTGACAGCAGACCAACAGTGTAGCAAGACTTGGCAGCTGACCAGGGAGGTTGTGAGTGTGTTGGGTCAGTTTGAAAAATAAATAAATAAAGTTTTTAAATCACAATGAAGCCATGCTGTGCCTCCTGCCATCCAAATTGTTGAAATACATCATAAACAAGAACCATTGGATCAAAGAACCATTATTTTTTACATTTTTATTAGATATTTTCTTCATTTACATTTCTAATGCTATCCTGAAAGTCCCCTATACCATACCCCCACTCCACCCTGCTACCCAACCCACCCACTCCCACTTCCTGGCCCTGGCATTCCCCTGTACTGGGGCATATAATCTTCGCAAGACCTAGGGCCTCTCCTCTCAATGATGCTGAATAGGCCATCTTCTGCTACATATGCAGCTAGAGACACAGCTCTGGGGGTACTGGTTAGTTCATATTGTTGTTCCTATTATAGGGTTGCAGACCCCTTCAGCTCCTTGGGTACTTTCTCTAGCTCCTTCATTGGGGGCCCTGTGTTCCATCCAATAGCATCCACTTCTGTATTTTCGAGCCACTGGCATAGCCTCACAGGAGACAGCTATATCAGGGTCCTGTCAGCAAAATCTTGCTGGCATATGCAATAGTGTCTGGGTTTGGTGGCTGATTATGGGATAGATCCCCTGGGTGGGGCAGTCTCTGGATGGTCCTTCCTTCCTTCTCAGCCCCATACTTTGTCTCTGTAACTCCTTCCATGGGTATTTTGTTCCCTGTTCTAAGGAGGAATGAAGTATCCACACTTTGGTCTTTCTTCTTGAGTTTCATGGTGTTTTGTTGTTGTTGTTGTTGTTTTTGTTGTTGTTGTTTTTGTTGCTGTTGTTTTGTTTTGGTTGGTTGGTTTTGGGTTTTTTTTTTTTTTTTTTTTTTTTTGTTAGTAGAATCTTTTTTTATTGAGGAAAAAAAAAGACCAAAAAGCAAAAACAAAAACAAAACCCCAAAACAAAAATTTTCCAAACACACATAGGAGGAGGTATGGGTAGGGGGAGGTATCTGTCCATCCAGCCCCAGCCCCCAGCCCATGTGGTTTTGGCAGCAATAAGGGAAAAGTGGTAATGACCCAAAAAATAATGGGTGTGTGTGTGTGTGTGTGTGTGTGTGTGTGTGTGTGTGTGTAAAGAAGGGGGTGCAAAGGCGAAGGGAACAATGGGGGGAGGGGACAGATGAGGTCATTACTGGGAACGCAGCAAGTGAGAGGCCATTTCCATTTTAAAAGGTTGACTGAGATTGGGGGGAAAAATTCTGGATTTTCTAAGGAAAAGTGAGATGAAAAAAATAAAGAATATTTTCTTTTATTTCAACAAGAAAAAGAAATATGTGTCCAAACTCTTGGCCCTCAACACCACATAAGCTATAAGTTACCAGAATGATAGCAATATAGATAAAGCTGTAAATCTATAGTTTTTTAAATTATACATGGCAAAACTTTTTTTTTGGTAAAGATTCATATTGTATCCCAGGATGACCTATTTAGCCAAAGTTGATCCCAAAATTATTGCAATTGCCCTGCTTCAGTTTCCCTCCATGGCAGATATTTTAAATATTTGTTTGTTTGTTTGTTTGTTTGTTTGTTTGTTATTGTATGTGTTCATAGATATTTGTTTATTTATTATTGTGTGTGTTCATAATAGGAGTCACAGAACAGCTTTGTGGAGTCCATTCTCTCTTTCTGCTTGTATGTGTGTTACAGGAATTGAATTCAAATTGTCAGGCTTGCAGAGCAAGTTTCTTTACCCACGCAGCCATCTCATCAGCCCTCTGGAGTCACAATAAGTAAAATTCCTAAGCTGTGTGTAGTCACTCACACCTGTAATTTCAATACTTGGGAAACTGAGGCAGGAAGGTCATACATTCAGGGTCCACCCTCATAGACTCTGAAAGAAAGATGATAAAAGAGAGGGAGTGAGAGAGACAGTCACTCTCCAAAATGTACTCTGATATTCTGAAAGAACCAGAGACAGAACTAAGCTGTCTCCACTCAATGCAATTTCCTTATCATGCTCTTAAAGTGATATTATAGCATGAAGACTCTAACTTAGATGAGCACTTCAGAATAAAAGATGTAGCATAGATGCAGATGCTTTGGGGAGTACGTACTGCCTAATAGACAAAGCATTTACTCTATGAACAAACTTAAATTTGATATTTGTTAACCATTGCTGATTATATAACCTTGAGTGGTAGTTTTTCTGTATGTTTGGTTTTGTTTTCTTTGTATTTCTGAAAGGTTTGCATAACTACTGGTTGGAGGATTGTGAGAGATAAATATGTCTTCATCTCATCTAGTCACTATTGTTTGTATAATAGTAAATTATACAATAAATATAAAGTGCATAGTTCTGAACAATGAGATGTAGTTGGCAAATGGTGAGTCTTACTATGAAGGTCAGAGTGTTAAATATATGTTCCTAATCAGACCATTATATCTAGAAGATCCACTTTATTCTGGCATAAGTACTGAAAACCTAACAACAAAAGAGAAAAGTCTGATTGTATCATGAACCAGCTAAAAAGAGCTTCACAAAAACAATTACTTATTTTCATACGCAGATGAGGTGCTAGAGAAACCTGAAGCAAATGCTGGATAGTGAGTAAAACTTTGCTGTGATTAGCTATATCAATGAAGTATAAGTAGGTAAATAGATAGATAGATAGAGTATAGACAAACAGATAGACGATAGATAATAGAGATAGCAGATAGGCAGACAGATGATAGACAGACAGACAGACAGACAGACAGACAGACAAGACAGCTGATAGTTTGAGAAATCACCCATGGAATAATGTAAAAATATACCACCATCAGTTCTAGTAATTGGTAGAGTTTTTAATTATGCTTCCTAATGGCCATACAGAAAAAAATGAAGATATAAGTCTCCCAGCTTCCTTGGGAACAATCTAAATAATTTTTAATGCTAAATAAGCCAATAAAGTCAAGAGTTCCAAGTGAAATCATAGCCAAGAGCAGCAAAGCAGCATAGGTCTTGTTGTTCTCAGAGATGGCAAGATGGTGACTGGCTTCCTTCTTTCACGACAGCCTTGAAAAATCCAAAGGATAAAGAAGACCAAGTGCTTCTGTTTTCAAGTCAATGTATGATCCTGAAGAAGCTGTATTGATGTGTCCCCTGGAGAAAACTGTAAGGCACAGAGCAATCAAGAGGAACACAAATGTAATACAAAGGCTGACATGCTAGGAATGAAGGAGAGGGCTTATAGATACCATTTTTATCAGTGGAAGAATTTTTTTTGTTTCGTTTTCTTCAGTAAGAGAGAAAAATAATGTTCACAGGGGTTAGGCTTCTCCAGAGAGACAAAAACAAAGAGAGAGAAAACAGATAGATTATAGACTAAAGTAGAAAAGACTAACTGATTGGTTGAATGATTGGGAAAATTAACCCACATGATTATAGAATCCAAGGTGTCTCACGGTGACTCACTGGGAGCTCAATTATCAGAGAAGTGGTCATGTGTCTCTATCCAAGTCAGAAAACCATAGAACCAAGAAAACCAAAGATGTGATTCTTGTTCCCATGCTGAAGATCCCAGGGCCTCATAATAATAGTGGGGCAAAGATCTTGGGTTTCCGGTATCCAAGGCAGATGAAAGAGATCCTTTAGAAGAGAGACTCTAGCTTTCTTGATGGCTTGAAGGAAAATGGCACCCATAGGCTCATAGGAAGTGGCACTATTAGGAGTTATGGCCTTACTGGTGTCACTAGAGGTGGGCTATGAGATTTCAGATGCTCAAGCCAAACTCAGTGTGACCCTCTGTGACTGCTGATCCACATATATATATAACTCTTGGCTCGGCTCCTTCTCTAGTATTATGTCTATCCACATGCCACCATGCTTCCTTCCATGACAGCAATGGAATAAACTTCTGAAGCTGTAAGCCACCCCTTAATCAAATGTTTTCCTTCATAAGAGTTTCTGTGTGGTGCTGGAGAGATGACTCAGCAGTTAAAAGCACTGATTGCTCTTCCAGAGGTCCTGAGCTCAGTTCCCAGCAACCACATGGTACCTCACAACCATCTGTAATTGTGTCTGATGCCCTCTTCTGGTGTTTCTGAAGAGAGTGACAATGTACCCACATACATAAAATAAATAAATCTTTAATTTAAAAAAAAAAAGAGTTGTTGTGGTCATGGTATCTCATCACAGCAATAAAACCCTAAGACACCTGTGCTTATTAACTTGGTCCATCTAGGCTACAATCACTTGAGTAGACAGATCCCACTCACAGAGCGTGAATCTTCCTTACTCTTTCCCCTCACACACACACACACTGACATCCTCCATAGATACCTACCCAGAGACATCAGAGACAATGATTCACACACCAGATAGGCTTCCTTCTGTCCAGTCTAGATGACCTCTGTGGTGGTTGGAATAAGAAATGTTCCCATAAACTCAGGTATTTGAATACTTGGTTCTTGGAATTAATTACTTGGCAGCTTGTTAGAAATGAAGACCAGTGGTCCTGAGGCAAAATCTGCATTTCATCAGAACACCAGAGAATCACCACTGAAGGCTCAGAGTCTCCATTGCTTAGCCCACCAATACATCCCAGCCAAGCCCTGGCAGTTTACAGAGCAAGCACTAGATGACCCCAGCAAAGGCACCTGAAATGACTCTGTTCACCAGTGACAGCCCAGTCTGGGAATTTATGCCTGGTTCCTAGAAAACAAATATATAACCCTGACAAAGATGGAAGGCTTGTGAATGAGGAGCTGTGTGTCCATGGTAATCACAGTTGGATGATCTGTTAACACCTGTGTTCTGACATCTGAAGTGAATTTACAACAAGCCTGTTTTGCCTACAGTCAGAATTATACCAGCAATCTCTAAAGTGCACATTTAGCCCTGAACTTCAGCTATGAAGATGGCTATAAAGGAAAGACAAGTTAGGAGATATTGCAATGCTTGTCAAATATAAAAGTCATCAATTACACAATCCTACATTCATTTGATGAGCATCTCATGGGTTTTTTGGGTTTGTTTGTTTTTTTGTTTTGTTTTGTTTGGTTTGGTTTTTTGGTTTTTGGTTTT
The DNA here is from genome assembly GCF_978045245.1 of Mus caroli. Classification (NCBI taxonomy): domain Eukaryota; kingdom Metazoa; phylum Chordata; class Mammalia; order Rodentia; family Muridae; genus Mus; species Mus caroli. Next base: position 33,334,674 of record NW_028227265.1, read on the forward strand.
TGGTTGTTTTTTGTTTTTTGTTTTTTGTTTTTTGTTTTTTTTTTTTTTTTTTTTGTGCCTTGCTGGAAATAAGACACACCCAGATTTACAACTAGCCTTTGGGAGAATAGAATAAATTAACGGATTGTATTGCTATGACAAGATACTAGAGATATTCTAGCATTATAAAGAAAAGAGGTTTATTTAATTCACAACTTTGGAAACTATAAGACAAAGAACTGGGTGGCCTCACTAGTTTAGCCCCTGGTGGATATCTTACTAGCATTTTGACAGGAGTACATGCAGGAAGGATTATATCTGGACAGACAGTGTACCTGGCCAAGGTCTCTTACTAAATATATATATATATATATATATATATATATATATATATATATATATATATATGTGTGTGTGTGTGTGTGTGTGTGTGTGTGTGTGTGTGTGTGTGTGTAAACTATATTGAGACAAGGTGCCAAAGAAAAGGGTTGGAGCCACCAGGCTTATTCCTTTTATAACTAGCTGCTCATGAGATCTATCTTTATTAATCCTAGAGCCAGGACTTTGAAGTCTTGGGACCTCCTACTAGACCCCTACTAGGCCCTGCCTTTTAAAGGGGCCACCACTTCAACACTGTACACAGCACAGACCTTTGGGGAAGAAATCCTACCAGAATTCCATCAGTGATACTCATTCCCCAGGCAAGCTTAAGATGATGTTAATACTGAAGTGTCCTGGATAAAGTCCTTAAAGACTGGAGCATATTCCCAGTGTCTTTGTCACCTTCCACATTGCTGTGACCAAATACCTGACAAGAAGCTACTTGGGGAGAGGGGTACACAATCTGTCGTGTCAGGGAAGGTTTCACCCTAGAGCATAAGGCTGATGCTCATACCGTGCCCTCAGTTGGGATTCAGAGTGGACACAAGCGAACCGTAAACTGTCAAGGTTTTTAGACAGGAACAATTCTGGGTCAGCCGTTTTGACTGTGGAATGGCAACCCCATCCCTTCACTTGATGCCATGGCTTTCTACTGGAGGTGGATTCTACAAATTCTCTCTCCCTACTGTAGGGCATTTCATCCTTGGTCCCTCCCTTTGAGTCCTGAGAGTCTCTCACCTCCGAGGTCTCTGGTACATGCTAGAGGGTCACCCCCACACTACTTCCCAAGGTCGCCTGCTTTCATTCTTTCTGCTGGCCCTCAGAGCTTCACTCCTTTCCCTCTAATACCCCCAATCCCTGATCATGTTCCCATTCCCCCCTCGCCCCTCTTCCAACCATGTCCCTTCCTTCCTCCCTCCCTCCCTCTGCTTACCCCCCACCCCCATGATTGCTTTCTTTTCCCTCCCAAGTGAAGCTGAGGCATCCCCACTTGGGTCCTACGGCTTATTAACCTCCTTGAGTTTTGTGGATTGTATCCTAGGTATTCTGTACTTTTTTGACTAATACAGACTTCAGGGACAAAAATTGAAAAGAAACTGAGGGAAAGGAGGTCCAGTGACAGGCCCAAATTTGGATCTAGCTCAAGGGGAGGCTCCAAGGCCTGACACCATTACTGATGCTCTGGTGTGCTTACAGACAGCATGGCTGCTCTCTGAGAAGCTCAACAAGCAGCTGACTGAGACAGAAGGAGCTACTTACACCCAGCCATTGAACTGAAGTTGGTGACCCCTGTGGTTGAATTAGGGAAAGCCTGAAAGAAGTTGAGGATGAGAGAGACCCCATAGGAAGACCAGCAGTCTCAACTAATCTGGACCCCATATCTCTCAAACACTGAGCCACCAACCAGACAGCATTCACTAGATGATACAAGACCCCCAACAGCAGAGGACTGCCCAGTCTAGCGTTAGTGAAAGAAGACTCACCTAACCCTCAAGAGACTTGAGACCCCAGGGAAGGGGGAGCCTACTGGGGTGGGGGTCATGGGGCATCCTCTCATAGATGGGGGAGGAAGAATGGGATGAGGAACTGTCAAAGGGCAGACTGAGAGAGGGATAATGACTAGACTGTAAAAAACAGATTAAAGATGATAAAAAAATAAATAAATAACAAAATAAAGTAAAAATATCAAGGCTTGCCCCTATAATCTGCTTCCTCCAGGAGCCTCCCAAAAGAGCACCATGTTCAAACACATGAGCCTTATAGGGGCACTTCACATGCAAGCCTCAGCACCTAGAGGCTGTGGCATTCAAATGAATGTGAACAAATAGCAAATGTTTGACAAATCGCAGAGGAAAAGAAATGATGTTCCAGACAGAGGGAGAACAAAGGTCAAGGCAGAGGTAAGAGGGAATTCAAAACAACTGGGGAGCTACAGATAACTCGCTCATCTGTCTCCAGCATAGGGCGAGATCAGAGAAAAGTGCTCACAGATGAAATCAGAGTGGTAAGCCAGGGCAACTCATGAAGAACTCACAAGTCATGCCCATGACAACGTGAGTCAGAGAATCAGACTGATTCCTCAGGTTTGGGGGACACAGTTTGGGGAATAGATTGGAGAACCATGAGCTAGAGGCACAGAGGTCAGAAGAGGGATGCAGAGACTCGGAGATGAAGGGGTTTCTCTCACCCCTAGCTACAGGGCTACTACAAAGGCTGAAGAGGCAGAATCTCTGAAAGGGAACTGAAGCAGCAGAGGACCTAACACCAAGAAAGATCTCATTAGAGCTCCTTCTGATGCAATGAGGCAAAGGCAGAACAGAAAAGGGACCAGGCCAACAGTGAGGATGCTGAACAAAGTGGAGAGGTAGAGAAGCACGTGCAGAGAGAGAGAGAGAGAGAGAGAGAGAGAGAGAGAGAGAGAGAGAGAGAGAGAGAGAGAGAAGACACTAGCCTTCCCACAGGGCACGCTGCCTTCCCCCAGGCTGGTGCAGCCTTTAAAGAGAACAAAGCATGAAGAGGGCGAGAATTAATGCTTTCAGTGTTACCTTTGTTACTTTCAAAGGGCAATTTGAAACATTTGGCAACCTCTACATGCAAACACAGTGTCATAAGGAAATAGCTAAAGTTGATGAAAATATGCTAAGCTACTGTGGATTCATTTGTCATGGGCAGTCTAAGAAAACACAAAGAACTGGTTGGCCAGGGGCCATGAAGAGCCCTCCTTCCTTTCCGGGCTTCAATCTCACACCTTAAAGCAAGAGTGGAAGATAACAGAGTCCACACGAATGAAGCATGTGTGATATGCAATGTACTGGGTTGCGGCTGGTTTTTCCACATTAAAAATATACTGAGAATTGAATTTTGGACCATGAGCCAAATGTTAAGTGCTTCCTAATAGCAGAAAAAATCCCTCATCAGTATTTTGTGATTAGAAATTCCCTTCATTCTCTGTCGCACATGAAGATCAAAATAAATCAGGCTAAAATACTTCCTCCTCTCTCTCCTTCTCTCTCTCTCCCACTGTGTGTGTGTGTGTGTGTGTGAGAGAGAGAGAGAGAGAGAGAGAGAATATATGTGCATGTGGGCTGTGTGTATATGTGTGTGGTATATGTATATATGTGTGGTTTTGAATGCATATATGTGATTGTATGTATATGTGTGATATATATGTGTATTTGTATGTGTGTATGTATGTATGTATGTATGTATGTATGTATGTATGTATGTGTATGTTATTCTTGTTACACAATTACAGCGGAGAACAACTGTCTTGCAAGAGCTCAAGGAGGTAGATGATTCCCAAGCCCAGTGTTGTCTAACTCAAAACTAGGCACTATCACTTTTGGTGACATAAGAAAGCATGATTATTGTTCTGTTTCTTAAGAACAATGTGAAACATATCACTTAAGCTTAAGAGGTAAAACTCACACACCTTGGGTAGGTACCACACAGGCTTTTCCCCCTCACATTTAACTGAAGAACACCATGAATTTGGACACTGGAAATGTTCCTTGGCAGTATATTTTTCCTTCCAAAACTAAGATAGGAGACAAATATCATGTCTAGATTGGATTAATAGCTGTCATTCACCTATAACCTCCAAATGTGATCTTATTTGTGACAAGAGTCTTTGCAAGGTAATTTGTCAAGTAAAGGTGGCATTGATAATGACAGGACACAGACGAACCCCATGGCCAGTGTCTTTATAAGATGAGAGGAACTTATACATACACACACAAAGAAGGTCAAGTGGAAACATGGAGGAAGGATGCCATTTGACAAAAGGATAAAGATCGAAGCAATGCATCTGCAAGCCAAGGGATACTCAGGTCCTCGGCATCTCCTGGAAACCAGGATAAGCAAGGAGACAAACCATGCTGGAGCTGTCAGGTGATCACACCCTGGTGACAACTTGACTTTGAGCTTCCAGCATCCAGTTTCATGAGTCAATAAACGTCTATTGTTTCAATCTACCTCCTTTGTAGAATGTGTCGCTATATCCTTGGGTGAGCAGAATAATGATCTTCTAGAAACTTCCTATGATGGTTAATCTCCATTGTCAGCTTAAATGGATTTTTTTAATCAACCAGGAGACACACTTCTGGGTGTCTCTGTAAGGGCATTTCCAGGGAGATTAAACTGAGGAGGGAGGAGCCAGCCTAAATGTAAGCTATTTGCAGCAAAGCCTGGGGAGCAGCAGTGTTCACCCCTGCTTCCTCATCACAAGTGTCCTGGGACCAGCATGCCATATTCCCAGTCTCACTCCTGCCCATCAAGGGCTTTGCCCTCTTTAAGTCACTTTTGTGGGTATTTTATCACAGCAATGGGACTAGCAAACACTACTTGTTGTTGAAACATCTCTGTTCTCAAAGAGAGAGTCCTTGAGTGACTAGTGGGGAAGGGGTAATGTTGGAGCTGAGAGTAGTAGACATAGAAAAGTTCATCTAAGAAAAGTTCCATTCTGTGTGCATTATGTGAACTCCTGTACTTGAACAGAAAACTGTGAGCGCCTTTTCCTGGAATCGGTAGTACCTTATTCTATCATGTAAAGAGAGTGCTAAAACCACCATATGGAGACTGCTCCATCTCAATTGTGAGAACTTTGTATTGAGTTCCTGCTGTTGCCATAACACATCACCATGAATAGTGCCTATGTGTCCTGTTATCATCCCACAGACCAGAAATCTGACAGCCTCGCTGGTTTTCATGGTCAGGGTCTCAGATGGCAGAAATCAGGGAGTCAGTTCGATTCCTTTCTAGGGACTCTAAGGGAGACTCTACTCTGGGTTCCTTCACATGTTGGCACAATTCTGCTCCATAAGTTGCAGGACTGAAGTCTTGTTTTCTTGATAGCAGCAAGCTAGGGAGACAACAGACATGCCACCTAAACCCCACAGGTCACAGCCAGAAGCATTGAGACAGGTCTACTTCAGACTGTTTGCCTCTTCTTTTGTTTTGTATTCATTTTTAAGTTAATATACAAAGTAATTGTTTTCTTTAGAGCGAACTCAAAAATATATGACATTCTCCTGTTCCTATCCATCCCCCACCCTCCTGCCTTCCCTGGCTGATCGCCTTCCTCCCTGTGAATAGTCCTCCACTCTGCATTCAAGGCACATGTGTTTTATTATGCTGCCTCTTCTTGTACAGCGTAGCTCCGACTCATCTGTTTCCCTTCCAGGGCTCCTATATTTCACTGGCTACATCTGTATCCTGATACTATAGATTATTCCCTGAAGTCTGATGATTAATAACCTGAATTTCAGAATCAGCAAAATCCCTTCCCAGGAGTGCTAGGTCCACGTTTGATTTAATCACCAGAGGACAGGAATCCAGGGAGATAGCTGTAGAAATATGCCCAACACAGAGCTCTAAAATGACTTTTGACTTCCTAAATAAGACCACGGGAAGACCGTAAGCATGACAAGAAGCTATGTTCTCTACCCTAGGGTTGTTCAGTCTTGTGGGTCTAGATGTCCTTGGAAATCCTGGATTCCAACAGCATTGGTTCCCATCACAACATCTCCTGCCTCAGAGCTCTCTGCCAAACACTTCCAGGGTCCTATCTCAGTTCTTCTAGTGCACTGATATTCCAGTGATCTCACTACCAGCTATAGAAATTCAACAAACTGCGGGTGACCAAGCAAATAAAGAGGGGCTTAAATGTTTGTCAAGATGGTCTGATATTGTTAGGAAGCATGCCCTGGCTCCTGGATCACAGGGATTGCTCTGCTCATGAGTCTCCAGTTCTTCTCCTTGCTTACCAGGACTCTGCATGACAACAGCAACCAAAGGAACCTGGGTGTGAAAAAAACTCGGTCAATATACTCGAGATTTTATTACTTAGCCTGAATTCTGCTTTCAAGAGAATGTTGCTTTAAGAACCACACACTCAACTTCCTTAGGCTTCAGAAACCTTCTGATAGAGTAATTGCCTGACATAGAATACCTAGGAGGCAAATTAAAATGAAAAGCCTTTTTACAGAGTGGCAAAAAGTAAAGAATTAAATGCTTGATTAGAAGCTCTGTGTCAGGGAGGGTGAAGGAACAGATGAATGGTCCTCACTCGCTCCCAGCCTTCCCCTCTGCTTTCCCCTTTCTCTCATTGTGGTTCGTGCCAACTCCCAACCTCACCAAAGTGATTTTGCAATCCTGTTTCCTTACTGAAAACAAGGGAAGGCAATCAATTAGTTTGGCCTGTTGAGTGTTTTCTCGCTGAAATCACTTTCTAAAAAGATTTTAATCGATCCAGCCTCATGTCATGAAAAGCCCTTGAGACCAGCATACCTGAGTCCCTCCACCATTACAAAGTTGGAGAAGTCATGGAAACCCTCTAAACCTCTGATGTGTCAACTATGGAAATAACAGTCCCATCCCTCATATGGCTAAGATAATTAATATATAGGAAGCTTTTGGCAGAATGTATATGCTCAAATATTAAGACTTTTTTTCCTGTTCTCTTTGTTCAGATTGTATCAAAGCCCTCACTACAAGAATATGAACAAGAACATGTGGCAAACATTACAAATTCTCTATAAGCAGAGTGTACACCTGTGTAATTCAGTGAAAAGATCATCTGATTGGCATTCAGATTTAGGCCCAAGCATGAACTAGCGAACTTGAATAGTTGGTGGTCCTCTGTATTGTGACTTCCACATGTATAAGAGGCTATTTAACTGCATCCCTAAAATGTCATGTTGATACCTAGGTATCATCACTTTGAAGACCCTACTGAGCAAGCAGTAGTCATTCAATTAGTGCTTGCTGAGCAAAGGTGCCCAACGTGACAACATTAGTAACAAAAGTTACTGGGCAATGAAGGGGACAATCAAACCCACCTGTTCTAAATTTCTACCATTTCTAAGAGAATTTTAAAACCAAATTCCCTCCCCTCCTTGGAAGCTAGAAGAAATAAAATATTATATAATGCTTGATTTTTCTCAGCAAGTGTGTTTGGATATGAACTGATCTCTCTAGCTTCATTTTGTTCCCAACAGCAAATGATTGATTCCTTTCTCCTTTGGAACTTGGGTTCTATTTGCCTTAGAGAATGAAACATATGAGAATATACTCGGTCAGGCAGTGGTGGCGCACGCCTTTAATCCCAGCATTTGGGAGGCAGAGACAGGCAGATTTCTGAGTTCAAGGCCAGCCTGGTCTACAGAGTGAGTTCCAGACAGTCAGAGCTCTACAGAAAAACCAAGACAGACAGGCAGAGAGGGAGAGGGGGAGGGGGAGGGGAGGGGGATGGGAGGGGGAGGGGGAGGGAGGGAGAGAGAGAGAGAGAGAGAGAGAGAGAGAGAGAGAGAGAGAGAGAGAGAGAGAATATACTCTATATCCACCATAGGAATATAAATCAGCTACAGGATAAACAGCACAGCCTCTTGTGCCTAGAATCTTCTTGTAGTGGTGTTTAGGAATGAAGCCTTTCCCATTGTAAAGCACTGGTACATGGATTTCCAACACTTCACTCCACCCCAAGTCTCTGTCCTCTGGTTAGTCAACTGCATGTGGGATCTGGGTGCACCTGGGAAGGGCTTTTGTTGATGCAGTTCAAGTGATTAAGTAGCAGACTTTAAAACAGGGAAGTGTTGTTTGTTTCAAAGGATTGTTCTTGTGACAGTGTGTGACACAGATCTCACACTGATTCATGACATAGTCTTTCTTAGTCTATACACCTTAATAGCCACCGTTCCAATTAAGATATCAAATATTTTTCCTCACTGTAGAAAGTTTCCAGTTATTGTCTTTAGTTGACCCTCCTCCAGAGGTAACCACTGCTCCAGCTGAGCCTATTCTAGAATCTCATGTACATGGAATATACAGTCTGTACATTTATGTGTCTGGTACCTTTTCTTCCACTATTTTGAGTCGGATCTGTACTGCTATGAACATGAGGAATCTGTTCCTCTTTATTGTTATTGCCACTATTGGAAAAATATCAACATTTCTATGCCCATACACTTACTGGTGGAAATTTTGGGTTGTTCTTCAATTATGGATTTTCATGAATAAAGCTATTATGAAAAAAAAGGTTTTATGGCCCTACTTTAAATATCTCCTTGGTTAATAATGAGTAGAGTTATTGGTCATGGGGTAGGCATAGAGCATAAGAGTTTTAATTTGTAAGAAGCTCCCATGTGATGCTGATAATGCTGTTCCTGGTACCACGTTGGGTGCATTACTGGGCCATATCTCCTACTTCCCTCTGATCAATCACTAATGAGAATCTTTGTCTTATCGAGAAAACTGACTAATGAAATTATCAGGCTAATTAAACAGGCCTGAAGCTATCAAGTAATCTTTGAAGCCTTGCCTCTTCTATCTGAAAATAGGAATTTCAAAGATGAGTTAAATTGCAAAGTGAGAGTGCTCTAGATTTACCTCCACATTTTAAGATATACAGTTGATAAATGATCAATAGATAATAGGTACTACAGAGATGATATAATCTCAGAGTGCTTGTGCCTTTTAAATGGAGTAAAATTGACTTTGAGGAAAAACGCACTACCATAATCTTTCACGGTTTTTCAACAATAAGAGATGCCTCTAGTGGAACACAATTTTCTGTGGGTCATTAATTATTCTTTTCCAAAACCCTTTGTCAACAGACAATCGACCCAGATCTTCCTGTAGCCTTCATCTGATTTCTAAATTTAGTGTGTAATTTTCTTACCAAAGCAAAAGTTTGACTATTACTTGATTAATTTAAAAACATTCCTCTTTGTCACTAGAACAAATTTAAGCATCTCCACTGACAAACACCACTTTAGAAGCATCCTGATTCTGATAAATGGCTTTCTTAACTATCTTGTAAGTACTATTAGCATACACATGTGATCCCAAATGCCTGCTCTCCAGAAAGCCACCAAGGTGGAAACTAGAATACAAGCAGGCAGAGGACGGAAGCCTCAGGCTGCAGGCAGGCTTGGTGTACAACACCTGTATGTACAACTCATTAGAATTTTGTCACTTGTCCCTTTTTTCATATTTTCTCACTTTCAGGTACCCAAAAAAGAGCTCAATTATTTACTGTCACAAATATGCCCACTGATTATCTCAAAAATCCAGGTCAGGTGAGAAAAAATAGGCAATGCAAGCAACTGCTCAGCTGCTTAAGTAGTCAGCTTTTTATTAACAGATATAATTGTTTTTCACACTTTATTAAATAACATGAAGAGGAGGGAACAAGTGGTATTACTGGTGATTTTTAATCAGGTTCCCCTAAGCCTAGGTTGTAATGTAATTATTCAAAAAAATACAGGAGGACAGAACAATCCATAACTGCACTAAGTAACTATTCGAGAAACAATGTCTTCTTTAAGATAAAGTACATAGATAGCACACAATTCAAGTAAATAAATTTTCTCTGTGCACCTTACCATCTTATGAAAAACAAATTACAATTTATTTTATTGAATGATTTACATGATATGTACAAAACAATGCACCACTATTTTTATGACTTTATCATTGTGGCCATCTATTATTGCTATTATTAATAATATTAGTAGTACCTGTATCTATTGTTCATCTTATGAAGCAGTTTCTCTGTGCAAAGCATTTTGTAGCCTTACTAAAGTCATCAATCCTGAATTACTCTGTTTCTTATTAAGGAAAACAACACTGGGAGATACTAGCCTAAGAGTCTAAATGTCAATGGACATAAATCAGTGGGTGTAGTGCTTGCCACACAAACAAGCATGGGAACCATAGTTTAGATCCCCAGAATCCATATAAGAGCATGTAGGTGTGATTGCCCACCTGTAATCTCAGGGTAAGAGATGCAGATATGAACTCCCTTAACCAGACTGGCCAAAGACAAAAACTCCAAGATTAGCAAGAGACTGTAAAAGCAACTTTTATTCTCTAGATGTAATTGTTGTCTTGGAGACTTACTGACAGATAAACTCACCCTTTCTAGCACTTACTGATCTCTGGCTGGCTGGTTCAACCCAGCTGTACTAGCCCAAACTCTTCTCCAAGCTGACTGATTCAAACTGGCTTCTCTCAGCTTCTGATTGAATTGCTCTACTTGGCCTCAACTAACTCTGGCAATCTGATCTAATATTCTGGCTCCTTCTGTCTACTTGCAACCTATCTCTGTAAAACTTTTCTCTCTCTCTCTCTCTCTCTCTCTCTCTCTCTCTCTCTCTCTCTCTCTCTCTCTCTCTCTCTCCCTCTCCCTCCATTCCAGCCAGACCACACAAACCTAGATGGTCTTTGGATGTAATCTCTTGCCAGAACAGCCATGTTCCTGGAGTAAATTTCCTCTACAAGAAACCATGTCTTGATAGCAAAATGAAGAGTAATCAAAGAAGACACTTAACTGTCAACCTTGAACCTGCACATACATATGCACATATGTGCATCTGCATTTGCACATACATATGTGCCTGCATATATATATATATATATATATATATATATATATATATATATAAAACAACTGCCAATCAGTTAAGTATAAGATCTGTCTGATGCTTAAATGTATGCCTGCCTGACTCTGAAGTCCAAGAGTCATGTTCCAAATTCTTCCCATATCACTATCTGCTAAGGAGTTTAAGGATAATGCACTACAAGATTCAGGAAGGTGACAGAGATGTTCCTCTATATATGTTGTGCCAGTATCTATGAGGATTAAAAAGCTTCACACCTGTGTTTCTAACTTCAGATTCTTCCTATACTTGTTTTCCAAATTTCTATGGCCTCTAAAGCCTGCTGTGTAGCAGCATCTGGTTGACCTATGTCCCTATGTCTATATCTTTATTGCTCTATCACTAATTTTACTAGCAAAGAAAAGTAGGCCTTTTGTTTTGCTGAAATCATTCATTTACTGTTAGAATACTACCCTGTGTCTTGCTCTCTTAGAAGCCTACCAAGGTAGATCTGCCCACAATGACCATTATCCTAGTCCAACTTACCCCAGGATAAGGCAGGAGAGACACCACTACACAGGAAAGATTTGTGAGGGCCACCTAATGCAAACATCCATGTAAATGTTTCTGACATCAATCTGCCCTCTTCCACAATCACTTGCCCTGATGATTTCATTCCTACAGATGACATGGGTGTAGTAGAAAGAAGATGGCTGCTAGGACCTGATAATGCAGGGCTGCAATGCTGGCTCTGTGATTTAGTAGCTGTACCTATACCATTAGCTTCTCTAACTTCAAATTTCATGTCTGTAAACTGCTACAAAAGGATATTTGGAGGATTTAAGAGACAATAATATGCAAAAATCTGGTAGATAAGAGACACTCAGACAATAGCAATTCACCTCCTCTTCCCCCCCCCCCCCCCGTCTGCAGATGTAATGAGGGAGGCACATGCTTAATAGCAGTCATCTCTCACAAGGCAGTAGTGGAGAGAGCTAGCCGCAAAGCAGTAGAAAAGTGGTGCTAAGTAAGCCAGCAACTCATCTGCCTCTGATCCTTTTCTTTATTCAGAAAATATTTCTTGGTCATCTGCTATGCTCCAGGCACAAAGAATGACAATAATCCAGGCGCTTAAAGATCTATGACAAGAGAGTTCCAGAAGGTGGAAGCAATAGACACTAAAGCCCAAAGACAGAAACAAAGATAAACACAAGGATCAGGAAAGAGCTTAACACAGTTGCAATGTGAACTGCAGTCAGAGCCTGGGGAGTGATGTGAACCAGCACTGACGGTAGACAGTCCTGAGGCTGTGGGACATCAAATACGGTCCCTGCTCTCGCCCAGAGCTAGCCAATTCTTAAACAACCTGGAATGCCCTTCTGTGGGATCACATGATGTGAGTCCTGCTTTAGCTCTACACGGTCTTGTCCCTCTTGGCTACTTGTCTCTCTTCCTCTGCTTTTGCTTCATTTAAGCACATATAATAAATAAAAATTCTGACCAAAGTATTTGAGACAACCAATTCTGCCATGGTTTCATGATGGTTAAAAGCATAGCTTTCAGGAGAAACACCCAGCTAGATTTCCAGCTAGGGCATGCCTTGGCTTTGCAACAGAAATCAGGTGACTTCACTTCTCTAATCCTAGCTCTTCTGTAAATGGAAGCAGATGGTTCCAAGAATTAAGTTCTTCCCCAGTGTACTTCATGTGTCACCTGATACATAAGTGTCCAATGCAAGATAGCCATTGATATCATTAATAATGTGTGGTGTCATTTTCAAAGAAAACATCTTAGTCAACTATTGCTCTTGAAAACCAGGAGGGAAGAAATTATTTTTTAATATAGTTTGTAATAGCCAACATGATTGCCTAGGACTTCCTCCAGGTAAAAAACAAATATGAGTTAATCAATTTTAAGCACTTGTGATATCATCAATGGTAACTGACAGCAAGGCCATACCAGCTCATAGTGCCACTCACTCCCTAAGGGCCTATGAAGACTAATTTCATTAAAACCACCACAGGCTCAAACTCTCCTTTTTAACTTGAAAGCTCCTGAAGTTGAAGGCTGCCTTCTTCACACTTAGTCTGCATATGGAACAGAACTGAAACACTCAGGAGTCCTGACATCTGGTGTCATCTCTCTGTCCCAAATTGGATTCACAGTGGGATTCACCTTTTGGAAACATACTGAGGGTACAGTATGAACCACTCACGTTCTCCTCTCAGGTCTCATCCATGATGCTGTACCTCCCAACAAATGTTGGGCTGAAGTATCAACATTGTCAAGAGAAAATAAACAGTATGCTCTGACCCCCAGACCTGAAGATGGACACTCATCCCTTCTTTCATAGTTGTCCATTCTATGTGCCTGTTGGATTTTCATACCAAAGTGCATATGTGGCTTACTTTTTGGCCCTTTTACTAAACCTACCAACGGCACCTCAAGTTTAAAGACTGCCCCTCTCATTAAAAGGAAAAAGAAGAAGCCTCTCTCTGAAGAGTTGGACATACAGTTCTTTTTGTCCATAGGCCTGAACATACAGCCTCTTGGTACTTAAGCTAGACAAACATGTTTGGACATGTACAAACATGTCCAAAGTAGCACTGAAAAAAAGATAGTGTTGTTTCTTAGCTGTCTCCTTTCTTATTAGTAATTTGATGTTCTCTGGCCCACAAGATATGCATTTAATGGTAATCTTTGCACAGCACTTTTAGAGAAAACGTAAGAGATGCCATCTTGTTTCTAATGAAAGAAACCCTAAACCACACTGTTAAGTGAATCCATACAACTCCAATGCCCACCAGTGTGAATCTTTTTTTTCCCAAAATGCAGGTTGATTTTGGAAAGGAAAATAGTTATACAAAATAATTTAATGTCTCATGCTGTAACATTTCTATGAACTTCTGGTTCTCTTTCTAGATTGCTTCAAGAAGCACTCAGACTATCTGGTATGATCATGTGCTAGTGAGAGAATGTTCCCTGCCTATGTTATTCACTTGTCTCCTCACTGTGGCAGAATACCTGACAAGAATCCACTTTAAGGAAGAAGGGTTTATTTCACCTTTCACCTTAGTTAAGGGAATAGAGTCCATCACCGAAAAGAGGTCATGGCAGCAGGTGTTCAGCTCAGCTGGTCAGATCACATCCCCAATCAGGAAGCAACAAGTGATAAGCGTTAATGTTCAGTTTGCCTCCTTTTTATTACATCTGGGATCCTGACCCCTGGAATGGCACCACACACAGTTAAGGTAGGACTTTCTCACCTCAATTAACTTACTCTAGATAACCCCTCACAAGTACACCCAGGAGCTTGTCATTCCATGATTCTAGATCCTATCAACCTGACAAGCCGTATTAGCCATCATCCTACCCTACCCCGCAAAGATTTCTACATCTCGATCTCTGGTAACTGTGAATGTCAAAAGAACCAGCCAATGTGATTAAGTTGAGGACCTTGAGATGGGAAGATTAACCTGGATTAATGGGGAGGGCTCAATGTAATCACAGGGTTTTTATAAAGGTAGGAAATGGTGTCGGAGTTTTGAGACTGTCCTCTGATAGTGGAGGTAGAAGCTGGAGTGAACAGGAGCCAAAATCCTTCAGCATATTGCCAATGTCTTGAAGCTGCAGAGGCTGAGGAAGGAGTTCTCCCCCAAGAACTTCCAGCAGAAACATTTTGCACTTCCAACCTCCAGATCTATAAGATAATAACTGTCCCACTTTCAGCCGGTAAGTTATAGAAATTTGTCACGACAACGGAAAACTAATATAAACAGGTAATTCTTGCCACTTACCTGACATTTTGGCATCACTTTCCCACACATCATACAATTTTGTTTCTATGATCTGGAGAAAATGTTCATGCTTCTCGTTTGGCATGTGAGGCAACTGAGTGGGAGAGTTGAATAGATGCATCCAAGAGCAGAGCATGATTTAGGGCTGTTTGGCAGATCTGCATCCTTACCCAACACACTGGGCTAGAGCATACTATCTGTGACGATGGGTTCCATCTTCATCACTTCCCGTACTATTATTTCCTTTTATTGCTTCTTGACTAGCTCAGTTTCTAGGCTAGTGATAAAATGCTCTTGCTCCTACTGTTCCGGAACCTTCCTTCTACATACCCGCCATGATTTATAGGCTCTTGGGAGATGCCTTCCAACCCCTTAGGGACTAAAAAACATGCAGCTTCTAAAACTCCACATGTTGACGTTCTAACCCCCAATATTAGTCTTAGGAAATGGGGAATAGTGCCTTTATCAAAAGAGGAGCAGGACCTGGCATCATGTCTCAGTTCTGCTGCTCTTCCAGAGGACTCATGCTCAACTCCCCCCATCCACATGGTGGCTCACAATCATCCCTAACTCCAGCTCCAGAGGTTCTGGTACATTTTTTCTGATCTCCATGGACATCGAGCATGCACAGGTTACACATACATACATGCAGGCAATACATCTATACACACACAAAAAAAAAAACAAAACTTAATGTATAAAATAAAAACTCAGCAAAGCTTACAACGTTTTCTAAGGAAGAGCAGACCTCACTGCTTCCTTTCTCCATCATGTGTGACAACAGTCACCTGAGAGCCAGGACGACAGCCTTCGTGAGCCAACCAGCACTTAGAAACCTGAGCAGGAAGATCATGAATTCAAGGCCAATCTGGGCTACCTAGCAAACCCATCTCAGACAACCAACAAAAAAGGCAACCATGCTGGCATCCTGTCCTCCAGAACAATAAGAAATAAGAGCCTGTAACTCATGCTGCTCAGTGTGTGGGATCTTCTTATAACAGCCCAAGATAGCTGGGAAAACTCCCTCTGTAGAATAAAATCTTCATACCAATGGTGTGCACACAGCACACACTTGCTTGATCACAGCACTTGCTTCTTTTAGTTGCTTGTTTTAGGGCCTTTGTGGTTCTCCTTCTTACATCTTTCACTAACAAAGAAGACATGTATTGGAGTTGCAGGTGATTAAATTTCACCGCCCTAAATCCTAAATAGTATCATATCTAATCCTGTAATATTTTCAGGGTTCATGTGAAGCTTTCAAACTAAAAACCCAATCCACCAGATATTCTACCAGATGTTTTATGCTCACATTAACAGTAAGCAAAAAAGATCATGTGTTGGATTTGGGGAGGAGGGGCCGGGGTGTGGTGTTTTTAAATTGGATTTTTTGAGTGAATGATTCCAACTCCACTCTGAGTTCAAACTAGATATCAGAGTCTGTAGAAGTTAGCCCTGGTTCTTCCTCCCAGCCCCATGCTCCCAGAAATAAGACTCAGACTCGAAATATATTTACCATATAGCTAGGCTCTTCTCCGACTAGAATCATAACTTAAGATAATCCATTTATTTTAATCTATATTCTGCCACATGGGTGGTTAGCCCCACATGTGCTCAGGTGCCATGTGTCTGTCTCCTCACATCTTCCCTGGGCGGGTCTCCCACTCCTGGCTCTATCCCAGAACCCTTTCTATCTCCCGGAAGTCTCACCTTCTACTTCCTGCCTAAGCCACAGCCCATAGGCTTTTTAATTGACAGGTGGCACACACCCACACAATACACAAGATATTCTTTCTATAACCTTCTCCATGGAAATCATGCCTTCAACCCCACGACACTGTAGTTCTCATTATTTTTCATAGTACAGACCAGTGATTGCTCAGAGAGAGAAAAACCATTCGTGTTTTATTTCTCAGACCACACTGTCAGTCTATGCTCTGCTTTTATGTGGTCAAAACCCTTCTGCCACCCAGGCCTTCTTTTGGCTGGACACACCCTCCCCAAGAGCTGGAGGGTAAATGGTGCCACTTAGCCACTTACATGCTAAGCAAAGGTCAATTGGCTGGCGCCACACAACTAATTCTAGGGCATCACTTGAAGTGACACTTTCCAGACAGAACAAATACAAGATCGGCTGCTTTCTGCACTCCATTCCTCGAATCCTCAGAACCACCTAGTGAGACGGGTGCTTCCAGAGTGCTACACTGATGATTGATCAAGCGATCAATTGATTGATTTTACTATTTTCGCTGCTATAAGGCGAACTGCTTCTGGAGACTGGCAGATTTGTAGCTGCCTGAATTTCGTGTCTACCCAACTCCCTTAGCTACTTTTCCAAGTTTTTGCTGTTACCTGCTTCAGCCTTTAGGGTTCAGACTTGGGGGAAAAGCGAGTTTGCCTTTGCAGTTAGATTTTTACATCAAAATGGATTTTATTTTTGACATCAATGGACAAACCCATTTGTCTAGGCCTCTGTTTCAGACTAGAAATCCATCACAGTTTGTCTGCCAGCTGTTGGTTCACCCTGGTCATGGTCTCCTTAATGAAAGAAAGGCTTCCTATCCTCCACGAAGTTCTGATTCCATTTGTAGTCTTCAGCTACCTGAAGAGTTTGCATGTTTAATGACTTCCTAATGTACTCGCTCCTGCAAACAAGGAAATTACAACCATGGAACAGTGCATCTCAGACATTAATCATAATTGCTTAATAATATCAAACAAGGAGATGTTACTGCAAACTTAGACTTCTTACTTAACTTCAGAATCGGAATCGCTGTCACATCTGCACGTATTCCAATCGATGCGACGTACTTCCAAATGCCTGCATTAAGCAGTTTAGTCACAAAGAAATATTTTGTCAGCTAATTTAACTTAATTGCATGGCATAATCATTTCACCTATTTCTCTAAAAACAGATATTTTAATAAGAGAGCTGCAAGGAGGTTATAAAAATCTTACTTTATTTCCCAGTTGCCAGGAAAGGTCTCTGCTGAAAGTTGCCAGACAATTAGATTCTGGGGGTTTCCATAGTTCTTCAATGTATTTGTTATATACCATTAGTCACCAGGTGAAGCCCTTCACTAATAGCAATACCCTTCAACAATAGCCCCAGAGAATTTAACACTGATTGATGGCAGGTCACCTGGAATTGGTTGGCAGAATTTCCAATTTTCTGTTGGGAAATTGCTTATTTCTCCAACTCTATTCCCATTTTTACAAGTGGACAGCAAGCTAAGATTATACATTATTATGTGTCTAAATATAAAATTGTGATGGATGGTGTCACACATTTAAAGAGAGTTAAGCATTTAATTTAAGATTTTAAAAAAAGTTTAAAATGTATTTTTAATCTTTCTCGGGAATTCATGGCTGATCCCTATTGAGGAAAATATTGAAAGATTGCCTAAGGACCGTCATTTAAATACAGTATCATTTTCATAAAAATTTACTTTTAGAGTTTCAAGGCAGCCACACCAGACCTTATTGTGAGTATATCTGGGGATCTCAGGCTTATTGAAGGACTAGGAAGGGATAAATAGACTATTTTCGTAAGCATGAGGACTAATGCTAAATTTGGCAGACAGAAGAGGACAGAAGGCAGCCAGACTCAAAAGCCGCATTAAAATCAGAAGACAAAGATCTCCATTTACACGACATAACTATGTGTTTGAAAATGCATATCGGGTTAAATTTTAAGTGTGTTTGAGGTGCTAAAATGTTGCCTATTGTAATAACCCTGCAGATATCGCTATACATATCATCTGGACCCAATTCTTAATTTTAGCATTAAATAGGCAGCTGCCTAAATGCTAACACTGTGCAACAGGGGGCAAATAATGCAGTAATATTGAAGTGCAGTCACTGGGGGACCAGGCTGAGAACACCCAGCAAAATCCTCAAGTCTCGTCCCAGCATCTAGTCTGTCTAAGGATTGTTAAGAGTTCTCATTTTTGTCTTCACACAAAACTGTAGTATATAGTTTCAAATCTAAAATATTTATTTCAAAAACTGAGTAATAAACTGTCTCTCTACTCACAAATACCTTTCATTAACAGATTTTTCTTTTTCATGTGTATAGGTGAAAGTTGAGGGACAAAAATAAAAAGCCTACCTGCTTTGTAAACTACACTTTTGGTGCGATGAACATATTGCCATGTTTGAAAATTACATGTGATTATTCCTAAGTGCCATTTTAGACGTTGGATATAACTTCTTTACAGTCTGCTTAATGTGTGTGACGGAAACCTACTAAGGGACATTTAGCTTGCTTAGTTTTTCTTGTTCACTCAACAAACACTTATGAAATATTTGCTCTTTATACAGGATCTACCTCCATCCATATTGGAAATACAAAACCTTCCCTCTTACAGAGCTTCTATTTCAGAGATTGAGCAACAAACGTCAGACAAGAAAGATGGCACCTGCAAAACAGTACAGCAGTCAGTGGTGAAGCCAAACCTATGGCTAAACCCCAAGAGTCAATCATGAGGAGAGTTCAGAGAGTGATGGGATTGCTGGATGGTCCCTGGAGTGCATTAAGACACTGGTCATGGTCATCTGAGCAGCAAGTCTTCCAAGCTGAATAATAGAAAAGACAGAAAGAGCCTGCTTAGTATGTTCATAAAAGGAGAGGGAGGGAGAGGGAGAGAATGAAAGAGTGGAACAGAGACAGAGAGAGACAGAGAGTAAGAGAGTGAGACAGAGACAGAGAGAAAAGGATAGAGAGAGAGTGAGAAAGAGACAGAGTAAGAGAGTGAGACAGAGACAGAATGTAAGAAAGTGAGAGAGACAGAGACAGAGAACAAAGAGAGTGAGACAGAGACAGACAGAGAGTAAGAGAGTGAGACAGAGAGACAGAGATAGAGAGTAAGAGAGTGAGAGAGTAAGACACACACAGAGAGAGAGAGAGAGAGAGAGAGAGAGAGAGAGAGAGCTGAACTCTTGCTTATATCTTTCTACCTTCAGAAATCATTCCCTCGAGTGTATTTGTGAAATGTCAAAAATATGAATGTTTTCTCACTAGAATTCTCTCCATATTGTGAGAACAAAAGTGTTTATTGAGAGGGTTTTTTTTTTAAGCCTCCATGTTATAGCTCATTACTCGGTAAAGCACGGAGATTCTAGGGAAATGAAGACGCTTCCAAGAATCTGCTATGCAGATGTCTGCTGTTTCCTTGTACAGCCCGGCCTATCATTTGACATCACTCGACAGTTGTTGGTGATAAATGTCAGCATGGCGTGATTTGCATGACAGTTATTTTGCACATGTTTCCTGCCAGACGACAAGCTCAGAGAGAGTGAGAGCCTGCTTGCACCCTGCACACACAACAGCACTTTAGTTTCTGCAGAGTCTGTAACAGTGCAGGCATTTTATCACATTTTCCTTTTACATGAAATTTACTCCTTAAACAAAGGAAACAATGACTGTGAATTGTTAGCCCAGCCTAGGATGCAGCAGACGCTCATTGTGACCTCTTGATGGTTCAATGAATGAATGAATGAATGAAAATTATCTTCACCAATAAAATCTAGAGAGGACTAACTGATACAGATAATAGTGATTGATCCATCTTAAAGATTCTCGAAGTTATCAAAAAGCAACCAACAATCTTCAGTCAGAGAATTCCTACTTTGATATTTCCGGTTGTTCCTTGGTCCAAAACTATGTACTTTTTGTTGTTGCTTATTTTTGAGATTGTATTTTAATTACACCATTTCTCTCTTCCCTTTCCTCCCTCTAAACCTTTCCATATAACCTTCCCCATTCTCTTCAAATTCATGACTTCTCTTCATTCATTGTTATTGTATGCACATACGCATTTATATTTTAAGTGTTGAGTTCACACACTGTTACTTATACGTATGTTTTCAGGGCTGACTGTTTGGAACTGGATGATCGATTGGTGTGCTCTTCCCTGGGAAGGACCGCCTCTCCCACTCCCAGCATTCCTCAGTTGCCTTTAGTCTTTGCGTAGGGTTGAGGCTTCATGGACTTTTCCTCTTGCATGCGTGTTCATTGGTGCTCTCCTTGTTCTTATATTTTAAATTTTTATTTATTATTTTATGTGCATGAGTATTTTGCTTGCATGTATGGATGTTTGGCTACCTTGTATGTGGCTGGTGCCCATGGAGGGTAGAAGAGGACATCAGAATCCTTGGAACTAGAGTTATAAACAGTTGTGGGCTGCCTTCTGGGTGCTGGGTCCTCTAGAAGAGCAGTATGTTCCACTAAGCCATCAATCCAGGCCCTTCTCCTTGTCTTTACCTATTTGGGCAGAAATGTTGGTAAGACTCTATGGGTATAATTTCTGTTGCTACTAGGAGACTACAATCTCACAGCAAAATGCCTAATCCTCTAGCTCTTGCAATTTTTCCATCCTGTCTTCTGCAATGTTACTGAGCCATAGGTGTAGAACTGCTTTGCACATCTCTTGATCAGGGCTGGCCTCCACAACTCTGCATGTTGGTTTGTTGTGGTTTGCAGTAGGAGTCTGTTGCCAAGAAAAGTTTCCTTGATGAGGGATGAAGACTACACTTAGCTGGCGGTATAAGACTAAACGTTTATAGATTATTGTGAAAGATTATGTTTTCCCTATCTAAAAAATCATTTTAATCCTATGAAGGATGGCATAGCTCTAAGGATGCCCTATGGAGCAGGGAACATGAACTATCAGCAGTTCCTGAGCGCTTGTGTATGTATTCATTGCATGCCTTATACAGCTTGGGTGCTGGATTAGGAGGCACGTGTGAGGAGTGGCTATGGCTCATGAGCAGAAGAGAGAGACTTAGAGAACCATAGTGCCAAGAGTGTGCGCCCTCTAATTTTTGTGAAGATGCAGTTTGGCTTTTGTTTTTTATTCCCAGTGACAATAGGAAATAAAAGAGAAACGTTGACGTTCTCTACAGACAACAAACCGAGCAAAAGTAGACCCTCTAATGCAGCAGTTCTCTATCTCCCCAACGCTGAGACCCCTCAATACAGCTCCTCGTGTTGTGGTGACTCACAACCCTAAAGGTATTTCCATTGCTACTTTAGAACTGCAATCTTGCTGCTGTTATGAATCATAATGTGAATATTTTTGGGAGATAGAGGTTTGCGACAGGGGTTGTGACCCACAGGTTGAGAAACTCCTCTGTAATGCTTTCTCCACCACTGGATGTTTTCTGACTCTTCTGAAATTCTTGGCCTCGTTCGCTGATTCACTAAAACCAAGGTGAGCCCATCTTTCCTGTCTCAGGACGTTGGGATCTGGCTACATTCTATGTTCATGCTCTGAAATACTTGCCTCTAGTTCAAACTCCGTGAAACAGGTGCTGAGCTTGCTCAAACACCACCTGTAGCTTCTCAGGTACCAAGAATTGAGCTCTGCATCCCTCTGCCTGGTGATGCCTTTAGCACATGGTACCACTTTGCCACCTAGTAATAGTGCCCCAGAAGTAACCCTCAACTATGAAGACATGGTACTTCTGTGATAAAATCCCTAGTACCCTCATTCTTCAGTGAGAAGACCCCGAGGCCTGTTCTACAGTCCCCAGAGGATCTCCACAGGTTCTTGGTCCTTGGTTACCCACAGTGCATGCCCATGAAGTAAAAGATCTATATTTATTTGACTTCCAATCTGTGTCTCATGTCCTCTCTCACAAACACACACATACAATAGAGAACCTGGCATTGGTTCCCAAATTAAACACTGACACACAAAGACTTGTCTCAGGATCGCCTGTGAGGATGATACACGTTATGAGGGAGTGGTGACAGAATCTATGATGTAGAGCCCTTGAGAGAGTTCATTCAGTGAAAACAAGCAAGTGTACCCACAAGAAAGCGCATGGCTGATAAAAGTTAGTACTGAGTCTGCTGGTGTTGACATGTCTCCTCTGACACAGTGTCCCCTGATTGTGATGATCTTGGTTCTCTATGAGTGCCACACCTCTGCTCTTGGTATACCTCTCAATCCCCATTCAGCTGACAGCACACACCAAGGTTTCTTACCAAGATCTTCACCTTCAACTATCCTCTGAAGTGGGCTAACCTGAGCTACCCTCGACAGCATCCCAGTCAGCAAAGTGAAACTAAGCAGACATTAGTAAAATAAACTTTTTAAAGCTTGCATTGCTGCTAAAGTGTTACTGGGAGGACTTGAATTTTCCAGATTTGTCACTATTTAAAGATATAAATTTCCAGGTATCATTTTAGAATGTATTTGGACATTCATTTCTTGATATTCCTTTTCTCTTCTGTATATAGTAGATAAATCTGTATAGCATGGTATAAAAGTCATATGATAACCTGTCTTTAGCATGTAAAGATCTCTGAGCAACTAGGTGAGATCTCTGAGCAAATGGTAGAGATTTATGCTGTCCATTCTTGTTTACCTTTGAGGAATTAAGACAAAAACAGTATTGACAGACTGAATATTTCCACTCCTGAAGAGTTCTTTAAAATGCGGAAGAACTTTGTCCTGACCTCTAAGGTCTTCCTGGCTACTGTAAGCTACATAAAGATACTGGTAAGTTTTCAGTAATGTGCAGTGACAGTGTCCACACACACACACACAAACACTGTAGGAACATGTACAAAGAGATGGCCTGAAAGAGCATCAGTTGAAGCCTCAAAGGGAAGGTGACATGCATGAGAACTTTAGCATGAAACGGTAGGGCGAAGGTCTATTGGTGATAATGCTTTTCAAACTCTACTAAAATGGTAGGGTTAAAAAGACTAAGATCATATTGATCCCCAAAAGCTATACAAACACAAATTTCTTACCTAGGTTTGTATTAGTAATGCATGGAATTAAATCTGCATTATAGAAATACAAAATACAGTGGCAACAGACTCTACCTGTAAGATACTACTTACCTTTTTTATACCAAGCCATATCCAGGGCCAAAGGGAAAGAGTTTGACATTATAGTCTGACCATTGCAGTTTAGTCAGTCATTTGAGATTGTGACAGGCAGAAGGTAGATGTCCTATGGTCAATGTGATATGGACTGTTTATTAATAAATAAGAACAAAATCTAATGAGCCATGCTTCCATTAGCTAGATCACGTTCTAAGAACCCTTGTTACTCTTTTTTTTAATATATTTTATTACGTATTTTCCTCAATTACATTTCCAATGCTATCCCAAAAGTCCCCCATACCCTCCCCCCTCTCCCCCATTTCCCTACCCACCCATTCCCATTTTTTTTTTTTTTTTTTTTTTGGCCCTGGCGTTCCCCTGTACTGGGGCATATAAAGTTTGTGTGTCCAATGGGCCTCTCTTTCCAGTGATGGCCGACTAGGCCATCTTTTGATACATATGCAGCTAGAGTCAAGAGCTCCGGGGTACTGGTTAGTTCATAATGTTGTTCCACCTATAGGGTTGCAGGTCCCTTTAGCTCCTTGGGTACTTTCTCTAGCTCCTCCATTGGGAGCCCTGTGATCCATCCAATAGCTGACTGTGAGCATCCACTTCTGTGTTTGCCAGGCCCCGGCATAGTCTCACAAGAGACAGCTATATCAGGGTCCTTTCAGCAAAATCTTGCTAGTGTATGCAATGGTGTCAGCGTTTGGAAGCTGATTATGGGATGGATCCCTGGGTATGGCCGTCTCTAGATGGTCCATCCTTTCGTCACAGCTCCAATCTTTGTTTCTGTAACTCCTTCCATGGATGTTTTGTTCCCAATTCTAAGAAGGGGTACAATGACCCCACTTTGGTCTTCATTCTTCTTGAGTTTCATGTGCTTAGCAGATTGTATTATATATCTTGGGTATCCTAAGTTTTGGGCTAATATCCACATATCAGTGAGTACATATTGTGTGAGTTCCTTTGTGATTGTGTTACCTCACTCAGGATGATGCTTGTTACTCTTTCTTAAGGGCTTCTCTGCATGAGACATCATCGGCTTTCCTAAAAGACAGTCATCGTCGTCCTTGTATGTCTAAAATTGAAGCCACAAAACTTGATGCAGAGAGATTCCAAGGGCATCTGCTTGCAAAGATCCATCCAATTATAAATCCATGTCAAGGTCCATGCGTGTCCGCATGCATGCATGCATGCGAGCGTGTTTGCAGTGTTGAAGGGACGACGTGAGTCACTGGAAAGTATGTATGTTAATAGAGCAGAGGGCCTGTGAGAAAAAGGCGTTACTTCTTACATTTTCCGGGAATGTTCACTCAAAGACATTTAGGGAAAGTTCGACTTTTTTTTTTCCAACTTCTCAAAGTATCTTTATATTAAATATGGCAAATTGTATTTATTGCAAACATGGTTTAACAGTAATCCTCATATTATGTTTACAGAACATTGGGGAAAAAACTTACCATTTGAAGAAATGCTTTTTATTTTAATTAATTTACTTTTTTACACTCCATATTCTATCCCCCTACCCCAATCCACCCTCCAACTATTCCACATCCCATACCTCCTCCCCACTCCCCTACCTCCATGTGGATGTCCCCATCCCCCACCCCACCTGACCTCCAAACTCCCTGGGGCCTCCAGTCTCTTGAGGGTTAGGTGCATCATCTCTGAATGAACACAGACATGGCAGTCATCTACTGTATGTGTGTTAGGAGCCTCATATCAGCTGGTGTATGCTGCCTGGTTGGTGGTCCAGTGTATGAGAGATCTCGAGGGTCCAGATTAATTGAGACTGCTGGTCCTCCTACAGGGTCGCCCTTCTCCTCGGCATCTTTCAGCCTTCCCTAATTCAACCACAGGGGTCAGCTGCTTCTGTCCATTGGTTGGGTGCAAACATTGCAGGGAAAGTTCAACTTTTAAAGATAATAATCTCCGTTTTAGACTTCACACAAAAACCTAACCATTAAAGTAAGAAATCGCAGATCAAAGTTAATCATCATAACCTAGAGAGCAGAGAAAAGTTATTTTTTTCTCAGGTAAGATGCAAGAAACTTACTACCAGAGTGTTGCTATCAGACGCCTGCTCATTTTCCATCACAGAGAGGAAGTACAAGACATCCGCCTTCCACAATATTTGGGTGCAATGTTATTTTCTCTGTCCCCAGAGCCAACACTTCCGTAATTATTTGATATATAAAAAAAATTATCAAAAGCATTGGTGCACATCAGTGAGAACTTTCAACCACCTTGAAAATGACTTTTAGAATATTTCATTAGCAGACTGTCTCTCAGAGCCTGAGTTGACATTCATGTTTCTTCATACCAGTCTTTTATCCATAAAACCCTTTGTTCTCCTGAACAGTTTCCAGACAATGTAGGCAATCACAAAAAAAGCATCCACCCCAGCATTTGATCAGCCTTATTCAAATCTCATCTATTAATACTTTTGTGAGATCTTTCTAAGAATTTTATTTCCTTTCTTTCAATACCATCATATCATTTCTTTTTTTAAAAAAATGCTAAATTTAATGAAATGGAAGCTTGATATTTTGTAGGAAATAAGCACAGCTCGTGGGAAAAAAATCCATCGACTATTATCACTTTTGATAAAGTATATGAGAAAATAACCATTGGGTTGGGTTTGAAGATTTAATTTTAAATACATAAGATTGGATGTCTAGCCCTCAGAATATTATGGGAGGCAGCCTTTACTTAAACAGCATCTCCCATACACCCAGAAGTAACATATTCAAAATAAAATAATTTGAGTAGCCAAAAACATAAGTATGAATATTTTAATAAAAAGCAAAGCATTAAATGAGCTGGTTAGGATTTCAAAGTCTTCTTAGACCCCTTACAACATGAAGGACCACTGTGATTAACATCTGCAAAATCAAGAATCATACCACTTCAGCTCTTCCAGGAGTTATGAAAAAACGGACACTTTAGTCAATCTATCTGTAAGCATGACACTAGAGCTGCTCCTAAACAACTGAACTGTTGCCGTGTCTTGGCATGGGAGAGGCCATATTTAGTGAAGCACGCATACTCCAGAAGCAGGAAAGGCTGCTTTTGCTTCACAGCTATGCCTACTAACCCGATTTTAGTCATTTAAATTGGAAAAAGAGTGCATTCGTTACTTATCCTATCGATGTAATAAATGCCCTGACAAAAACAAGTCAAGGGAGAAAGGGGCTATCTTGGGCTCACAGCCCAAGAGCACAGCCCACCCTAGCAGTGAAATCCTAGCACAGGGACTGGAGGCATTGAATCTGCAGTCAGGACCCAAGCCCAGGGAATGGCGCCGCCCACCTTTAGGATGTGTCTTCCTACCTCAATGAGCTTAATCTAGATGCTTCCTCTGCCAAGGCTATCCTCATCTAGATAATCTCTCACAAGTGTGAACAGAGACTTGTATCACAGTTGAGTCTAGAGCCTGTTAATAGGTTAATATTGACAGTCAATATTAAGCACCACAGACAGTTAACACAAGCCAGGAAAATCAAGTAATACTAAGCTCAATTTGATTTAATAACTCTGGGGTGTTTTTGGGTTTGGGGGGTTTGTACCATATGCATACAGGTGCCCAAGAAGGCCAAAAGGGGTGTCAAATCCACTGGAATTACAAACAGTTTGAAAGATGCTAGCTGATATAGGTGCTGGGAACAGAACCCAGGTCAAAAGCAACAATGTTCTTAACTGCTGAGTCAACTCTCCAGCCCTCTTTTATTTTAAATGGATTAATTTCTTCTCTATGTGCTTCTGTCTGTAGGGAGGGGAGTTGCAAAACCCACCCTGGACTTGCCAGGCCACATCTTTGAGATTCTAATTTCACCTTCTACTGAGAACCTTGAATTTCTAGGTTTCCAGATTAATTTACTACTATGGGACTTCATATTTGTGTTTTGTTAGTAAGCAAAAATTTATTTCAAGTAATATAATGTCAAAGAGAGATAGACACTGTCAAAAAAATCAAAGGGTTGGAAAATAGTACTGAATGGAGCTGGAGAAACGGCCCAAGAGCTAGAGCTTTGCAGCTCCTCCAGATGGCCCTGGTTTGATATTCAACACCTGCTTG
This sequence comes from Mus caroli, assembly GCF_978045245.1. NCBI lineage: Eukaryota > Metazoa > Chordata > Mammalia > Rodentia > Muridae > Mus > Mus caroli. The sequence goes on from NW_028227265.1 coordinate 33,362,133, forward strand.
GAGGCTCACACCGGTCTGTAACGCCAATGTCATGGTATCTGGTGCCCTCTTCTGGCCATTACAAGTACTGCATGCATGCGGTGCACTGACTTACAAGGGAGCCAAACATCCATGCATGCAAAAAAGAAATGAAAATAAATAAGGCTAAGAATATTTCTTAAACAAGAGAAATATATTTAGCATAATCATAAATTCAACATAATGTTTTCATATCAAATTGGAGACAGAATATCCTCCCGTTTGTAATCCAGTACACGTGAGACAGGCAGGAGGATCACCCAAGCTTGCTACAAGGTAGCACTGTCTTAGACACAAAAAAAAGTAACATCGAGATGGAAATAAAATCAGTTAACATGGGGGAAAGACCTCTAAATTCTTCCTCATTGTCTCTCATTTTTGGCAGTTTCCCCAATGTTTGCTCCCACCATGATGTGCTGCGTGCCCCAAAATGAGGAGCCTACCTACGCATCATAGCCTGAAACCTCCAAATGAGTGACTCAAAACAAGCTTGCTATCTTTGTAACTTACTCTCCCTGGTACTTATTGTAGGGATAGGAAGCTGGGTAAACACCAATTCCTGCTTTCAGAACGTAGACACACAGGCAAACAGTCACAATTCCCTGTGTAGAAATTGTCTATGCGTTTCACGGACTATAGAGGACAAACCACATTCTCTTACACACTGGTCCTCATTTGTGCCTGTTACTTGGATCTATCTTTGTCATCCCCAACACTCTGGAAAATTACATAGTGCTCTTAGGAAATCAGGACACTATTCTGAGCGTGTGGTTTTCTATAGCTCACCATGGAACCGTGAAGGGCAGCTGCCAGCTTGACTCATACATACCACCCAAAATGTACTCCCAGACACTCCCCCAGACTGTCTGTTTCACGGTAGCCCCCACCTAGCCTTGTTTCGCTTTCTGCAATCCACCCTCAGAGTCACTGCTGCCTTGGAAGCTGTCTGGTGATCTTTCATGGTAATCTCCAGCAGCCAATTGGATTTGGCAGTCTCTGTGCTCACCTTCTTCTGACCCACTCCCGAGTCTCCTCCAAGATGCCCAGTTTGTAGATCCCAATCAAAACGAATCATATCAGCTAACTCTCTTGTTTCCAACTGGGGTTAGTCAAAGCAGAGCAGAGTCCTTTCATTGCAAAGAGAGAGCTTTTTCATTGAGGAAAAAATATAGAACGAAATCCTGTCGTTTTTCTATCTATGCCCTGGATGAGCCTAAAGGACATTTAGTGAAATAAACAGGTGCAGAAAAATAGATGCCATACTGATATATGCAAAGGGAGATAGTTCATCTCAGAGGATGGTGGCTTCAGAGACTGGGGAGGAAAGGGCAGGGGAAGGTGGAGAGGGATGGTTAACAGGTCCGGGGTTGGAGAAGCTACTAATGTGTGGCAACACAGCAGGGTAACTCTAGTTAATTACTAGCTAAGATTTTAAAATAACAGGTGTTTGAGGTAAGGATTTGTCAGTTTCCCTGATATGATCCTTATGCATCATAAGCATGCATTGAAATATCACACTATACCTCAAATGCATGTACAGTTACTGTGCCGATTGAAAATTTAGGTTTTAAAAATAGAGTCACAGAGCTTCCTCGTGCTGCGTTCTGTAACTGCTCCTCTTCCGGCTCTTGCCACTGGTAGCCAGCCTCATCGCCACCCTCCTCTATCCATGGCTTTTAAAAGGTACCGTGTCGTGGAGTCCCCTCGGCCTGCCTACACTTTGGCTAAGCCTCTTTATTCAGTAAGACGCCTCACCTCAAACCACCCCCATTTGAGGCAGCAATCTGTTTCCTGCCAGCAGCCTGCCAAGCTGGCGTCCTTATCGGATTTGCTTGCTCACCAACATTTGATACCAGCGTCCTTCGCCTTCTTATCTCTAGCGACCTGCTTCGTCTCCCTAATGAGTCTGCCTCAGAGTGGTCAGGAAAAGATGACAACACGAGTCTTCAAGTGGCCTCCCTCAGAAACTCGTGATCAGAGTAAAAACGTGTGCTTTCCCCTACACAATGCCTGAGTGCCGCCCACACACGGTCTGAGTGGACTTGTGCGATCTCCCACACGCTGATGAGCGTCAGTGGTAAGTACTCTCCACTCTGAGATTCTCTGTCTGTAGAGAACCCGCACATCTTCAACACTTCAGTCTTCTCAATTCAACACAGGGCCCTGGCTGCCCGTCGGCTTTCTTCTCCCATACAGTGTCCAGCATGCTCTCTCGAAGCAGTAAACCGGGGCCACCAAAGGATTAATTTGTTTCCTGTCTCTCTTTTTATTTCTTTTTTTTTATTAGATGTTTTCTTTATTTAAATTTCAAACATTATCTCCTTTCCTGGTCTCCCTTCCGAAAACCCACTATCTCATGCCCCCCATCCCTGCTCACCAACCCACCCACTTCCGATTCCCTGTCCTGGCATTCCCCAACACTGGGCATGGAGCCTTCTCAGGACCAAGGGCCTCTCCTCCCATTGATGTCCAACAAGGCTATCCTCTGCTACATATCCAACTGGAGCCATAGGTCCCTCCATGTGTACTCTTTGGTTGGTGGTATAGTCCCTGGAAACTCTGGGGGTACTGGTTAGTTCATATTGTTCCTCCTATGGGTCTGCAAGCCCCTTCAGCTCCTTGGGTCCTTTCTCTAGCTCTTCCATTGGGGGACCCTGTGCTCAGTCCATTGGTTGACTATGGGCCTCTCCCTCTGTATTTGTCAGGCTTGGGCAGAGCCTCTCAGGAGACAGCTATACCAGGCTTCTGTCACCAAGCTTTTGTTGGCATCCACAATAGTGTCTGGGTTTGTTACTGTATGTGGGATGGATCCCCAGGTGGGGCAGTCTCTGGATGGCCTGTGCTTCAGTCTCTGCTCCAAACTCTATCTCTGTATCTCCTCGCATAAATATTTTGTTCCTCCTTCTAAGAAGGAACTTCCTTCTTCTTGGGCTTCATTTGGTCTGTGAATTGTACCTTGGGTATTCCGGGTTCTGAACTAATACCCACTTATCAGTGAATGCATATCATATGTGTTCTTTTGGAATCGGGTTACCTCACTCAGGATGATATTTTCTACCCCCATCCATTTGCCTATGAATTTCATGAATTCATTGTTTTTAATAGCTGTGTAGTATTCCATTGTGTAAATGTACCACATTTTCTGTATCCATTTCTCTGTTGAGGGACATCTGGGTTCTTTCCAGCTTCTGGCTATTATAAATAAGGCTGCTATGAACACAGTAGAGCATATGTCCTTGTTATATGTTGGAGCATCTTTTGGGTATATGCTCAGGAGTGGTTTAGCTGGGTCCTCCAGTAGTACTATGTCCAATTTTCTGAGGAACCACCAAACTGATTTCCAGAGTTGTTGTATCAGCATGCAATCCCACCACCAGTGGAGGATCCTCTTCCTCCACATCCTTGCCAGCATCTGCTGTCACATGAGTTCTTGATCTTAGTCATTTGGACTGGAGTGAGGTGGAATCTCAGGGTTGTTTTGATTTGCATTTTCCTGATGACTAAGGATGTTGAACATTTCTTTCGGTGCTTCTCAGCCATTCCTCAGTTGAGAATTCTTTGTTTAGCTCTGTACCCCATTTTTAATAGGGTTATTTGGTCCTCTGGAGTCTAACTTCTTGAGTTCTTTGTATATATTGGATATTAGCCCTCTAGTGGGCTAATATAGGGCTGGTAAAGATCTTTTCCCAATCTGTCGGCTGCCTTTCTGTCCTATTGACAGTGTCCTTTGCCTTGCAGAAGCTTTGTAATTGTATGAGGTCCCTTTTGTCAATTATTGGTCTGAAAGCATAAGCTTTCGTGTTCTGTTCAGGAAATTTTCCCCTGTGCCCATGTGCTTGAGGCTCTTCCCCACTTTCTTTCTTTGTTTTTTTGTTTGTTTGTTTGTTTGGTTTGGTTTGGTTTGGTTTGTTTTTCGAGACAGGGTTTCTATGTATAGCGCTGGCTGTCCTGGAACTCACATTATAGACCAGGCTGACCTCGAACTCAGAAATCAGCCTGCCTCTGCCTCTGCCTCTGCCTCTGCCTCTGCCTCTGCCTCTGCCTCTGCCTCTGCCTCTGCCTCTGCCTCTGCCTCTGCCTCTGCCTCTGCCTCTGCCTCTGCCTCTGCCTCTGCCTCTGCCTCTGCCTCTGCCTCTGCCTCTGCCTCTGCCTCTGCCTCTGCCTCTGCCTCTGCCTCTTCCTCTGCCTCTGCCTCTGCCTCTGCCTCTGCCTCTGCCTCTGCCTCTGCCTCTGCCTCTGCCTCTGCCTCTGCCTCTGCCTCTGCCTCTGTCCCGCGCTGTTTTCTCGCCGACAAGAACACACACAGGACACAAGGATCCTTCTGCAGCCAATCTTTATTGCATATTGATGAGGAAGACAAAGAGCCTCAGAAAGGTGCTGCTTATATACACCCTAGCGTGGCGTGTCCACACCTGATCAGTCGCTTACCCACAATCTCATAGACATGCCCCGGGGTGGGCTAAGACTTGGCCTGAACACTCTCTTTGCACATGCGCACATAGCTTGTTCTTTGTTTAAGTGGCATAAGGCACTACGGAAGCCGGTGCCATCTTGTGATGGCAAATGTTATCGCGGCTCTCCACATGCCTCTGCCTCCGGAGTGCTGGGATTAAAGGGGTTGCCACCATGCCTGGCTCCCCACTTTCTTTTCTATTAGTTTCAGGATATCTGGTTTTATGTGGAGTTCCTTGGTTCACTTGGGCTTGAGCTTTGTACAAGGAGATACTAATGGATCAATTTTCATTCTTCTGCATGCTAACGGCCAGTTGAACCAGCACCATTTGTTGAAAATGCTGTCTTTTTTTCTATTGGACGGTTTTAGCTCTTTTGTCAAAGATCAAGTGACTATAGGTGTGTGGGTTCATTACTGGGTCTTCAATTCTATTCCATTGATCTACCTGTTTGTCACTGTACAAGTACCATGCAGTTTTTATCACAATTGCTCTGTAGTACAGCTTGAGGTCAGGGATGCTGATTCCCCCAGAAGTCCTTTTATTGTTGAGAATAGTTTTTGCTCTCTTGGGTTTTTTGTTATTCCAGATGAATTTGAAAATTTCCCTTTCTAACTCAGTGAAGAATTGAGTTGGAATTTTGATGGGAATTGCATTGAACCTGTAGATTGCTTTTGGCAAGATGGCCATTTTTACTATATTAATCCTGTAGATCTATGAGCATGGGAGATCTTTCCATCTTCTGAGATCTTCTTTGATTTCTTTCTTCAGAGACTTGAAGTTCTTGTCATACAGATCTTTTACTTATTTGATTACAGTCACACCAAGGTATTTTATATAGTTTGTGACTATTCGTGAAGGATGTTCTTTCCCTAATTTCTTTCTCAGCCTGTTTATCCTTTGAGTAGAGGAAGGTCACTGATTTGTTTGAGTTAATTTTATATCCAGCCACTTTGCTGAAGTTGTTTATCAGGTTTAGGAGTTCTCTAGTGGAATTTTGGGGGTCACTTAAGTATATGATCATATCATCTGCAAATAGTGATATTTTGACTTCCTCTTTTCCAATTTGTATCCCTTTGATCTCCTTTTGTTGTCTAATTGTTCTAGCTAGAACTTCAAGTACTATATTGAGTAGATAGGGAGAGAGTAAGCTGCCTTTCCTACTCCCTAATTTTAGTTGTATTGCTTCGAGTTTCTCTCCATTTAATTTGATGTTGCCTACTGGTTTGCTATGTATTTCTTTTATTATGTTTAGTTATGGGCCTTGAATCCCTGATCTTTCGAAAATTTTTAACATGAAGGGATGTTGAATTTTGTCAAATGCCCTTTCAGCATCTAATGAAATGATCATGTGGGGGTTTTTTCTTTGAGTTTGTTTATATTGTGGATTTCATTGACGGGTTTCTGTATATTTAACCATCCCTGCATCTCTGGGATGTAGCCTACTTGATCATGGTGAATGATCATTTTGATGTGTTCTTGGATTCAGTTGACTAGAATTTTATTGAGTATTTTTGCATCAATGTTCATAAGGGAGATTGGTCTGAGGTTCTCTTTCTTTGTTTGGTCTTTGTGTGATTTAAGTATAAGCATAATTGTGGCTTCATAGAATGAATTGGGTAGTGTTCCTTCTGTTTCTATTTTCTGGAATAATTTGAAGAATACTGATATTAAGTCTTTCTTGAAGGTCTGATAGAACTCTGCACTAAACCCATCTGGTCCTGGGCTTTTTTTGGTTGGGAGACTTTCAATGACTGCTTCTATTTCTTTAGGGGTGATGGGACTGTTTAGATAGTTTATGTGATCCTGATTTAACTTCAGTATTTGGTATCTGTCTAGAAAATTGTCCATTTCACCCAGATTTTCCAGTTGTGTTGTACAGTCTTTTGTAGTAGGATCTGATGATTTATTGAATTTCCTCAGTTTCTGTTGTTATAGCTCCCTTTCCATTTCTGATTTTGTTGACTTGTGTAATGTCTCTGTGCCCTCTGGTTAGTCTGGCTAAGGGTTTATCTATCTTTTTTATTTTCTCAAAGAACCATTTCCTAGTTTGGTTGATTCTTTGTATAGTTCTTTTTGTTTCTACTTGGTTGAATTCAGCCCTGAGTTTGATTATTTCCTGCCTTCTATTCCTCTTGGGAGTATTTGGTCCTTTTTGTTCTAGAGCTTTCAGGTATGCTGTTAAACTGCTAGGGCAAGCTCTCTTTAGTTTCTTTTTGGAGGCACTCAGACCTATGAGTGTTCCTCTTAGCTCTGCTTTCATTGTGTCCCATAAGTAGGTTGTACCTTCATTTTCATTAAATTCTAAAAATCTTTAATTTCTTTCTTTATTTATTCCTTGAAAATATTATCATTGAGTAGAGCATTGTTCAGCTTCCATGTGTCTGTGGTCTTTCTGTTGTTTTTGTTGCTATTGAACACCAGCCTTAATCCATAGTGATCTGAGAGGAGGCATGGGAATATTTCAATCTTCTTATATCTGTTGAGGTCTGATTTGTGACCAATTATATGGTCAATTTTGGAGAAGGTACCATTAGATGCTGAGAAGAAGGTATATTCTTTTGATTTATGATGAAATGTTCTACAGTATCTGTTAAGTCCATTTGATCTATAACTTCTGTTAGTTTCACTGTGTCTCTGTTTAGTTTGCGTTTCCAGGATCTGTCCATTGATGTGAGTGGAGTGTTGAAGTCCCCCACAATTATGTGTGCTTTTAGCTTTAGTAAAGTTTCTTTTATGAATGTTGGTACCCTTGCATTTGGAGCATAGATGTTCAGAATTGGAAGTTCTTCTTGGGAAATTTTTCCTTTGATGAGTATGATGTGTCTTATGTTATCTTTTTTGATGACTTTTGGTTGAAAGTTGATTTCATGCAATATTAGAATGGCTACTACTCCTGCTTGTTTCTTGGGATCATTTGCTTAGAAATTTGTTTTCCAGCCCTTTATTCTGAGATAGTGTTTGTGTTTGACACTGAGGTGTGTTTCCTGTATGCAGCAAAAGGCTGGGTCCTGTTTATGTACCCAATCTGTTAGTGTATGCCTTTTTATTGGGGAATTAAGTCCATTGATGTTAAGAGATATTAAGGAATAGTGATTGATGCTTCCTGTTATTTTTTTCTGTTACTTTTATGTTTGTGTGGTTATCTTCTTTTGGGTTTATTGAAAGAAGATTATTTTCTTGCTTTTTCTAGGCTCTAGTTTCCCTCCTTGTGTTAGAGTTTTCCATCTATTATCCTTTGTAGGGCTGGATTTGTGAAAATATATTGTGTAAATTTGGTTTTGTCATGGAATATCTTGGTTTCTCCATCTATGGTAATTGAGAGTTTTACTGGGTATAGTGATCTGGGCTGTCATATGTATTCTATTCAGGTCTGTATGACATCTACCCAGGATCTTCTAGCTTTCTTAGTCTCTGGTGAGAAGTCTGGTGTAATTCTTATAGGTCTGCCTTTATATTGACATTTTTCCCTTGCTGTTTTTTATACTTTCTATACTGTTTTTTATAATGTTTTTTATCCTTTCTTTGTTTTCTGCATTTGGTGTTTTGATCATTATGTGAGAGGAGGAATTTCTTTTTTTTTTTTTTATTTGCCTAATTCGATTACTCTGCAGCCTCTGCTGCCTCCAAATGGAATCAGAAGTTACAACTGGGAGCAAAGTCAATTGCATCTGGACACACCTTCAGCACCATAGACCCACACCCAGTCCCTGATGACTGTGTTGGTACCAGATTTCCAGACCCCAGGGGACTTCGGAGTTGGGAAGGGGCTTGGATGGAAAGGGGCCAACTTGTGGGTTGACTTTTTTTTTTTTTACCTTGCCCTTTTTTTTTTTTTTTTAGAATTAATTTTTTTTATTTATTTATTATTTTTTTTATTAGGTAATTTCATCAATTACATTTCCAATGCTATCCAAAAAGTCCCCAATACACTCCCCCCCCCAGTCCCCCACCCACTCACCCCCACCCCTTGGCCCTGGCATTCCCCTGTACTGGGGCATATAAAGTTGGCAAGTCCAATGGGCCTCTCTTTCCAGTGATGGCCTACTAGGCCATCTTTTGATACAAATGCAGCTACAGACAAGAGCTCTGGGGTACTGATTAGTTCATAATAATGATCCACCTATGGGGTTGCAGTTCCCTTTAGCTCCTTGGGTACTTTCTCTAGCTCCTCCATTGGGGGCCCTGTGATCCATCCAATAGCTGACTGTGAGCATCCACTTCTGTGTTTGTTAGGCCCCGGCATTGTCTCACAAGAGACAGTTATATCTGGGTCCTTTCAGCAAAATCTTGCTAGTGCATGCAATGTGTCAGCGTTTGGAAGCTGATTATGGGATGGATCACTGGATATGGCAGTCTTTAGATGGTCCATCCTTTCTTCACAACTCCAAACTTTGTCTCTGTAACTCTTTCCATGGGTGTTTTGTTCCCAATTCCAAGAAGGGGCACAGTGTCCACACTTTGGTCGTCGTTCTTCTTGAGTTTCATGAGTTTAACAAATTGTATCTTATATCTTGGGTATGCTAAGTTTTTGGGCTAATATCCACTTATCAGTGAGTACATACTGTGTGAGTTCCTTTGTGAATATGTTACCTCACTCAGAATGATGCCCTCCAGATCCATCCATTTGCCTAGGAATTTCATAAATTCATTCCTTTTAATAGCTGAGTAGTACTCCATTGTGTAAATGTACCACATTTTCTGTATCCATTCCTCTGTTGAGGGGCATCTGGGTTCTTTCCAGCTTCTGGCTATTATAAATAAGGCTGCTATGAACATAGTGGAGCATGTGTCCGTCTTACCGGTTGGAACATATTCTGGATATATGCACAGGAGAGGTATTGCTGGATCCTCTGGTAGTATTATGTCCAATTTTCTGAGGAACCGCCAAACTGATTTCCAGAGTGGTTGTACCAGCTTGCAATCCCACCAACAATGAAGGAGTGTTCCTCTTTCTCCACATCCTCGCCAGCATCTACTATCACCTGAATTTTTGATCTTAGCCATTCTGACTAGTGTGAGGTGGAATCTCAGGGTTGTTTTGATTTGCATTTCCCTGATGATTAAGGATGTTGAACATTTTTTCAGGTGCTTCTCTGCCATTCGGTATTCCTCAGGTGAGAATTCTTTGTTCAGTTCTGAGCCCCATTTTTAACGGGGTTATTTAATTTTCTGGAGTCCACCTTCTTGAGTTCCTTATATATATTAGATATTAGTCCCCTATCTGATTTAGGATAGGTAAAGATCCTTTCCCAATCTGTTGGTGGTCTTTTTGTCTTATTGACGGTGTCTTTTGCCTTGCAGAAGCTTTGCAACTTTATGAGGTCCCATTTATCGATTCTCGATCTTACAGCACAAGCCTTTGCTGTTCTATTCAGGAATTTTTCCCCTGTACCCATATTTTCGAGGCTTTTCCCTTTCTCCTCTATAAGTTTCAGTGTCTCTGGTTTTATGTGGAGTTCCTTAATCCACTTAGATTTGACCTTGGTACAAGGAGATAGGAATGGATCAATTTGCATTCTTCTACATGATAACCGCCAGTTGTGCCAGCACCATTTGTTGAAAATGCTGTCTTTTTTCCACTGGATGGTTTTTGCTCCCTTGACAAAGATCAAGTGACCATAGGTATGTGGGTTGATCTCAGGGTCTTCAATTCTATTCCATTGGTCTACTTGTCTGTTGTTATACCAGTACCATGCAGTTTTTATCACAATTGCTCTGTAGTACAGCTTTAGGTCAGGCATGGTGATTCCTCCAGAGGTTCTTATATCCTTGAGAAGAGTTTTTGTTATCCTAGGTTTTTTGTTGTTCCAGATGAATTTGCAGATTGCCCTTTCCAATTCGTTGAAGAATTGAGTTGGAATTTTGATGGGGATTGCATTGAATCTATAGATTGCTTTTGGCAAGATAGCCATTTTTACAATGTTGATCCTGCCAATCCATGAGCATGGGAGGTTTTTCCATCTTCTGAGATCTTCTTTAATTTCTTTCTTCAGGGACTTGAAGTTCTTGTCATACAAATCTTTCACTTCCTTAGTTAGAGTCACACCAAGGTATTTTATATTGTTTGTGACTATTGAGAAGGGTGTTGTTTCACTAATTTCCTTCTCTGCTTGTTTATCCTTTGTGTACAGAAAGGCCATTGACTTGCTTGAGTTAATTTTATATCCAGCTACTTCACCGAAGCTATTTATCAGGCTTAGGAGTTCTCTGGTGGAATTTTTAGGGTCACTTATGTATACTATCATATCATCTGCAAAAAGCAATATTTTGACTTCTTCTTTTCCGATTTGTATCCCCTTGATCTCCTTTTGTTGTCCTATTGCTCTGGCTAGGACGTCAAGTACAATGTTGAATAGGTAGGGAGAGAGTGGGCAGCCTTGTCTAGTCCCTGATTTTAGTGGGATTGCTTCCAGCTTCTCACCATTTACTTTGATGTTGGCTACTGGTTTGCTTTATATTGCTTTTATCATGGTTAGGTATGGGCCTTGAATTCCTGATCTTTCCAAGACTTTTATCATGAATGGGTGTTGGATTTTGTCAAATGCTTTTTCAGCATCTAACGAGATGATCATGTGGTTTTTGTCTTTGAGTTTGTTTATATAATGGATTACATTGATGGATTTTCGTATATTGAACCATCCTTGCATCCCTGGGATGAATCCTACTTGGTCAGGATGGATGATTGTTTTGATGTGTTCTTGAATTCGGTTAGCGAGAACTTTATTGAGGATTTTTGCATCAATATTCATAAGGGAAATTGGTCTGAAGTTCTCTATTTTTGTTGGGTCTTTATGTGGTTTAGGTATCAGAGTAATTGTGGCTTCATAGAATGAGTTGGGTAGAGTACCTTCTGATTCTATTTTGTGGAATAGTTTGTGAAGAACTGGGATTAGTTCTTCTTTGAAGGTTTGATAGAACTCTGCACTAAACCCATCTGGTCCTGGGCTTTTCTTGGTTGGGAGACTATTAATGACTGCTTCTTTTTCTTTAGGGGATATGGGACTGTTTAGATCATTAACCTGATCTTGCTTTAACTTTGGTACCTGGTATCTGTCTAGAAACTTGTCCATTTCATCCAGGATCTCCAGTTTTGTTGAGTATAGCCTTCTGTAGAATGATCTGATGGTGTTTTGGATTTCTTCAGGGTCTGTTGTTATGTCTCCCTTTTCATTTCTGATTTTGTTAATTAGAGTACTTTCCCTATGCCCTCTAGTGAGTCTGGCTAACGGTTTATCTATCTTGTTGATTTTCTCAAAGAACCATCTCCTCGATTGGTTGATTCTTTGAATTGTTCTTCTTGTTTCCACTTGGTTGATTTTACCCCTGAGTTTGATTATTTCTTGCCGTCTACTCCTCTTGGGTGAATTTGCTTCCTTTCATTCTAGAGCTTTTAGGTGTGTTGTCAAGCTGCTAATGTGTGCTCTCTCTAGTTTCTTTTTGGAGGCACTCAGAGCTATGAGTTTTCCTCTTAGAAATGCTTTCAGTGTGTCCCATAAGTTTGGGTATGTTGTGGCTTCATTTTCATTAAACTCCAGAAAGTCCTTAATTTCTTTCTTTATTCCTTCCTTGACCAAGGTATCATTGAGAAGAGTGTTGTTTAGTGTCCACGTGTGTGTTGGCTTTCTATTATTTATTTTGTTATTGAAGATCAGTCTTAGTGCATGGGACAATTTCAATATTTCTGTATATATTGAGGCTTGTTTTGTGACCAATTATGTGGTCAATTTTGGAGAAGGTACCGTGAGGTGCTGAGAAGAAGGTATATCCTTTCGTTTTAGGATAAAATGTTCTGTAGATATCTGTCAGATCCATTTGTTTCATAACCTCTGTTAGTGTCACTGTGTCCCTGTTTAGTTTCTGTTTCCATGATCTGTCCATTGGTGAAAGTGGTGTGTTGAAGTCTCCCACTATTATTGTGTGAGGTGCAATGTGTGCTTTGAGCTTTACTAAAGTATCTTTAATGAATGAGGCTGCCCTTGTATTTGGCGCATAGATATTCAGAATTCATAGTTCCTCTTGGAGGATTTTACCTTTGATGAGAATGAAGTGCCCTTCCTTGTCTTTTTTGATGACTTTGGGTTGGAAGTCAATCTTATCAGATATTATAATGGCTACTCCAGCTTGTTTCTTCCTACCATTTGCTTGGAAAATTGTTTTCCAGCCTTTCATTCTGAGGTAGTGTCTATCTTTTTCTCTGAGATGAGTTTCCTGTAAGCAGCAAAATGTTGGGTCCTGTTTCTGTAGCCAGCCTGTTAGTCTATGTCTTTTTATTGGGGACTTGAGTCCATTGATATTAAGAGATATTAGGGAGAAGTAATTGTTGCTTCCTTTTATTTTTGTTTTTAGAGTTGGTGTTCTGTTTTTGTGGCTGTCTTCTTTTAGGTTTGTTGAGGGATTACCTTCTTGCTTTTTCTAGGACGTGGTTTCCGTCCTTGTATTGGTTTTTTTCTGTTATTATCCTTTGAAGTGATGGATTCGTGGAAAGATAATGTGTGAATTTGGTTTTATCGTGGAATACTTTGGTTTCTCCATCTATGGTAATTGAGAGTTTGGCTGGGTATAGTAGCCTGGGCTGGAAATTGTGTTCTCTTAGTTTCTGTATAACATCTGTCCAGGCCCTTCTGGCTTTCATAGTCTCTGGTGAAAAATCTGATGTAATTCTGATAGGCTTGCCTTTGTATGTTACTTGACCTTTTTCCCTTACTGCTTTTAGTATTCTATCTTTATTTAGTGCATTTGTTGTTCTGATTATTATGTGTCAGGAGGAATTTCTTTTCTGGTCCAGTCTATTTGGAGTTCTGTAGGCTTCTTGTATGTTCATGGGCATCTCTTTCTTTAGATTTGGGAAGTTTTCTTCTATAATTTTGTTGAAGATATTTGCTGGTCCTTTGAGTTGAAAATCTTCATTCTCATCCACTCCTATTATCCGTAGGTTTGGTCTTCTCATTTTGTCCTGGATTTCCTGGATATTTTGAGTTAGGATCTTTTTGGATTTTGTATTTTCTTTGATTGTCGTGCCGATGTTCTCTATGGAGTCTTCTGCACCTGAGATTCTCTCTTCCATCTCTTGTATTCTGTTGCTGATGCTCGTATCTATGCTTCCAGATTTCTTTCCTAGTGTTTCTATCTCCAGTGTTGCCTCAATTTGGGTTTTCTTATTTGTTTCTACTTCCCTTACTAGGTCTTGGATGGTTTTATTCAATTCCATCACCTGTTTGGTCTGGTTTTCCTGCAATTCTTTAATGGATTTTTGTGCTTCCTCTTTAATGTCTTCTACCTGTTTAGCAGTGTTCTCCTGCAATTCTTTAAGGGATTTTTGTTCTTCCTCTTTAATGTCTTCTACCTGTTTAGCAGTGTTCTCCTGCAATTCTTTAAGGGATTTTTGTACTTCCTCTTTAATGTCTTCTACCTGTTTAGCAGTGTTCTCCTGCAATTCTTTAAGGGATTTTTGTACTTCCTCTTTAATGTCTTCTACCTGTTTAGCAGTGTTCTCCTGCAATTCTGCTGGGTCTTGAGGTAGATTAATTCCCAGTTTTCTGAGGAAGAACCATATTGATTTCCATAGAGGCTGTACAAGTTTGCACTCTATTGTGGTTTGAAAGAAATGACCCCATAGAATAATAGGTAGTGACATTATTAGAAGGTGTGGACTTGTTGGAATAGGTGTGGCCTTATTGGAGGAAGTGTGTCTTAGTCACTTCCTGATACCTGCCAATCTGGATGTAGAACTCTCAGCTCCTTCTCCAGGACCATGTCTGTATGCACACTACCATGTTCCTGCTATGGTGATAATGGACTAAACCTACAAACTGTAAGCTATCCCCAATTAGATGTTTTCTTTTATAAAAGTTGCTGTGGTCATGGTGTCTCTTCACAGCAATAGAAAAGCTAAGACACACGTTCACTGGAGATGGAGGAGTATTCCCCTTGCTCTATATCCTTACCAGCATGAGCTGTCACTTGTGTTATTGATCTTAGCCATTCTGACATGTGTAAGATGGAATCTCAAAATAGTTTGGATTTGCATTTCCCTGATGACTAAGGATGTTGAACATTTCTTTAAATGTTTATCCCTTTCCCAGTCCCCTCCCCTTCTCCTCTGAGAGAGTGGAGGTACCCCCAGGAGATCCCCCCACCTCTGATACTGTGAATGACTGAAAGTCAGAGGACAACATGCAGGAGTTGGTTCTCCCCTCCCATCATATGGGTCCTATGATTCAAACTCTGGTCATCAGATTTAATAGCAAACACCTTTATTCATGGAAGAATTCTATTCCCTCAATTTCTTCCAGATACACCCCACCTTCCTACCCACCAAACTACATCTTCTTTTTCTTTCTTGTTGATGTGCATAACATGTAGAAAAAAATGCATCAAACAGGTCAACATTGTCCAAAAGACTTTTAAAACATACTGCCTATTGGTGTTGCCCTCAGCTTCCCTCCAGAGATGGAAAGAAAGTTCTTATTGCAGAAGACACCATACACTTCAGACATGGGGGCCCAGAGGCCCCTGAGATGGAACTGACCTGAATTCCTCTTCCATGAGAACTAGTTTACATGGTACCATAAGGTACCATGGGATCCTCCAAAGCAGAGAATCAGCCAATATAGTCCTACCCAGTGAGGATGCCTATGAACCACAAAAACTACCAGTATGGCAGGATAACCCTAAGAGTGTGATAATAGCATGCATACTTTGATGGTAAGCAGCTCTCTAATTGGACTTAAAGAGGGAAACTGTGTCTGGTTCTGGAAACCTAGCCAAATACTCTAAGCTAATGAAGCTCTGTATCTTGGAGGATTACCTAAACCAGAATAATGTCTAACACCAATCTATAAATATTTGTTCTTATACCCACAGATAAGTGTAGTCTTCGCCCCTCACCAAAGAAATTTTTTTTTCAGAGACCCACTGCACAATATATATAGACTTATGGAGCCCAGTCCCAATGGATACTTCTACAAAATAGTTCCTGTGCCTAAGGCTCGGATAACATTGCAGAAGGTGATGGCTGGGAGGTGAAAAGAGTTTAAGAGCCAGATGATCAGGGACCCTAACTTATCTCCTAGTAACATTAGAAGTTACCCGTAAAGTCTCAACAACATGATGGCCTCAACATGAGCTGAGCAGACAATAATAGACCTACTAAGAAACCCTATACAAAGAACTAAGGCAGTTAAGTAATGATGAAAGCAGGAGAAATAGTTTTCCCAAGGGAAAAACATTATAGATTGGTTATCCAATACCAAATAATCAGCCCTGAAACATACATACAAGTAACATTCTACAGACTGAGCAGGTTACACATAAGAACATATATGTGCATGCACATGTTCATGAAACAGGAATTAAAGAAAATGAGACCATGAATTTGAAGGAGGACAGGAGGGGTATATGAGAGGGTTTGGGGGGAGAAAAGGAGAGGGAAAAGTGATGTAATTATATTAAAATCTCAAAATTTAAGAAAAGAAAAGGACATAAAATAAGAAAATAAAGATCAAAAGAAACAAAAACAATAAGACAAAATAGTATTACTCTTCCTTTATGAAGCTATTATAATCCAATGTCTGGTAGATATTATGGATTGACTTGAATGTTCACTTTCTAAGGATATTCCTTATCCAGCAGTGTTTTTGGAATTTTCTAATAAGACCATCTGTCAACTAACCACAATATCCCCAAAGTAGAAAATTTTGACAATATCAGAATTTTACTATCTTAGGATTTTATTGCTGTGAAGAGACATTATGACCAAGCCAATTCTTATAAAAGAAAACATTTAATTAAGTCTGGCTTACAGTTTGAGAAGTTCAGTCCATTATCATCATTGTAGGAAGCATGGCAGCATCCAGGCAGGCATGGTGCTAGAGAAGGAGCTGAGAGGGTTCTACATCTTGATCTGAAGGCAGCCAGGAGGAGACTGTATTCTTCAGGAGACTATACTCCACACTTGAAGCCCACCTATACAGTGACTCACTTCCTCCAACAAGGCCACATCTCCTCTCAAAAGGCTACACCTCCTAATAGTGCTACTCCCTATGGCCAAGCATTCAAATACATGAGTCTATGGGGGCCCTACCTATTCAAACCACCATATTTACCTAATCTTAAATATCCACCAATGGTCTTTATTCATATAATCTTCTTACTTCAATGCAGCAAATTCACAATTGATTGTTTCTGATTTCTGGTATATCATAGTTCTTAATTTTATGAGTTGATTGTTAGCTATATTAAAATAATTGAGATCAATTGACTGTTATGGCTAATTAATTGCCAAGAAAGCCGAGAAAATCATTATTTAACTTTTAAAAACAAAGATATATGTGAGTATCCAGCAATTTGCAAGTAAAAATATGCAATTTAATTTTTATTGATAAACTCTTTTCTGTGTAGTACTTTTCCACTTAATGAGCTATTAGTAGGAAGATTAATATCAATTTCTCTACTAAATACTACCATTTTAAAATGTGATTCCTCAGTTATTTTGCTGTAGACTGTTTTGATAAATGTGAATAAAGTATTCTACATTTGTAGATAGCTAATATACCAAGACTTAAACTGGGCATTCTTTGCTTATGTAAGTTTCATCTAATTACATGGCCATTAGGTATATGTCTCAAATGCTCAATATCTTTCTCTTTACAATCAACTTATACTTAATTAAAAAGTAGTGACAAACTTGCTAACTCTGCATTAACTACTCACTTGTTATACAAATTTAATAACAGGTCTAAATTATTTTAAGTGATTTAAGGATTTCCAATATACTCTCCCAACCTCAAAGGTTTTTTTTAATTATTATTATTTAAACAACCAGGAAGTGAAAACATCATGTTAATTAAGTGTTTTCCCTATTTTTAAAAAAATAAGTTTCCTTTCATCTTAACATTATAACACAACATATTAACACTACATTTACAGAATAAGAAAATAAATGAGCAGCACAAAATGTCTTATTTATTCAGTGCTATTTCTGTGTAAAAAAAAAAATGTGATTTAAAATAGGAAGGGCAATATGGGATGAAACCCTACTTTGCTTTTTGGACAGAACCATTTTGATTTAGTCATGTCCCTGCTTCTGCCATTGTCATGTAGCTGCTTCTCATGGATTAGATATGACCACTGTTGGCCTCAAACAGAGCAGCTGAGATCACCCATACTTGAGCTGCTCTTGAGAGTGAGACTATTAACATTTCCCTCAGGAGAGTGAAGGAAGACTTGTGAGGACTACAAACCTCCAGGGAACCACTGGGAGTCCCTCCTTTCCTTGAAATCGTATAAGAGGTTAAACAGTAGACTGAGGGTTGGGACTTTTCAGTAGTACGGCATCCTAAGCTGCCCAGGGTACTTCCCCTGGGTGTGGCTGCCACTGACTCACACACGCTCTATGATGACCCTCTTTGGCTTGTTGGCATCCTCAGAACATCCTCCAGAAGGAAGAGTACAGCAGAGGCCATAGGTAACTGGGCTTTGACTCTTCAGACCACAGAGTCATTGGGCTGCTAAATGTTTTCCCTTTTCCAATCTACTTTCTCCCTGGGAAGGATATCCTCTCTTAATCCTCTCACTTCACTTGCTAGTATCTATGTATCTCTATCCAATGCTTGGTTCTGAGATGTTAGGCGACTAGAATGTCTCCAGGGGTGCCTTCCCATTACCAATTTCAACTGATAGCTATAGGAATTGATGCAAAACTATGACAAGGATAGACAGAGTTCACCAAAGTATTTGTTGGGGCGATCCATAGGTGGACCTGAAATTCAGGGGAATCAATGAGACACAGAAAGACAAGCACTGCATGATCATACACATACAAGGAATCTTTAAAAGACTGTTGCACAGGACTTGAAAACAGAATGACGGTTATCAAAGACTGAGGAAGGGGGTGCTATGCTGAACCTATTTCCCCCTAGAGTGACATAATCATTAAGCATCGTGAAGCAGAATGGCTGCAATAGCCTCCAATTTGTCACTGCACTATGACACTGTCTTGTAATCTACAAATGTGTTGGGCCACATTCACAAATACCCTTCGATAAGTGTGTCCTGTGGACCACAGTTTATACCTGAGTACTGTCATTCACAGCAGTGAAAGAAGCAGAACAATATATCTGATACCTGGGTCTATGAATCTGTTTATATTTTTTCCCAGAAGAAAGTTGGACAAAGTCACCAAACCCTTGCCTAAGATTCCAATAACCATTCCCTCCTACCCTTCCCATAGTCTTCACATAGTCTTGATGGTATGGGAGGCTGATGATTGGCTGGGGGGTGAGATATCAGGATACAGTTTTCCTAAGTCATCATCATGTTAGGGTGGAAAGTTTCAGCGATGCCTTTAAATCATCCATGTCCCTGCAGGTAACTCCAATAAGTTTATTTAGTGGAAGGAGGAGATAGATCAGCCAATAAAGTGCTTGCCTTGCAGTCACAACAACATGAAGTTGATCCCAGAACATGTATTTTAAAAACCTGACATGTTGGAATGCACATAAAATCCCAATGCTAGGAAGGCAGAGACAAGGGATGTCTGGGTCTCACTGGCAAGCCAGCCTAGTCTACTTCTTGAGACCCAGACCAGAGAGAGACCTTGTGTCAAAAAAATTACATACTTCTTCTGAGAAATGACCCATGAGGAACTTCTCTGGCCTTTGCAAGCACACACATTTATACCTATGCAGACATCAATACTCATATGTAAGCACACAATAAAAATAAAAAATAAACTTTAAGGGCTGGAGAAATTGTTTTGTGCTCAAAAACACTTAACTGTTCTTCCAGAGGAGCCAAGATCAATTTTCAACACCCATACTGTATGGCTCACAACCATCTGCCACTCCAGCTTGAAGGGACCTGATGCCTCTGGCCTTTCAGACACTCACACTCATGTGTACATACACACACATACACACAATTCAAAATAATAGAATAGGGGCTTTTTATAATTTTCTAAGTAAATTTATTAGTTTAACAAGAGAGTTTTGGAAGGAATCATTTCTTTGATCTCTTGGTATCCTATCTATGGCAAAGAAGCCTACATTACTTCCCCCTAAAAATTAACACATTTTTAAAATAGTAGAGTTATAATACATAATGAGAAAGAATATTTGATTCCACAAGACACTTTATCAAGATGATAAAATAAATAGCTACTGAAGCACTCTGCAGTCAAAATATTCTACTGTAGAAGCAACTTTCTCTTTCCCCAAAATAATACATCAGCATTCTTTATGGTATTTCCAATAATGGCTTTCCTTGATGGTCTTGTTATCTACACAGGCATTTCTTCATTGTATATAAAAAAAATAACATGTAAACTATGCCACAGTATACTCACCATCTCTGCCATTACTGCCAGGAATTGTCATTTATTATCCCTTCTGGATATATCTTTCATTATAAAAAGCCAAAAGTTGAGTGTTAATTCAAATACTGTCAATATGTCTACCTATATTGTTAATCATACTGACAGACAATAAATTTCCTGCATAGCAAAAAGAAATCTTGAAGTGCTCACTTAAGAAGAATGAAAAATATTTCTAATGGTCATGAAAGTACTTTTAGTGTCTTAAGACCAAAAAATATGGCTTTTTAATACACATATTTTCTAGAACTTTTGGCCTCTCACAATTTAAATATGTTTGAGTTAGTTGCTTGCTTTTCTTTATGTAGAAGTAAAAAAATCCATCGACTTGTACTAATTATGTCAACCTTTTATGAATTAATGCTGAAGGTCTAATGTACAATATTGTGTTTATATTTAATGATATTTTGTGTGCTTGAGATCTGAGTGCTATTAACTATCCCCATGACTCCCCTCCCACACTGGCACACACACACACACACATGCAGTAACTATGTGAAAGGATGTGTCCATTATTTTGATTGTGAGAATCATCCAGTGTGTCATCATTATCACCTTAGACTCCTTGAATATGAGTGATTTTTTAATTTGTCAAATATCCTTCAGTAAATCTGAGAGACGTGGTTTTTCCTCTGTAACATCTCATAAGATTATCCACTCACATGTGTTCATCCCAATATAATATTGTGCTGGTTAGTTTCGTGTCAACTTGACACAGCTAGAGTTACCTGAAAGGAAGAAACCCCGACTGAGAAAATGCCTCCAAATGATTGGACTGTAACACTGGGCAGTGGTGGTGCACCCCTTTAATCCCAGCACTTGGGAGGCACAGGCAGGAAGATTTCTGAGTTTGAGATCAGCCTGGTCTACAGAGTGAGTTCCAGGACAGCCAAGGCTATGCAGAGAAACCCTGTCTCAAAAAAAAAAAAAAAAAAAAAGATTGAACTGTAAGGCAATTGATTGATGGGGGAGGACCCAGCCTATTGGCCATTTGTAGTGGCTATTCCTGGTTGTCAACTTGACTATATTTGGAATGAACTACAATCCAGAATTGGAAGGGTCACCAGTGACACTAATCTGGAGGCTGGGAGATAGAAGTTTCTGACCTGGATCTTGGTATGGAGATCTTGAAGACAGGGAGATCTCCAAATTCAAGGTCATCTGGGATTAAAGGTGTGGTGTCACACACCTTTAATCTGGGCTACACCTTCTGCTGGAGACCATATAAGGACATTGGAAGAAGGGAGTCGTGCTCTCGCTCCTTCGACTGCTTGCCGTGTGGGACTGAGTAAATACTAGATCCTTGGACTTCCATTCACAGCTACTACTAAACCATTGTTGGCAATTGGACTGCAGACTGTGGGTCATCAATAAATCCCTTTACTATATAGAGACTATCCATAAATTCTGTGACTCTAGAGAACCCTGATTAGTATACCTGGGCTGGTGGTCCTGGATTTTATAAGGAAGGAGACTGAGTAGGACATGGTGAACAATCCAATAAACAGCATCCCTCCATGGCCTCTGCATCAGCTCCTGACCCCTGTTTTGAGTTCTTATCCATGACTTCCTTTGATGATGAACAATACTATGGAAGTTAAGTCAAATAAACCCTTTTCTCCCCAGCTTGCTTTTGATCATGGTGCTTTTATCACAATAGTAACCCTGACTAAGACAAATATTTTCTTTATCCATTTTCCTCTCAGTTACCTTGATATTTTTGTTGTATTACCTCTCCTTGGAACTCAATCTTCAAAAACCTGAGGTTACAAACTTGAGTCATTAAAGCCAACTAGTACTGCTTTATTTTGAGGCTCAAAGATTGGTCTTAAAATCATGAATGCCTATGTCACAAACAAAAACAGTATAGATGAATCAAGGCTTTTATGAACTTTAAAAAGGTAACAGAATCTTGAACATAGCAGCCATCCATGCCTTGAACAAATACTGAGACACAGGAAAGCACTAATCATTTTTAGACATTCTAGAAACAAGAAAACAATGTGATTTCCAATTACCAAAATTCATAATCCCAAAGTAAGACTAGTACTATGTCCAATTTTCTGGGGAACCGCCAGACTGATTTCCAGAGTAGTTGTACAAGCTTGCAATCCCACCAACAATGGAGGAGTGTTCCTCTTTCTCCACATCCTTGCCAGAATCTGCTGTCACCTGAATTTTTGATCTTAGCCATTCTGACTAGTGTGAGGTGGAATCTCAGGATTGTTTTGATTTGCATTTCCCTGATGATTAAGGATGCTGAACATTTTTTCAGGTGCTTCTCAGCCATTCGGTATTCCTCAGG
Source organism: Mus caroli (assembly GCF_978045245.1). Classification (NCBI taxonomy): domain Eukaryota; kingdom Metazoa; phylum Chordata; class Mammalia; order Rodentia; family Muridae; genus Mus; species Mus caroli. The sequence goes on from NW_028227265.1 coordinate 33,384,280, forward strand.
TGAGAATTCTTTGTTTAGCTCTGAGCCCCATTTTTTAATGGGGTTATTTGATTTTCTGGAGTCCACCTTCTTGAGTTCTTTATATATATTGGATATTAGTCCCCTATCTGATTTGGGATAGGTAAAGATCCTTTCCCAATCTGTTGGTGGCCTTTTTGTCTTATTGACGGTGTCTTTTGCCTTACAGAAGCTTTGCAGTTTTATGAGGTCCCATTTGTTGATTCTCAATCTTACAGCACAAGCCATTGCTGTTCTATTCAGGAATTTTTCCCCTGTGCCATTATCTTCAAGGCTTTTCCCCACTTTCTCCTCTATAAGTTTCAGTGTCTCTGGTTTTATATGAAGTTCCTTGATCCACTTAGATTTGACCTTAGTACAAGGGGATAGGAATGGATCAATTCACATTCTTCTAAATGATAACCGCCAGTTGTGCCAGCACCATTTGTTGAAAATGCTGTCTTTTTTCCACTGGATGGTTTTAGCTCCCTTGTCAAAGATCAAGTGACCATAGGTGTGTGGGTTCATTTCTGGGTCTTCAATTCTATTCCATTGGTCTACTTGTCTGTCGCTATAATAAGGTCTAATCTTGATTATTCCTACATTTTAGAAAGTCATCATCAGAAGGAAAACTTCATGATAGGTCTTGTTCTCATAAAACAATCATTTTCTTCTCCAAACAGAGAAAATAAATAAGTAAAAATATGATATCTGTCCATCAATCCAGTTATTCATTGAACAATCATTGTTTCTTAATATGTAACTGAGTTTAATATATAAAATTCCTATCGATAATATTTAAGGACTGAACAGCATAAAAGTACCTCTCTCAAGGCTAAACAAGATACCATGCAGAATGGTGACAAACTTCTGATTTAGAAGAGAGACTTAGAAACATAAATATAAAAACTAAATTATGAAGGACAGAGAATTGGCATGTTTTATTGCCATGTTTGTTTTCTTAACTCTAGTTTATTGCTATGCAAACTGGTTTGTTTTGGGCAATCATAAATGTTTTAAGACACGAATATATATTTAATAACCAAACTAGAACAAGTCTTAACCTTACACCTGTGTATTATCTAGAGACATGTTGAAAATCTGATCATCTTACTGTCACTGCTCCACGCTATCTTTTTCTAATAAGGTTAAGGAGGTCACATACTTCATTTCTTTCAAGATGTGCTGTGATGTGCCTGGAGTCAGCACTTCAAATACCATCCAAGGTTCCATGTCAACAGCAACCTCCCCTCCCCAGCATTCATGAGGAATTGAAAATAAGTCTTTTCAACATCGTGCAAGGAATTATATTTTAAAGGAAGTTTTTGTTAAAGGAATAAAAATAAAATAAATTCATAACCTTGACTTTCTGACGTTAATCTGTACACTTTTTATTCAAACTGTGTCCCTTGGGTCTTTGTCTGCACAGAGGGGTATGTTTCTTTCCTCTGCATGAGTAGGATGCCTGCATTTCTCCCTACTCCTAGCCCCAGTAGGATGTTGACTTGTGATCAACAGAGAGAAAAGATCGTGGAGAAATGGGCTATTTATCCACATGGCATGTTTCCTCATGAATGCCTTTTTCCTGGTCTGTAAGAAAAGTTTCCATGACAACCAAGCCACTAACATTCACCCCCCACTAACTGACGTGCTTCCCTCCCAATTGATCAGCTGGATGTGTGTTAAAATTTCTTTGCCCAGACTGGACAATCTTCAGGGATTATTTGCCTGTTTATTTTTTATTAGCTGGACCCTTGGCCAGACCTTTTTAAGTAGGCTTTTCTCTTTGATCCTTTAGAGATATAATCTTAAACTAAACAGAACGAGTTTTAGACATTAATCATTTCATAGGAAGTAAAATATGAGCATGAATCTTCGCTCTCCATAAGGGATACATGGGTGCTCTGCAGATGACTAAATTTTATGTTTGGCCCCTCCATATATCCCTATCACATTGTCTACCAGATGCTGGGTCCCAACAGTTTTTGTATTTATGTCACTATATTAGAACCAACATCCTGGTAATTTAATAATCCTCTTGTTCTCAAATTTTTTATATAAGAAGATAAGGAACTTTTGGTAAAATATTATTACATCCCAAGTCTTAAGCTTCTGCCTATGAGAAAGACTAGATGAAAATGTGCTAAAATATTTATAACTATTATATTTAGCCCGTGCAAATATAGAATTATTTTTGCTGGAACTTTTCAGTTTGATTTTTTTTTCACTCTAGTTACTTGGAAGAATTTTGTCTGGTGTGTATCTACCATGTTCAAGGCACTGGATTACCCTTCAGGATCAGCTAATAAATCTTTTATATTTAAAAATATGAGAAGAAAAGTTGATCCATGCCAAAAAAAATTAAAAAGCCAACCGGGGTCCACCAACCCAAGCATGCACACCCACAGGTATCATGGCTAGTCTCTAAAGCATGTTGAAAATCAGACAGGCCATGAGAAGAGGGCAAACCCCTTCTCCTTCTTCAAAGGCAACCCTGACCTTGGGTTAACCTCCTTACTCCTTTTCCTCAAACAAAACCTGATAGTTGCCTAATATTATTATCACCATCACGTCAGCTTAAAATAGCTCATGGTAGACGAGTTGTAGGTAGCATGGAATTATATGAGTGAAGCATAGAAGCCTAGTGGGAAGTCATAGCTTTGAGATTCCACAAATACTGAGATTCACAACTATGTGTGTCCCTATGGGGACACAGAAGCTGTGCTCGTGGTATTTGCATACGGTCTTCATGACAGATGAGGTCTCTGTGCCAGAGTTGCTACTACACCTGTCTCATATAAGTCTTATTGTTTCATACCTAAGCTTCTGCTAAGCAGAAAGACAGGAACAAGTGCGGGGGTGGGGTAGATAAGGAGTATACTACTATGTGGCTCTCTGTGGTTGTTATTATTACCATTAAAATGTTTGCACAGCCTCTCCCTGGCCTAATAGGATTTCTGATTAAACTGATGCCACAATTAATCTTTTGCAGATAATATGAAGGGGACAGCCTATTTTAGAAGAGTTGAAACCAATCCCTCAATTTTACTTTCACTAGTAGGGCTGGTGGCCTAGAATGTGTGTTTGCTGAGAGATGTACATATAATATACAATGAGATGTATTGTGTACTTGCCTTCTCCTTCCAGGGATGCAAGGTGATTTTTTTTTAAAAATGTTTAACTTCTACATAAAGGAATAATAATTTGTCTTTTGCAGTTGTACTAAAAATAAATGTTGGGGAGCAATCTGGTCCCATTATCAAAGCAATCTTCTTACTATAGTGAGAAACTTATGGGTCACACATGAACTAGAAATCACTGGAATGCAAACAGAACTTTGTAGACATGCCCAATTGTGTAGTGGAGTTGCCTCATTACTACTAACAACTGTTAGATGGTCAAATGTTTCAGGAGCAGATTGTTAAACACTACTCTAATTAAAAATTTAATTGCATAAAGTTGCAATTAAATAACTTATATTAAAACAAAGATTACAGACAACTCAGAATCTCCCCTCAGAAATGAAAGACTCATTCCCCAGCTGTTGGATAACTAATGGCAGTCTGCCTCGGCTCTTGGCCCTCTTCTGGGAGAGCCTTGGTGGAACACAGCCCTCCCACCCAAGATCACATTCACAGCCAAGTATCATCAAATCTGATATGTAAAGGTCCGAGCACTGAACATGACTGCATCTGCACACACAGATATTCATAGGATAGATGATGCTTTCATGAGTCTGGGTAATAATCAAGTTCCTCTTTTGTCTAAACCATCTTCTAAAGAACTTCCTAATAACCCCCCTGCACACTGATTTCCAACTACGACAACACCCAACCAAGCATATTGCTCAGAAGTCCGCTGTGTTACAGAAACCAGAATCAACGTTGGTAAATAAGACATAAGTCCCTTTCCATAAGCTGTTACAACTTGGAAGGACAAAAAATTCATCTGTTAAAATACTGGATAGAAACTGGAAAGATGCGTCAGAGGTTCCGATCACTTGCTGCTTTCCAGGGGACCCAAATTTAATTCCAGGCACCCATATGAGATGAGGTGGCTTTCAATCACTTGTAACTCCAAATCCAGGGGATTTGAAATCCTCTCCTGGCTTCCATGTATATTTGCATGCATCTGTGCACACACACACACACACACACACCACATCAAACACCAACACACATACAGGCATATAAATGGAGATAAAAACAAGTCTTTAAATGTATTTTTTAATAAAATTCTATGTAAAGCTGGGAATATATTCCTCTAATCCCAGCACTGGGGAGGCTGGGACAGGAAATGGTCAATTCAGGCCAGCCTGGCTCTATAACAAGACCCTATCTCAAGAGAGAAAGGAGAGAAGATGTGGAGGAAAGAGAGAAGGAGGGAGATTTGTGAAGGAAAATATATCTGGGTAGACTTTTAAAGGACAAATCGGAGCTAACTAGTCATGGTGCCAGTAAATTAAAACAACAGGTATACAAGCATCCCACAATCAAGGAACCACAGCTTCAATGCCAAATGACAATGAACACGTGACCACACTGTAACAAATACAGTTTCTTCAAAGTACCTCTAAGGCTGAAGACAGGAAGAAGTGACATGTCATGCGAAGACGTTTCCCAAAGAGACGTGATGTGTTAAAGACTCTGAACTTTATGTTAAAGGGAAAGAAAGGCAGGTGGGAAAGGACACCACACGATAACCTAAAGAGTCAACTAACCTGGGCCATGGGAGCCCCCAGAGACTGAATCACCAGCCAAAGAGCATCCAGGGGTTGGACATAGACCCCTACGTATTCGTAGCAGATGTGCAGCTCGGTCTTCATGTAGGTCCTCTAACAACAAGAGTAGGGGCTGTCTCTGACTCTGTTGCCTGCCATTGGATCCCCTTCCCCTAGCTGGACTGTCTGATGGGACCACAGTGAAAAAGGATGCGCCTAGTCTTGCAGTGACTTGATGCGCCAGGGCAGGATGGTACCCAGGGAGGGGCTCCCCTTCTCTAAGGGAGGAAGTAACAAGGGGAAGGATTTGTGAGGGGACTGGGAGGAGAGGAGGAAGGGGGGCTGAAGCGCAAATGTAAAGTGAATAAATAAAATAATAATAACAATAATAATAATTTTTAAAAGAGCTGTAAACAGTATAAGTAATTTTAACTGAATCTTTGAACTGTCAAGGAGTCACAGGGGAAGATTGGTGGCTTCTTCGGTTAAGAGTAGTGACTTGGATTCCATTTCTAGTACCCACATGACAGCTCACTCAATCTGTAACAATCCAGTCCTAGGGATTCAGATACCCTCTTCTGGTCTCCTTAGGTACAGCATACACGTGTTGCTCAGATTAAAAACAAACCATACATACACATAACATAAAATAAAAAAGAAATTTAAAGGAAGGAAGTTGTGGTCAGGTATGATGTCATATACCTACAACCAAGCACTCAAGAGGCTGAGGCAGACAGATCACAAGTTTCAAGCTAAAAATGTGGTAGTGGATTTGAGACGGGGAGACCAATGCCAGAAACCAGTGAAGACGCATCTGTAGTATGCTTGGTGAGGGTAAGGGGCATTAACCTAAACTCAAATTGAAATAAAATGAATTAAGAGGCTTAATTAAAATAAATGATCATCTTGGAGTGGGCACTGAACATATTTAGAATATGGAGTCAAGAAGTGAGTAGGAAAATAAGAGAAGACTCACATTTCTGATTTGGAAAAATAAAGACAGGAAAGACAAAGTATGACAACCAGAGGAGAACAGCGCAGTGATTTCGAGACATGTTGACTCTGACCTGTTTACAGGGCACACAAATGGAAAGTCAGTGGCTCACATGAGTTCAAGATGGGCAAAGGACACAGTAAAGGAGGCATGGGGTTGGGGGTTGGGGCTGGAGATGTATACATAGTTCAGTGGGTAGAACACTTGCCTATCATCCATGAAGCCCTGGGTCCAATCCCCAACACCACATGCCTGTGACATCAGCACTTGAGAGACGGCAGAGGACCAGGAATTCAAGGTCATCTTTGGCTACACAATGCCCTTGAGGACAGCCAGGCATACGTGAAACACATTCTCAGAAGAAAAGGAAATACACAGATGTTTGCCTGTCTGACTCGTTCGGCTCTCTACAGCATTTCTTACACTTTCAGGTCCCAAGCGTGTCCCACCAACCAGCAGTTCTGAGACCGTGTGGTGCACTTAAAGAACAAGCATTTAATGTCAGGCAGGTCTAAGCTTGTCTTCACTGGTATCAAAATTTAGACAGGTTACACACTGCAAGTTTATGCTCTGCAAGGATGCAGCGAGATTTCTTACATAAAAGCATGTTGCACACAGTAGGCCTCTTCCGGTGATTCTCTAGGGCCTGGCCCATCAGTTCATAAAAGACTTGGTAATATTCCTAGCGGTACTTTCCACTTCAAACTCCTAGCACTCACAGATATTTTTTCACTTTATTGATACAGATTTTAAAAAATCCGACCTTCCCACCCTCTCTACTACCTGGACCAGCAGAGTTTGTGGTCCTCTCCTGGGCGCTTTGGCATCTGATTTGCTTCCTTTCAGTTCAATGTAACAGCAAACCATGAATTGTCCTCCATCTGTGTTTATTGCAAACAAATAACCCTTATCTCCAGTGGGCCTGCTTGGTTTTATCTTAGTCAGTCCTGAAACTTTTTAATTATTTCATTTTATTTCCCTGACGTTAGCCTGTTTTTCTTCAGTATTGATAACATGAATAAAGAGACAAAAAGCAAATTTGCGTTTCTCCATTTCAAACAATTTTACCACTGGAAGCAAGCTGAGGCGCTTTGAGTTGGTTTCGATTATAAAGTTCAGTGACTGCAACAAAAATTTCTTGGCTAGAGAAACGCAGTGTCCCCCTGGTGTCTCCTTACAAGAGCTGAGTTAATTTCATGGAGGGATCTCTGTCTGAGGAAGCAGGTTTGTTGGTTCCTGAAGCCAAGTCTTCAGTAGAGCAGCCAGGGAAGACATGGGCAAGCCACATCCCAGAAGAACAGGGGCAGAGGGAGTGGGAAGGGAAGCGGGTGACTGACTCCAGGCAAAGTCGTGGGATGAGAACAGAAAGGAGAGCTTTGGCTTTCAAATCAGGTAAATAAAGCACAGTGTCCAAGGAGGTCCAGGTCCCGGGCCAAACATGAAATGAGTACCAAGACTACCTTCTGAGGAATGAGGACAAACAGCTGAAGATACTTAGTGTGACTCCAATTGGGAGGAGTGGGTCATTTTTCTTCACCTTTCTACAGCTCTCTGTGAGTAACATCCAAGAGAACTATACAAAAACCCATAAAGGCTTTCCTCAAGCCATGGCCGCCATTTTCTTCTGTCAGCACCTGCCTTACTCTTCTCTCCCACCTCAAGCCTCTGCTTCCCTCTCAGTGCTCCATTTGCCATGTCTCACAATGCATCCCCAAATCATGTAGTTTCTTCTGCCTCTGCTTGATGGGACCTTCTGCCCACAAATTTCCTCAGCAGCATATCCCACACCTGTATATCTCTCTGCCAATGAAGACTCCTCAACAGAAACCAAAATGCTGATTATCTGCCCCATTCATAGAAGCCATCCCAGAATGGTGAAGCTGTGCAAGGGGGAACAAGAATGTTCTGAGCACAGGCAAAAACGCTGCATTAAAAAACAATGAATTTATGAAATTCTTGGACAAGTGGATGTATCTGGAGGATATCATCCTTAGTGAGGTAACCCAATCACAAAAGAAGTCATTAGATATGCACTCACTGATAAGTGGATATTAGCCCAGAAACATAGAACACCCAAGATACAATTTGCAAAACACAAGAAAATCAAGAAGAGAGAAGACCAATGGGTGGAAACTTAGTTCCTCCTTAGAATAGGAAACAAAATACCCATGAAAGGAGTTACAGAGACAAAGTTTGGAGCTAAGATGAAAGGATGGACTATCCAGAGACTACTCCACCCGGGGATCCATCCCATAATCAGCCATCAAACCCAGATACTACTGCATATGCCAGCAAGATTTTGATGAAGGGACCCCGGTATAGCTGTCTTGTATGAGTCTATGCCAGTGCCTGGCAAATACAGAAGTGGATGCTCACAGTCATCTATAAGATGGAACACAGGGCCCCCAATGGAGAAGCTAGAGAGAGCACCCAAGGAGCTAAAGGGGTCTGCAACCCTATAGGTGGAACAACAATATGAACTAACCAGTACCCCCAGAGCTCATGTCTCTAGCTGCATATGGCCTAGTCGGCCATCACTGGGAAGAGAGGCCCCTTGGTATTGCAAACTTTATATGCCCCAGTACAGGGGAACACCAGGGCCAAGAAGCAGGAGTGGGTGGGTAGGGGAACAGGGCAGGAGGAGGATATAGGAAAGTTTTGGAATAGCATCTGAAATGTATATAAAGAAAATATCTAATATAAATAAATAAATAAAGATCCAAGTAACAATAATAAGAAAAAAGAAATGAAACTGAATTAGATCCTGAACATTAAAAAAAAACTATAAAGGATATTTCAGGGCAATTGAAACAGTTGATTATTGATCTTATAATAAAAGCGTTGAATTGAACTTTTAAAAAAAAGACTCTCATCTGTCTCACCCCACCAAATTCTGAAGATAGTTCATTCAGTCTAACAGGTGTGTAAAGTCACAAAGCTGGCAAGAGGAAGAGCTTGGATTGACAGTCAACGTCAGGGGTCACTCTTGTACATTAACTGCACAAGTAATGTATATCATGTACTGTAGTCTAACTCAATGTTTTGGCAGATCTCATTTATAGGTTATACTTTTATGGTTTAACATCATTGAAGAATTGCCAACGTCTCTCAGTCCTGCCATCTTCCCCCTAAATCTGTGTCTCTCTTGCTCATCCTACACAGTGAGTGTAAGAGACACGGTGATGAGAGCCATCTCCCACGCCTTTTGTTCTCAAGGCCGTATCTCAAGAAGGCTTTGCTTTGCTTTGCTTTGCTTTGCTCTCACATACATTGAGATGTAATGCAGTTCACGACGCTCACGATGCTGGAGTGACATTTAGAAACCCAAAGTCTGACACCCAGCTTTAAAAACTTTTATTAGGAAATAAATATCCCTCTTCTGTGGTAAAGGGAAGAAAAATTCAAATGAAAAGGGCAGTGAATTTAATAATCACCCAGATGAATAGCAATGTCAGGAGGGGCCGTGCTGACTGGTGTGGTACCCACTCACCTCTACCCTGACTAAATATGACCCCCACTTTAGACTTCAGCTGCATGTTCAGCCAAAGACCTCACTTTCTGCTTTAAATGCCATGAGCTGGCAGAACCAAATACCCTGAAATGAATTCCCTAGTGGACCAGGAAAATTCCTTGTTCTGTGAATCTTGAGATGTACAAAGAACTTCACATGGACCACCGTCTGAATCTTTCAGAGATGCAGAAAGGATGCTAGCTTTCCTTATCTAGAAGATGTGTCTCTGAGGACAGAGCAGTGATAAGTCTCATGGTCATGAGCTGTTAGCATTTAGATCTTAACTATCTCTCCAAAGCTCATATGCTAAAGGCATAGACTCTGGTCTGTGGCACTCCAGTGAGATCATGAAACTTTAAGAGATGGGGTCCTATACAATAACTGTTGGGGCCCAGAAGCCCTTGTAATCTCAGCCTCTTGTCCCTGGGCCACCATCTAACACTCTTTTGCTTCTTCCACTATCTTGCTTCCATTTGTAATTGACTCAGGACCTTTTACAATAAGGGCACTCCTTTCTGTACCTTTTACAATGGGGACATTCCTTTGATGATAATGTGTTACCTAGCACCATCCATTTGGCCTGAGCAAACACCATTTGTGGGTTTTCATCTCTAAAAGCCCTCCATTTCCCAATGATAAACAAGACATGAACAGGATTTTTGTCTTGCCTCCTTCCTTCGCGTCTTCTGATCCCAAAATTGTCGTTGTAGCTCCCTTCCCTTGAGAACCCTGTTGTTTAAGTCCTGCAGGTCGGGGCAAATAACATAATGCCATTGGAGGAATACCCTTGAAGTAGATATTGAAACCCTGCACCCATCCCCTTTCTCTTCTTTGAGCTGCCATGTGTTTTGTTCCACCGTGTTCTGCCTTACCACAGCCCAAAAGCAACAGAGCCAAGCCACCAAGGACTGAAACCTCTGTAACTGTGAGCCAAAATAAACATTTCTTCCTTGGTTAATTGATGGTCTTAGATATTTTGTCACAGGAACAAAAAGGTGTCTCGCATAAAACTCCTTTTGAAACCCACTTTACTAAAATGATTGTGGACTCTAGAATGAAAAAGATCTAAGAGGAACTCTACTCCCTCCTCTATTTGCAACCTATGCAATGTGTTCTACTGTTGCTTGGCATCAGGAACTTCCTATCTGAAGTATGTGAGCAAGTGGGAGACGTTGTTCTTCTAAAGACAGTGTAGTTTGTGTGTAATAACTGCTGAGCCCCTCCACACCTTTAAACACAAGTAATACCCTAGTGTTCCTAAGAGTCTTCCAGAATACACTAGAGAACTCAACATGTCACAAATGCTGACAAAATTGAGACATAAGGAAATTAAATAACATGGCCACTGGCCTTCAGAGAGTTGGGGAAACTTTTTTTTCTTCATCTTGCCACCTGCTGTCCTTTGACTGTGAACTGTCTCCCATAGGTTCATATGAGTAACACTTGATCCCCGTTGATGATTCTGCTAAGGGCGGTCATAAAACCTTTAGACGTTGGAGCTTTGCTGTGGGGCAAACATGTTTCTGAGGACAAAGCGTTAGTAGGATAGCTGTTAGGATTTGAATCTTAAATGTCACTGGGGCGGGCCTTCAAGTTTTGCATCCCATCCCAACTTCCTGCCCACTCTCCTGGGTGTGGATACAATGTAACCAGCCAGTCTCCTGCTCTCATCACCATGCTTTTTTGTCGGTCTGCTACAATGTCCTCCCCATACTTCCTTGTGTCTCCCCTTATATATAGTATACATGATAAACTGTATCTGTCTGGAACTATAGGCCACAATGAACCCTTTCTCCCTGAAGTCACTCTTGTCAGAATAGTTTATCACAGCAAGGAAAAAGCAACCAAGACATCATTCCACCTGAGAATTTCCTGCAGTCCCAGGATGTCTGGTCCCATGAACCCAGCTGTAGATGCAATTGATTAATGCTGCTGTGTCCCCATTGTTGTGGGTCTTGGGTCATTCAGAGATTTACCAGTCTGACCATGAATAAAATTTAACAAAGAAAAGGCTTTTTTATTCATATGCTGGCACTGGGTCTACACCCTGATTTGGGATTTCCAAATGCAGTGCCTAGCCTCCTCAGTCCCAGGCTTTTAAAAGGAAAGACCACAAAGGCCATCTCATGCAAAGCAACTTTTTGTTTACAGAAGCAGAAACAGCCTGTAAGTTAACATCCAAGACCAGGAAGTTACAAAACAGTTAGCAGCCTTTAACAGTCCCAAGTCCAATTTTGCTTCATAGTCCTCTTTTTTTTCTTTTTTTTTTTATTACATCTTTTCCTCAATTACATTTTTAATGCTATCCCAAAATTCCCCCATACCCTCCCCCCTACTTCCCTACCCACCCATTCCCATTTTTTGTTTTTTTGTTTTTTTGGTTTTTTTTTGGCCCTGGCGTTCCCCTGTACTGGGGCATATAAAGTTTGCATGTCCAATGGGCCTATCTTTCCAGTGATGGCCGATTAGGCCATCTTTTGATACATATGCAGCTAGAGTCAAGAGCTCCGGGGTACTGGTTAGTTCATAATGTTGTTCCACCCATAGGGTTGCGGATCCCTTCAGCTCCTTCGGTACTTTCTCCAGCTCCTCCATTGGGGGTCCTGTGATCCATTCACTAGCTGACTGTGAGCATCAACTTCTGTGTTTGCCAGGCCCCAGCATAGTCTCACAAGAGACAGCTATATCTGGGTCCTTTCAGCAAAATCTTGCTAGTGAATTCAGTCATGTCAGCGTTTGGATGCTGATCATGGGATGGATCTCTGGATATGGCAGTCTCTAGATGGTCCATCCTTCCGTCACAGCTCCAAACTTTGTCTCTGTAACTCCTTCCATGGGTGTTCTGTTCCCAATTCTAAGGAGGGGCATAGTGTCCACACTTCAGTCTTCATTCTTCTTGAGTTTCATGTGTTTAGCAAACTGTATCTTATATCTTGGGTATCCTAAGTTTTGGGCTAATATCCACTTATCAGTGAGTACATATTGTGTGAGTTCCTTTGTGATTGTGTTACCTCACTCAGGATGATGCCCTCCAGGTCCATCCATTTGGCTAGCTTCATAGTCCTCTTAAGCACAGAAATGTTGAACTCTTAAAGGTAAAGTTAGCCATCAACACCATAGCTCTTTCTCCAGTGTTTCCTGGATATTCTCTTTGGTTGCATGTACATATTTTTTGCCTTTTAAAATTGTTTTACTTCTCTTTGTGTATATTTAGTAGAGTAGAATGTGTGTGGGGGGGGGTATGGGTATGGGTATATGTATATATACAGTAGGTACCAACTTCACTTTCTTCCCTGGCCTAAACTTACTATAATCCAAAAGACAAAACCACAAGGGATTGGGAAAGGATCCACAGCCTAGGATGAAGAACAGATAAAAAGAAAATGGAGAAGGATGGAGAAGAACTGGAAGGCTGGGATTCTTCTTGGAGAAGTTTTCCTTTTACAGCAAAATTAAGTGGAAAGTACAGAGTTGTTGGGCCCTCTCCCAAAACATCCACACAAGCATGGTGAATTTGCTAATGTTAAAAAAATAAAAACTTAGCTAATGTTAAAAAAAATAAAAATGAAAATAAAAAAACCTAACATTGACATGTTGATTTTTGTCAATCAAAGTCCATGGGTTACATTATGGTCCACTTTTTGTGTTGTCAATTCTGTGAATTGGGACAAACATATGATGACATGTTTCAATGACAGTGCTGTCATATAGAGAATTTGGATAGCACTAAAGCTCCTCTTCCTGTGCCTTCACCCAAACCACTAGAGGCACTGGGCGTTACCCTATACTCCCACAGTTCTGCCTTTCCCAAAATGTTAGACAGATAGATAGATAGATAGATAGATAGATAGATAGATAGATAGATAGAGAGATAGAGAGAGATAGAGAGATAGTGATGGAACTTTTCACATGGCATCCCTTCACTTTCTCTGAACAAAATTCCATGCCTTGATAACTTTTCTTAATATAGCACTGAGTAATGTTCACCACAATAGTGCTATTTGTGAAAGGATATCACTACATAACCCAAACCGACTTGAAACTCACTGTGTAACTCAGGTTATCTTGGACTTGTGAACTTGTTGCCTTCCATGGAAATTCTTTAAAGAATAAAAAAGAAAGAAAAAAGCTAACTCAGGAACACTGAGATGGCCTCCGTATGGAGAAATGCTTGCTGCCAAGCCTGACTGTCTGAGTTCAATCTCCAGAACCCACATGATGGGAGAGAATGGACTGCCACTGATGTCTCTTGCCTCCACACTCATGCCATGCTCACATAACGATGACAATGTGCCATCTGAACTGCCCCCCAGTCCCAGAACTTTCTCCATGAACGTGGCTACGGAAGCAATTGATGGTGATACATGACTGTGCTGTCTATTCTCCTTTGTGTTGTTTGCACATTCCTCATTTCCTTTTTAAACTGTTTTCCTGATATTTCTATATTTACAGGCTTGAACAAGATTATATGTAATATGAAATGTAATGAAGTGAGGATTTAGGAAGCTGTCTTAGTTATACTTCTATTGTTATGAAGAGATATCATGACCAAGGGAACTTTTATAAGAAAGCATTCATTGGGAGTTTGCTTACAGTTCCAGAGGCTTAGACCATTATCATGGCAGGGAACATGTCAGCCGGCAAGCAGCCAGGCATGGTCCTGGAGAAACAGGAGAGAGCTACATCCTGATCCATAGCCGAGTGAGGAGAATGAGGAGGTGGGGGGCTAGGGGAAAGAGAGGCCATGGCTTGAGCTTTGAAACCTCAAAGCCCACCCACAGCACCACATCTCCACCCACAAGGCCAGACCTTCCAATCCTTCCCAATAGTCTACCAACTGGAAACCAAACATGCACATATATGAGTCTCTGGGGGCCACAATCTCATTCAAACTACCGCAGGGATCTTTATGAAAACCCCCCAAACAACTCAGGCTATGGCCAAGGACATGTGTTGCTTTCCACAAACTGATAGTCAGGTCTTTTTGCTGAAGACAACACCTACATATGTCAATGAAAACATAAGTCAAGCTAGTGCCTAATTAGTGTCTTTACCCCAACTGCCTAGTGTTCATGGCACTGGAAGGCTCCAGAAGAGAAACAGCAACCCAGCTACAAACCCTTCTATCTACAATGATGACTTGATTGCTTGATATGCTGGCGCAATAGCAACACAGACGTTGTAGAAGTAAACAACCACTATCTGACCATTTGAAGGCCCACTCCATGAGATAGAACCCATGCCTGACATTGCTCAGATGGCCAAGAATCTGAGACTCAGCAGGCCATGGAACTCAGGGAAAACTTCTTTCTGCTAAAGGAATGTATAAGCAAAATGACTCCTAACAACATTCTTCTATAACAATAGAACAGTTTTTTCCAACCATCACCAGAGAAGCTTCACCCTGAAGTAGATGGGAACTTCAACAAAGACTCATAATTCGACAATGTGCAGAGAGTAAGAGACCTTGCAGCACACAGTCCTTAACGGGATGTCTCCATCAACTTCCTCTCCTCGAGGTTCAGGTAGAAGAAGATGCAGAGAGATTGTAGGAGACAGTGGGGCTGGAAGATACCAAGGAAAGAATGCATTGCAAACACAGTAGAGACCATGGCAGCATGTACATAGCCTACACAGTGGGTTCAAGCCAGTTGAGGTCCCAACCCTGAGAGAGGAACGGAACACAAGTTCCACCTCTAATCTAGAAGCTATCTCCAACTGACAACGTGACAAACACTTGCAAAGGAAAAATTAATTTTCTCTAATGGAGTCTTACTGGGTATGGTGGTTTGAATAAAAGAAAAAAAAATGACCCCCATAGGCTCATAGGTCCATAGGGGGTGGTAATATTTGAAAAGATTAAGACTTGTTTCCTTGTAGTAGTAGGTAGGGCCTTGTTAGAGGAAGTGTGTCACTGCAGGAGGGCACTGAGATTTTCAATGCTCAAGTCAGGCCATGCCATTCTCTTCCTGACCCCCAACCCAGATGTAGAACTTTCAGCTCCTTCTTCAGCACCACGTCTGCCTGCACACCTCGACGTTTCCTGCCATGACAGTTATGGACTAAATCTCTGAACTTTTAAGCCAACTCCAATTGAATGTTTTCCCTATTAAGAGTTGGTGTACTCGTAGTGTCTCTTCACAGCAATAAAAACCCTAAGACATTGGGTATAAAAAGCACACTTAAAGGTAGACCCCATCTACCCTGCAGTATTTAGCCAATACTTGGTGGTATTTCAGAGATATTTTGTCTCATTATGCTTCCTTTGGGGACTATTTTTTTCTTTACCTTATGGGCCTTTTGCATATATATTATGGTTTCTACTTATGTGTTTTATGGGTTGTGTGTGTGTGTATATCTGTGTGTGTGTCTGTGTGTGTGCACACTTGTACATGTGTGCACATGTGCTCTATGTTTCTGCATGTGTATGTATTTTTCCTTGTTTTTTTCCTTTGTTGTTTGCTTTCTTGTTTTATTCTGATTTGCCTGCTTGTTTTCTAAACAGAGAAAAAAGGCCTGGAATTGAGGATGGAAGGAGGATATGGGAAGATGGGGGTGAGCAAAACAATGATCAGAATATATTATATGGAAAAAGAATTATCATAATTAAAAATAAAGTAAGGTGTCTGGAAAAATAATTCAGGCATTAAGAACACTTGTTGCTCTTGCAAAGCACCTGAGTTCAGTTCTCAGCATGCACACAGCAGCTCACGACTGTCTGCCAATCCAGTCCCAGAGGATCTAATTCCCACTTCTGGTATCCATGGGCACTGAACACACAAGGTGTATATACGTGATGCACATACATGCAGTCAAAATATTCATACGTGTGAAAAATAAACATAAGCTAGGAATAAAGACAGAAGTGGTAGAAATTAGCTTTCATTCATATACATAAACACACAAGTAAATAGGTGAATAAATAAGTAAATAAATATGAAATAAATAAAATGTTAAAGAAATAAAGGCTGACTCAGATTTCCTACATAAGAACTTTTCCTTTTTAATAAGCTTCTCCATGTTGAATATCTAGGCTATGTAGATTTTTAAGATTTGCAATATTTTGCCTAAACTTAAAAAGCAAGGGCATCAGGGGTCTTAGGTGATGCTTTAATCAGTACAGTGCTTATATTACAATTATGAGAACTTGGCTTTGATTCCCAGAATCCATATTTTTAAATAAGATAAGGTGATACATGACTATAATCCTAGTTCCAGACAGGTAGGACAGAAATGGATGCCTGAGGCTTGCTGGATGACCAACCAAGCCTACTACCCACTTGATGCGTTCTAGACCATCGAGAGATCTGTCTCATATAAACAAGGTGGATGGCACTTGAAAAACAGTTGTGGTAGTCTTGTATCAATATACATGTGTGTGCATACCTGTGCACAAGCACCTACACACACACACACACTACAAGTGTCAAATCTCCCTGTCTTTAAGTTGATTCTTAACCTTTGCAGAAAAATGAGTGATGGTGGTGGTGGTGGTGGTGGTGGTGGTGGTGGTGGTGGTGGTGGTGGTGGTGGTTCAGAAGTAGATGTGCTTGTGTTGCACTCAGAATCCCCTCCTCCTTCATGAATCCTAGTAGAGGGAGAACATAGAAGAATCTGAAGAGCATAGCTGCTCCCAAGAGGCAAGTTTTGCTTTCACCTCTTGACAAGTTGAAGGAAGAAATAAGATACCTAATTTCCTCATTTTTGCCAAGTTCTAAAAGTTAAGAAATTGCCTTTTCAATTTGTCCTACAGAAAGTAATATGCCACTATATAAAAGTAAAGAAACCAAGGCTAGAGACATTGAGCAAGATGGCAGTTGATAAACTAGAATCAGTCTGATGCCTACCCAAGTGCCTGTCTTCTTGTTCCACTGTTTTGCACACCCCAGTTAAGATTACTGGGACTGTAGAGTCAAGGATCATGTGTGGCTTCCATCCCATTTTCACCTGAGTACTTGACAAACACAGAAGCACAATAAGTAATTCTTGAATTGTATCTCCTGTCCAACTTGCTTAGCTTCTGAGAATGGACTCATTTTGAGTAGTATGGATATGGATAAAAATTGTATCTTAAATACTTGTTCATACATACTGGGCAGGCTCCTTTTGAGAGGTTAAATGTAATAGGAAGTTGAAGGGAAAACCCCACAATTTTAAATAGTTTTGTGTGATTCTGAATTTGGTTATAGCTTCAGTCTTAGACACAGATATCTCTTAAAGTTACAGGTAATTCAGTACAGCTTGGTAAACCACAAATTCATAATGACTCCTATAGTAGCTTCATACCTGAGCCTAGCATGACACACCTTTTGTCAAGGAGAGCCAGGTTAATGGTGCCTGTGATTTATCAGCCCTCCAGATGACCACAGGTTTCATTCTCCTATGCCTCAACCAGATTTATTGCTTTTTTAAGAGTAAGCATCAATTTCCTCATGTTAAAAAAGTTGCCAATGAATAAAGAACAGGTTATTCCTTCAAACTACAGAGTGTGTTTCTTTATAAATCCTCTCCAAGGGCTCCTAATGACATACAGCTCATATTGTACCCACAGAATCAACCTCGTCTGCCCCTGGGCCTTCTCAATCTACAAACACATTAGATATTTGGGGTGTGCATTAATTCTGCCTTCCACTCACTGTCTTGTAGTTCCAAAGAGCTAGTAGCTCAGTGCTAATGAGGTCAAAGTCCCAGGTTTGATTTCTCAGGAGAACAAATGAAAATCCCTCTCTTGTTTAGAGTTATAAATATCACTGAACCTTGCCAGCTCTGACTATTTTTCTCTCCTGAACAAATCCTTGTGGAGAAAAGAAGCAATCATTTCATTGTCTGGTTCTCAATGCACTCTCTATAAAATGAGAATAATGAACTGGTATTGCTCATCTTTCCCTGAACAGTGTTAGGATTCAAGTCTGATGTAGTTCCCCAGGCTCATATTTTGAGTCCTTGTGACTCTATTTTGAAGGCGGAGAAGTCTTAAGGAGATGGGGCTGGGCTGATAAAAGAGGGTCACTAGGGTGACCTTCAAGGTCTATAGCTGCCTCTGGTTCTGACTTGCTTCCTAATCAGCCACAGTGCGAACAGCTGCCTTCACCACACTTTCCAGCTGTGACGGATCCAAAAAGAGTTCCTGTCATGATGCCTTCCCCAGCGTGATAGACTGAATCCTCATGAAACCATGAACTAAATTAAGCCTTCCTCCCTGAAGTTGTTTCTGTCAGTTACTTTGTCACAGCGGTGAGAAAAATGACTAATACAAACAAAGAGAAACTGGAGGGAAGAATGTGTGCATACATTATAGAGACAAGAAAAAAACAGGAATGCATTGGAAAAAGAGAGGGAAGGAAGACAGTACAGAGAAAGGAAGAGGTTAGATTTTCTCGTTGCACAACTAAACAACTAACAAAAGCAACTTAAGAAAAGAAGGGTTTGCTTGCTTGCTTGCTTGCTTGCTTGCTTGCTTGCTTGCTTGCTTGCTTGCTTGCTTTTCTTGCACTCCACTGCTGTGGGAAAGCCATTGCAGAAGTAACTTGAGGCAGCTGATCACACTGTAGCTAAATCAAAATGATGAATGTTTGGCTCAGCTCACTTTCTCCTTTGTATGCACTCTAGGATCTGCCCATGGAATGGCATCACCATATTTAGGGTGGATCTTCCCAAACTACTTAGCCTAATCCAGATAACCCCTTACAGACATACCCAGAGATTCATTTCCATGATAATTCTATTATAAGTTGGGGCCAAAGAGATGGCTATTGTGGTTAAAAGCCCTTGCGGCTCTTCCAGAGGTCCCTGGGTCAATTCCAAGCACCTGCACAGCAGCCCACAGCCATCTGTAACTCTAGCTGTATAGGATAGGTAGGATACAACACCTTCTTCTGGTTCTTGTGGACATCAGGCACACACATGGTACACAGAAACCCATGCAGGGAACATACTCATGTTCATAAACATCTTAAGAATCAATTTAAACAAGTAATTGCATTGAGTTGATAACCAGGATTAGTTATCACATATCTTACTGAGTCCCACTAATTATAGTGGTCTCTTTGTGTATCTGTCACTTACAATGGCAATGCCTTAATGCTTTTCTCAAGTGGCCAGCTGGCCACCTCTCTTTCGCTTGGTGTTTGAAGTAGTTAAATGCATTTCTTGATTGTAGCCTGGCAGATCATAGCCTCTGGTGATCAGCACAGGCTTCATGTTTGGTGACAGTAATCCTTTCAGGATTGGGACGAGCCCACATCACCTCTTTTCTGAAAGCCAATCCCACCTCTTTTCTGAGGAAACGTACACTTGGAAAGTGAGCAGGTCAGTGGTGTTTGGGAAGTGTTCTGAGTTCCAAATCCACCTGGAAATGGATCTGCACCATTTAGGGATACTGAAAACTGGCTTCTGTGACAGCAACATCTTAGGCTAATATTTCCACCACCCCTTAAGTTCCTTTTTTTATTTAAAGCCCATTTAAAGCCTCACTGAGACTGGAAGGGACCTGACCATCACATACAGACAGCAAGAAAAAGGCTCAGAAATAGATGACCTGCCCTGGCGTGTGGGGGACGGGGGAGAGAAGGGAGGAAGGATAAAGTTGCACACAGCACTCATTTAAATCCTGACTCTTCTAATGACCAGTGTAAGGGTTAGTATTGACTGAATTCTTATATTTCCTTTGCATATGTAAAATGGGGGAGACATCTCTTGCCTGTGCTGAGTGACATGCAGGATTAACTAACTTAAAAGGTACCAAGAGTGTGCACATTGGATGCACACTCCATTTCCTGCTTCCTGCATTGCCAATTAGCTCTCTAATACCCAGAAATGAGAAAGAATCCAACACGTTCTCAGTGAGAGTGCCCTTGAGGCTGTCAGCATGCACGAGGATTCCAGGTTCCTTTCTCCATTCACCAGAGTTCACCGCCGTGTGACTAACTAGATTACTATCTCCAACCAGCTGCACTTATTGTTTCATCGTCCATAAAACACAGAAGCCTTTTATAACCATGAGTATGAAAGATGTGGCCAGGTGGGGTTCTGCGACAGACACAAAAGCACAGGAGAAAGCCCAGCAAGGTGGACACAAAGCAATCCTGCACCAGGCTTCACTCTTGAGAGAAAGAGCTTTGGAAAGACATGAATCTGTTAAGAAATGCACAATTAGGGTGTTCTTTTTTACTGTTTTTATTTGGTTTTATTTTATTAATGTTTCCATTGAAATAGGATTACAACATGTCCCCCTTTCTTTCCTCTCTCCAGCCCTTCCCAGCTACACTCCCTCAAACTCCTCATGCCTCCCACGCTCAAGTTGATAGCCTCTTTTTCTTTGATTATTATTGTTAAATGAAAATGAATGTATATATTATGTATTTCTATGCATGTATACATATATGTGTATTATAACCTGTTAAGTCCATTTTTGTTGTCTCCATGTATATGGTTTCGTTGCTGAGCACTAATACCCAAAACTGAAAACAAATCTGGAAACAACTCCATAATGGAATGGTTAAAAGAGAATAAGAGAGACATAGATCAGGCTATAAAAGAACAACATGGAATGACTACAAAATGCCACGCACACATGCGTGCACACACACACTTCATTAAGTGCAAGTAAACCTGGGCAGTCTGCATAAAATCAGTGAATTGCATCAATGGTTCTGTGCTAATTGTCTTCTTTCATTGACATCTTGGGAGATGTGACAGGAAGAAAACAGAACGGAGTACCTGGAGTCTATGTTTTGTGTTTTATGGTGGAGGTAGACCGGTCTCTGAGTTCAAGGCCAGCCTGATAACAAATTCCATGACAGCTAGGACTATAGAGACCCTATGGCAAATACACCTCCCCCCAAAAAAAGAATTTAAGAATAATATCAGAATACTTGTCCTGGCTAACAGAGGCCAGTGTGCTCTGGGGTTTCCAAACTGTCCTATCTTAACTGACCACATACTCTCACCCAGTAGAATGTTGTTTGTCACTAGATATTTCTCCTGTGGAAATTTTCTTCCTCTGACTTCTATGGTACCAGTTCCTTCTTGTCATTCAGATCCCATCTGATTACACCCTCAGCAAGGCTTCTCTTGTCCACAGAAGGAGTGTCCACCACACAGCCACTTTGTCACATGCTCTCTATTAATGGGCATTGAAGTATTCATTCTGTTATATTTGTTCAATATTTACCCTATTGTATTCATTATTCTCCTAACTGTAAAATAGGCTCTTTTTAAAAGATTTAGGGTGTGTGTGTGTGTGTTTGTGTGTGTGTGTGTGTGTGTGTGTGTGTGTGTGTGTGTGTGTGTGTTATGTGTGTGGGTATCCTTAGAGGCCAGAAGAGTATAACAGGCCACAGAATTTAGCATGACAGACGCCATGTTAGAGACACCATTTCGATCTTAAAACCCCTGGCATAGGTCTTAAGACTTGTCAAAATGATAACAAAAAAGAAGTCCCTACATGTGCTAACCTTGCTTTTTGGCTTCTGTACTTACGTTTCTTGCTGCATGATATGTGCCAGCAAGGATGTGGTCCTTAACCATAAAAAAAGAAAGAGCTATGATGTCCAGGGCTGCATGACCTGGCCAAGTTCCCCATACACCCACTGGCCAGCAATAGACTTTCTTTTGAGCTTTAAAGGTATACATGTGGTAATCTCCGCTGTGCTTACCTTGCAACATTCTGGAGGATCCAGCAAGATCTCCATAGACTAAGACCCTATGACACTGGCGGTCTTGGATCTCCTCCAGATCAATAGTGAAGAAAATGGAAAGTTCTTAGGAGGTGAGTACCCTGTGACATTCCAGGATCTAACAAACTTCTCCTGCCTCTAGGCCTACCACCCCAGAGTCTTCTATTGCTTCCATCCTAAAATGGGAAGTTGTAGGAAGTCACCGGAGTCTGTCACCACCATTGTTAACTCCTTCTATACAGCCTTCTGAAGAGGACTCATAGAAATGACTGGATACAGCCTAATTTCAGTGCCCAAGATCCAATGTGACAGATGTCACCTTACCCCTGGGTAAGTCTGTGTGGGACCACCACTGTTTGCTTTTATTATTTATCTGTGTGCCTATCTGTATGTTTCTATAAGTTCTGCTGGTGTGAAATAGATCTGAAAATGGGAGGGAGAGTGACCCAATGCACCATTGAGGTACATGTTGAACACTTCCAGACAAGTTGTGTAGATGACGATGGATATGGTGTCCAATTCTTTTTTTTTAATTAGGTATTTTCCTCATTTACATTTCCAATACTATCCAAAAAGTCCCCAGTACACCCCCCCCACTCCCCTATCCACCCACTCCCACTTTTTGGCCCCGGCGTTCCCCTGTACTGGGGCATATAAAGTTGGCAAGTCCAATGGGCCTCTCTTTCCAGTGATGGCCGACTAGGCCATCTTTTGATACATATGCAGCTGGAGTCAAGAGACTGAGATACTGGTTAGTTCATAATGTTGTTCCACCTATAGGGTTGCAGATCCCTTTAGCTCCTTGGGTACTTTTCTAGCTCCTCCAATGGGGGCCCTGTAATCCATCCAATAGCTGACTGTGAGCATCCACTTCTGTGTTTGCCAGGCTCCAGCCTTGTCTCACAAGAGAAAGCTATATCTGGGTCCTTTCAGCAAAATCTTGCTAGTGTATGCAATGGTGTCAGCGTTTGGAAGCTGATAATGGGATGGATCCATGGATATGGCAGTCTTTAGATGGTCCATCCTTTCGTCACAGCTCCAAACTTTATCTCTGTAACTCTTTCCATGGGTGTTTTGTTCCCAATTCTAAGAAGGGGCACAGTGCCCACACTTTGGTCTTCATTCTTCTTGAGTTTCATGCATTTAACAAATTGTATCTTATATCTTGGGTATCCTAAGTTTTTGGGCTAATATCCACTTATCAGTGAATACATATTGTGTGAGTTCTTTTGTGATTGTGTTACTTCACTCAAGATGATGCCCTCCAGGTCCATCCATTTGGCTAGGAATTTCATAAATTCATTCTTTTTAATAGCTGAGTAGTACCCCATTGTGTAAATGTACCATAATTTCTGTATCCATTCCTCTGTTGAGGGACATCTGGGTTCTTTCCAGCTTCTGGCTATTATAAATGAGGCTGCTATGAACATAGTGGAGCATGTGTCCTTCTTACCAGTTGGAACATATTCTGGATATATGCCCAGGAGAGGTATTGCTGGATGCTCTGGTAGTATTAAGTCCGATTTTCTGAAGAACTGCCAAACTGATTTCCAGAGTGGTTGTACAAGCTTGCAATCCCACCAACAATGGAGGAGTGTTCCTCATTCTCCACATCCTCACCAGCATCTGCTGTCACCTGAATTTTTGATCTTAGCCATTCTGACTGGTGTGAGGTGGAATCTCAGGGTAGTTTTGAGTTGCATTTCCCTAATGATGAAAGATGTTGAACATTTTTTCAGGTGCTTCTCTGCCATTCGGTATTCCTCAGGTAAGAATTCTTTATTCTGTTCTAAGCCCCATTTTTAATGGGGTTATTTGATTTTCTGGAGTCCACCTTCTTGAGTTCTTTATATATATTGGATATTAGTCCCTTATCTGATTTAGAATAGGTAAAGATCCTTTCCCAATCTGTTGGTTGTCTTTTTGTCTTATTGACGGTGTCTTTTGCCTTGCAGAAGCTTTGCAACTTTATGAGGTCCCATTTATCGATTCTCGATCTTACAGCACAAGCCTTTGCTGTTCTATTCAGGAATTTTTCCCCTGTACCCATATCTTTGAGGCTTTTCCCTACTTTCTCCTCTATAAGTTTCAGTGTCTCTGGTTTTATGTGGAGTTCCTTAATCCACTTAGATTTGACTTTAGTACAAGGAGATAGGAATGGATCAATTCGCATCCTTCTACATGATAACCACCAGTTGTGCCAGCACCATTTGCTGAAAATGTTGTCTTTTTTCCACTGGATGGTTTTTGCTCCCTTGTCAAAGATCAAGAGACCATAGGTGTGTGGGTTCATCTCAGGGTCTTCAATTCTGTTCCATTGGTCTACTTGTCTGTCGTTATACCAGTACCACGCAGTTTTTATCACAATTGCTCTGTAGTACAGCTTTAGGTCAGGCATGGTGATTCCACCAGTGGTTCTTTTATCCTTGAGAAGAGTTTTTGCTATCCTAGGTTTTTTGTTGTTCCAGATGAATTTGCAGATTGCCCTTTCTAATTCGTTGAAGAATTGAGTTGGAATTTTGATGAGGATTTCATTGAATCTGTAGATTGCTTTTGGCAAGATAGCCATTTTTACAATGTTGATCCTGCCAATCTGTGAGCATGGGAGGTCTTTACATCTTGTGAGATATTCTTTAATTTCTTTCTTCAGAGACTTGAAGTTCTTGTCATACAGATCTTTTACTTCCTTAGTTAGAGTCACGCCAAGGTATTTTATATTGTTTGTGACTATTGAGAAGGGTGTTGTTTCCCTAATTTCTTTCTCAGCCTGTTTATCCTTTGTGTACAGAAAGGTCATTGACTTGCTTGAGTTAATTTTATATCCAGCTACTTCATCTAAGCTGTTTATCAGGCTTAGGAGTTCTCTGGTGGAATTTTTAGGGTCACTTATATATACTATCATATCATCTGCAAAGAGTGATATTTTGACTTCATCTTTTCCGATTTGTATCCCCTTGAGCTCCTTTTGTTGTCTAATTGCTCTGGCTAGGACTTCAAGTACAATGTTGAATAGGTAGGGAGAGAGTGGAAAGCCTTGTCTAGTCCCTGATTTTAGAGGGATTGCTTCCAGCTTCTCACCATTTACTTTGATGTTGGCTACTGGTTTGCTGTAGATTGCTTTTATCATGGTTAGGTATGGGCCTTGAATTCCTGATCTTTCCAAGACTTTCATCATGAATGGGTGTTGGATTTTGTCAAATGCTTTCTCAGCATCTAACGAGATGATCATGTGGTTTTTGTCTTTGAGTTTGTTTATATACTGGATTACGTTGATGGATTTCCATATATTGAACCATCCTTGCATCCCTGGGATGAAACCTACTTGGTCAGGATGGGTGATTGTTTTGATGTGTTCTTGGATTCGGTTAGCGAGAACTTTATTGAGGATTTTTGCATCGATATTCATAAGGGAAATTGGTCTGAAGTTTTCTATCTTTGTTGGGTCTTTTTGCGGTTTAGGTATCAGAGTAATTGTGGCTTCATAGAATGAGTTGGGTAGAGTACCTTCTGTTTCTATTTTGTGGAATAGTTTGTGAAGAACTGGAATTAGATCTTCTTTGAAGGTCTGATAGAACTCTGCACTAAACCCATCTGGTCCTGGGCTTTTTTTGGTTGGGAGACTATTAATGACTGCTTCTATTTCTTTAGGGGATATGGGACTGTTTAGATCATTAACCTGATCTTGATTTATCTTTGGTACCTGGTATCTGTCTAGAAACTTGTCCATTTCATCCAGGTTCTTCAGTTTTGTTGAGTATAGCCTTTTGTAGAAGGATCTGATGGTGTTTTAATTTCTTCAGGATCTGTCGTTATTTCTCCCTTTTCATTTCTGATTTTGTTAATTAGAATACTTTCCCTGTGGCCTCTAGTGAGTCTGGCTAAGGGTTTGTCTATCTTGTTGATTTTCTCAAAGAACCAGCTCCTCAATTGGTTGATCCTTTGAATAGTTCATCTTGTTTCCACTTGGTTGATTTCACCCCTGAGTTTGATTATTTCATGCCGTCTACTCCTCTTGGGTGAATTTGCTTCCTTTTGTTCTAGAGCTTTTAGGTGTGTTGTCAAGCTGCTAATGTGTGCTCTCTCTAGTTTCTTTTTGGAGGCACTCAGAGCTATGAGTTTCCCTCTTAGAAATGCTTTCATTGTGTCCCATAAGTTTGGGTATGTTGTGGCTTCATTTTCATTAAACTCCAAAAAGTCCTTAATTTCTTTCTTTATTCCTTCCTTGACCAAGGTATCATTGAGAAGAGTGTTGTTCAGTTTCCACGTGAAGGTTGGCTTTCTATTATTTATTTTGTTATTGAAGATCAGCCTTAATCCATGGTGATCTGATAGGATGCATGGGACAATTTCAATATTTTTGTATCTGTTGATGCTTGTTTTGTGACCAATTATGTGGTCAGTTTTGGAGAAGGTACCATGAGGTGCTGATAAGAAGGTATATCCTTTTGTTTTAGGATAAAATGTTCTGTAGATATCTGTCAGATCCATTTGTTTCATAACCTCTGTTAGTTTCACTGTGTCCCTGTTTAGTTTCTGCTTCCATGATCTGTACATTGGTGAAAGTGGTGTGTTGAAGTCTCCCACTATTATTGTGTGAGATGCAATGTGTGCTTTGAGCTTTACTAAAGTATCTTTAATGAATGTGGCTGCCCTTGCATTTGGAGCATAGATATTCAGAATTGAGAGTTCCTCTTGGAGGATTTTACCTATGATGAGTATGAAGTGCCATTCCTTGTCTTTTTTGATGACTTTGGGTTGGAAGTCGATTTTATTAGATATTAGGATGGCTACTCCAGCTTGTTTCTTCCTACCATTTGCTTGGAAAATTGTTTTCCAGCCTTTCATTCTGAGGTAGTGTCTATCTTTTTCTCTGAGATGAGTTTCCTGTAAGCAGCAAAATGTTGGTTCCTGTTTGTGTAGCTAGTCTGTTAGTCTATGTCTTTTTATTGGGGAGTTGAATCCATTGATATTAAGAGATATTAAGGAAAAGTAATTGTTGCTTCCTTTTATTTTTGTTGTTAGAGTTGGCATTCTGTTCTTATGGCTGTCTTCTTTTAGGTTTGTTGAGGGATTACCTTCTTGCTTTTACTAGGACGTAGTTTCCGTCCTTGTATTGGTTTTTTTCTGTTATTATCCTTTGAAGTGCTGGATTCGTGGAAATATAATGTGTGAATTTGGTTTTGTCGTTGAATACTTTGGTTTCTCCATCTATGGTAATTGAGAGTTTGGCTGGGTATAGTAGCCTGGGCTGGAATTTTTGTTCTCTTAGTTTCTGTATAACATCTGTCCAGGCCCTTCTGGCTTTCATAGTCTCTGGTGAAAAATCTGGTGTAATTCTCATAGACTTGCCTTTGTATGTTACTTGACCTTTTTCCCTTACTGCTTTTAGTATTCTATCTTTATTTAGTGCATTTGTTGTTCTGATTATTATGTGTCAGGAGGAATTTCTTTTCTGATCCAGTCTATTTGGATTTCTGAAGGCTTCTTGTATGTTCATGGGCATCTCTTTCTTTAGGTTTGGGAAGTTTTCTTCTATAATTTTGTTGAAGATATTTGCCGGTCCTTTGAGTTGAAAATCTTCATTCTCATCTACTCCTATTATCCGTAGGTTTGGTCTTCTCATTGTGTCCTGGATTTCCTGGATGTTTGAGTTAGGATCTTTTTGTATTTTGTATTTTCTTTGATTGTTGTGCCAATGTTCTCTATGGAGTCTTCTGCACCTGAGATTCTCTCTTCCATCTCTTATATTCTGTTGCTGATGCTCGCATCTATGGTTCCAGATTTCTTTCCTAGGGTTTCTATCTCCAGCATTGCCTCCATTTGGGTTTTCTTTATTGAGTCTACTTGCCTTTTTAGGTCTTGGATGGTTTTATTCAATTCCATCACCTGTTTGGTCTGGTTTTCCTGCAATTCTTTAAGGGATTTTTGTGCTTCCTCTTTAATGTCTTCTACCTCTTTAGCAGTGTTCTCCTGTATTTCTTTACGTGTGTTTTTAAAGTCCTTCTTGATGTCCTCTACCATCATCATGAGATATGCTTTTAGATCTGGGTCTAGCTTTTCCGGTGTGTTGGGTGCCCTGGACTGGGCGAAGTGGGAGTGCTGGGTTCTGATGATGGTGAGTGGTCTCGGTTTCTGTTAGTAAGATTATTACGTTTACCTTTCACCATCTGGTAATCTCTGGAGTTAGTTGTTATAGTTGTCTGTTTAGAGATTGTTCTTCTGGTGATTCTGTTAGCCTCTATCAGTAGACCTGGGAGACAGGCTCTCTCCTCTGAGTTTCAGTGGTCAGAACACTCCCTGCAGGCAAGCTCTCCTCTTACAGGGAAGGTGCACAGATATCTGGTGTTTGGACCTCCTCCTGGCCGAAGATGAAGGTCCAAAACAGGACCTTTCCCAGAAGCTGTGTTGCTTTGGCAGGTCACAGAAGCTGTCAGCTTGTGTGGTGCACACTCTCACCTGTGCAGATTATGTTCGGTGGAGTCCCGGAACCAAGATGGCTACCGCCAATCTAGAGGCAAAAGCCTCCCGGGCTGGGTGGACATCTGTCCTCTGGCCAGGAAGGAGGCCGTATGTCTGGTTCCCAAAAAGGGTGCTGCCTCAGTAGCTCTGTAGCTCCCGCCTGTCCCAGAAGCTGTCAGCTTCTGTGGTGCACGCTCTCACCTGTGCAGACTAAGTTCCTATGTTCGGTGGAGTCCCAGAACCAAGATGGCTCCTGCCGATCCTGAGGCAAAGGGCTCCCGGGCTGGGTGGACACCTATCCTCTGGCCTGGAGGGTGGCCAGATGTCTAGGGCCCGAAAAGGGTGCTGCCTCAGAGGCTCTGTGGCTCCCGCCTGTCCCAGAAGCTGTCAGCTTCTGTGGTGCATACTCTCACCTGTGCAGACTAAGTTCCTAAGTTCAGCAGAGTCCCGGAACCAAGATGGCTTCTGCCCCTGAGGCAAAGGACTCTCGGGCCAGGCGGGGACCTGTCCTCTGGCTGGGAGGGTGGCCGGATCACCTGAAGTCTTAAGATCCCGTGGCTGGTGTTGTGAGTAGCTGGAGGTTGACAGCCAACTCTGCGCCCTAACTACCCCAGTGCTAGTCAGACCGGAAGGGGTTTGTGCCCCTTCTCAGGCCGGGTTTTCTGGTTCCCTAACTAATGCAGTCTCAGGTCCCATGCGATTGGATTGGAGCAGACGCTGTGTTCCACTCACCAGAAGTCTTAAGCTCCCATGGCGGTGTCGTGGGTAGCTGGCGGGTGTCAGCCGACTCTGCGTCCTAGCTACCCCGGTGCTGGTCAGACCAGAAGGGCATGGTGTCCATTTCTTACCCAGCAAACTCCAGATATCCTGTGAATCAATTGGCCTTCTTTTGGAGTCAGGTGATCCATGGAAGGATCTCTGGACCCCCTAGATGGTTCAGGTTGTCTGAAACATGATAAATGGAGACCCTGACTATACTGTCCAGTTTTCGTTTATTGACCAGTGACTTTCTCTGGTATATGAACCATATCCCGGGCTTAAGACCTATATCATCTTATTGGGGACCCAAATTCTCTTGAATTGGCCAGGTCACCCAAAGAAACCCAAACCTCCTCCTGTTTTCTCAGTCCTAGTGGAAGAATTTAACTTTCCCCCTCCTCGTGCCCCATTGTGGTCCCTGGCTACAACCAGGAAAGGAAAAATACTTCCCCAGCACACTGTGAGGGATGGTCTCTTTTACCCAGGCCCCCTTTCTCCTTCACATACAGTGAAGTGGCTCTGGCTATGGGGCTCAGGGAAGAATTTATGTGGGACACAAATAGGCACCCATCCTCTATTTAAGGGGGGGGCCTTTGCATGCCTGAGATCCAGAGTCCCTTTCTGCCCCTTACATGGATTATATTTCCTTTTATCTAATTACCTGAATAATTGGAAAACTCAGAACCCATCATTCTCAGAAAAACCCAGAGCTTTCATTATTCTTCTCCAGACTGTCTTTTACATTAGCTGACCTTAGAAGATTGCCACCAGCCTCTGGCCACCCTCTTCACAGCAGAGGAGAGGAATGGGATCCATCTTTGAAAGTAGGAAAGCCACCCTTGAGCAGGTGGATAATGGCTGGAAGACAGCACAACCCAAATAGAATGGATTTTCTCCTCTCCCTGACCTGACTAGGACCCCAACACTGGCCAAGGTAAGGAGACTCTGGATGACTCTCGCTGGGCCATTTTTGGAGGATTAAGGTCAGCTGCTAGAAAAACTACCAATCTGTCTAAGGTTACAAGAGCCCCAAGAATCCCTCTCTAGATTCCTCTGGGAAGCTTACCAGGCAGTCACCCCCATAGATCCAGATGCACCAGAAAACCAGCAAGCAACCAATATTGCTTTTGTTGTACAGTCTACCCTAGACATTAGGGAGAAACTTTAGCAATTAGAAGGGTTTGAGGATATAAATAGGTCCCAATTATTGGAGATTCCTCAAAAAGGTTTACAATAACTTTGACTGTAAAAGAAAAGCAAGACAATAGATTGGCCCTAGCAGTAGGAAGTTGTGCTCAAAGAGACAAAGAAAAGAGATCCCAGAGAAGGAAGCCAAAAACACTGGGGAAGGAAGAGGCTAGGAAAGGAATGTCAAATTGGAAGATGAAAGAAGGATACCTCATCCTTTACTTGGGTGAGAACTGAAAGGGACAGGGCTCCACTGTACTGAGACCCCAGCATCCCAGGGTAACAATAAAGGAAGAGACAACATCTATTAAATTCCTGGTTGACAAGGGAGTAGCCCATTCAGTCCTGACAGAGATGCATGGTCCATCTCAAGAGACACCCATCCTAGGAGCAACTGGACAGACTGCTCTCTCCCTGGATGGCCTCTCTGGTGGTGGACTTGTGACAAAATACTGTGACTCACTCCTCTTTAGTCATGCCATACTGCCTCTATCCCCTAACTGGGAGAGACTTATTACAAAACTCATTAAGGATTTAGTACAGTCAGGGACCAATCCAACAGTTGCCATTCTCCTTCCGCTGGAGCAAGCTCATTATTATCTGTATCACTATTAGGGCATTTCTGACCTACACAATATTCAAGAAGTGTTTGAAATCCCAGTGTGTCATGCAGACCCAAGTCCTAGACTTGCTTAACAGCAAAAGAATGGATTCTCGGAGTATCTCATCATTTCAGGACAATATTTTCTTTAAACCTTTTATACCTCTGTCTTTAAAAATAAAATAAAGGTGATGTACTGACATTCTCATTTTCAAGTCCCTGGTGGGTTTCATTGTCGCAGTCACCTGGGGTTATCAAGTTGCTTCCTTCACAATTGCTGGTCAGATGAGGTGCAGCACAAACTATCATCTCCTCACAGAACAGAGCTGTCTCATTCTTGAGGACAGAACAATGGCTGGGTATTGATTTCTACATGAGCAATAGTGTTTATCTCTTGTGCTTTCAGCCTAAAAGCCTTAGATATCTCAGGAATTTTGCTAGGGTAAGGCACCCCACCTTCCTTTAGCCTGAAAATGTAGGCTCTCATGGTTTCTCAAATAAGCAGTGGAAAGCATCATCTATGAACTGAATGGCTATACTGGGGGCGGGGGGAAGAAGGTATCATGTGTATATTAAACACCACATCCTCACTTATAAGAAATTTCCAGAATTAGTCAGGGTTCACCAATTAGTAAGATCAAATTTGAAGAGAGAGTGGATTGTAATCTCTAAGATACACGTATTCCTGAGACAATGAAAGAGGATTCAGTCTGGTTCTTTAGCAGAGCCCCCCAAGTAGCCCTATACAAGCATGTACCCATTTTAGTGATGCTAACCTTCAATGAAGCATTTAGGAAGCGGGACCTTCTGCCCCTCATTCTTCCGTGTTTTTCAGCCAGCTTGTATCTTCATAAAACCAACTTAAGATATTTGCCCCTGAAATGAAGATTTCTTTCAATCAAACTACTCAGACTTTTATTTCATTCCATCAAAGCCAACTTTAACTCCTGTGATGAACTCTCCTCAGATGGCTCAGCAGGTAAAGGCACTTGCCACCAAGGCTGATGACCTGAGTTCAATTCCTGAAAGCTTTTCACACTGGTCATAAATTATAAGCCAACTTTAAATCATATTTGTTCAATTTTAAGTGAGAAAAGTCCATGGTCTTGGGGCCAGTCTGAACAATTAAGTTCCTCATCCAAAAGCCCAATCATTTCCCCCAAATGCAGAGAAACATTGACCTATTTCTCCCAATAAAGAGAGTTCCAGGCAGCTTCTTCATGAATAATCTCAAATCGAGACAAAAATAACAAATCATTTTTAATGTTACTTGTCTATATTTCTCCATGCCCCCATGTTTTTGGGCTTTTCCAACCCTCTCATGTAAATACTGGTATCTTGTTTAACAGAAGAGTAAGTGAAATTGATGGTTGCAATGTAAGTTAAATTATATGGGATGGAACAAGAGGAAGAGTAGGTGGGGATATCAGCAGCCTTGGGACCTCTTGGCCCCTTGTCATGCTGAAAAGGAAGTGCCTGTGGTCAATTTTCCCCTTCCCATGAATCTATGCCAAGCATCTGTTGTGTATCAGACACTAGACTACTCACTGGGTCCCCACCTGCCAAAGTGACACTCTACATGTAAACTCATCTCTGTGACCAATAACTTGAAGAGAGCAATATGCAAGAATGAATTGTTATTTGGGTTTATGTTTTCAGAGATGCTAGTCCAGTTGAGAGGGTGAGGAGGTGTGGAGCTGCTCATCTGTGGCAGAAAAGGAAGGATGGGGGAGGAGAGAAGGGGAAGGGGACAGAGGAAGAACTGTGTTGGTGGGTTTTCTCTTTACCTGCTCTGATTCTGTCTAGCCCCCCAGACTGTGGTGTGGTACTGTCTACATTCAGAGTCTCTCCTCCCTCTGGATACATGCTCACACACCAGAGGTTGCTTTATCAGACTTCTAGGCACATCTCCATCCAACCAAATTGACAGTCAGGATTCACTGGAGAGGTGACCCAATGGCTAAGAACACTTGTGCCTTTTGCAAAAGATCCAAGAGCAGTCGCTAGTATCCATGTCAGGCAGCCCACAATCACCTGTAACTCCAGCTCCAGGGGACCTGATGCCCTCTTCCTAACTCCACAAGCACCCACAGACTTGTGTGCATAAGTACACAAAAAAAGTAAAACTGGTTAAATGAAAAACAAATCTTTAAAACACATACATAAATACCATTATGTGAACACTAGTTTGTGTACAATTTGTATTCCTTGGCTTCTACTGTCCCATACACACACAAACACACACACACACACACACACACACACACACACGGCAGAGGCAGTGAAATATGGGCCTTTTACATACCCTAAATGAGAAGCAACATCTATCGTCATAATCGTCTTTGTCTTTCTGTTCCAAGGTGCTAGCTGTTTATCCTGACTCACCTGACTCACTGCTCATTCCTTTGCTCTGCTGAAATGAAGCCATAGCAGCCTGGGGTTTCTATAATTCCCTGCACGTCAGCTGTATCTTAATTGCTTTTTCTTTTTCTCGGGAGAGCAGAGTAGAATGCAAGAAAGTGTTCTGTTGTTATTATAGGATAACCATGAATCCATAGGTAATTATTTGCAAACTCCAATGGTTTATCTAGGAATGGCAACAAATTTCTTATGACATATCTCAGAAGAGAAAGAGATATTGAGATACCATATCCTAGCAAACTTATTATCAGCGGGGATCTTGTTTTATGAGATTTCTGCTCGGGGAAAGGATTAACGTACTAATTCATCAAAACCCACATATCCTCTATCATGAAACTATACATTAAATGTGCAGGCTACTAGCTCAGAAATTAATGCAACTTTCAGTGTAAGTTGTTTAAATTCTTCGGTTTAGCCACAGTAACAATGCATGAATTAGAAATGAGTTTCCAAATAGGAAGGAGATACAGGAATCAAGATGTGTAGACAATCTTCCTCCAACCTTGCAGGCTTGACTTTGGTCAGCCTTATATATGATCACAAGGGTAGCAGCTACTAAGGTTCCCCAAAGTTCCTCTTTATCTCGCCCCCAGCATGTGAGAATCAAAAATCTTGGATACAATAAGAAAGCTAGTACTTTCATTAAGCTTAAGAGATGTGCCCTCGGCTGTAAAACCTTAGAACCCACATGACTGAACCACACTCCCTGCGTGAAATAGAATCTATGTCATACTTTTACAGAGAGGCTTCTCTAATTTAGGGACCACTTATGGTGATATAAGCAGAAAGTTAGGAACAGATCAAAGACGGGCAACAAGAAACTATAATAATATGAAAGCTTTAATAGTCCCTAAAGCCAAAGCTAGGATGGTCCAGGAACTTGATGAGAACTGAAGTCATGGAGGAGAGGTCTAGAGAGGAACTGGCCAGATGCTCATCTTGCTGGATTTAGATCATCAAGACTGAGAGGAGTCAGAAAAAGGCGCTGCATCCTCTTTTTACCACCACATTCCTGTACACTGCCAGTCTGTCTCGCTGGTGAGAGAGGTTCGAAGTATGTGATCTGAGTGATGAGTTTG
The DNA here is from genome assembly GCF_978045245.1 of Mus caroli. Lineage (NCBI taxonomy): Eukaryota > Metazoa > Chordata > Mammalia > Rodentia > Muridae > Mus > Mus caroli. Next base: position 33,418,686 of record NW_028227265.1, read on the forward strand.
TCACCGGTCAGCCTTGCAGAGTGCTGAACAGGGCAGAGAGGGCCAAAGAATAAAGGCAGGGGCACAAATGAACACAATGAAACGGAGCCATTTCCCATCATCCCTTCTCAGAGTCTTTATGCTGCGGCTGCTTCCTCAAGTTTATTCACATCTTCCTCTTCATGTGCAGAACTTCTCTTCCTCTTTAAAGGCTCATTTAAACACCATCTCTGAAGGAGACCGCTGGAAACTCCAATTGCAGAGTTGTGATCTATAACGTCTAATGCAATATCCCTCAAAACAAGATGAAGTGGAGACAAATTGGATTTCCCAAAATCCTCTGAGTGGTGCTGGTTGTGTGGATGTGCCAAAGGCGCCAGTCAGTTAAAACCAGGGCTCACCAGATTGCCTTGTAAGAAGAAGGGTCTGGCTAACTGCAGGATAACTGTTATTTTCAGGAATGGGGGGTGGGGAATACAATGACAAATCCTTCAGGAAAAAAAAAGGAGCGCCTCCTTAGTATCCCTCCTGCCCCTCCACTCAACTCTCCTGCAAGTACCTGATGTGTTGTCCCAGGTGTCTACCTGGTGACTTCAAATGGATAGTTTGATCACATGACTAAAGACAGGTGAGCTTTGGCTATATTTGCTATCTACTGCTTTAATGTGCATCCCTTCCCTGTGGTTACAGAATAGCACAACTGACCCACATGCAGAGTTGTGGAGCCCAGTCCCAGTAGATACTCCTATAAAACAGTTCCCATAACTAAAGCTCAGGGCACACTGCAGAAGAGGAAATAGAAAGACTGGGAGAGTCAGAGGGGCAGGGAACTTGCTCCTAGTGATGTCACAAGCTACATCCATAAAGCCTCGCCCACAAGGCTGCCTAACATACGCTGAACAAAGTCAAGGCCAATAAACATCCAAAAAGGAAAAGTTTTTTTTTCCTTTTTGAAAAGTAAAAACCCATAAGGTCTCAACACTACACAAAGAACTACAGGCAACTAAGGAATGCCAGGAGCAGGAGAAATGGTCTTCCTCAAGGAAGAGCACACCAGTTGCTCATCCAATTGAGAGGCCAAACCTACTCCATCTTGGGACAGGCATCCAAAAAAACACAAAAAGAAAAAACAAAAAACAACAAAACAAAAACAAAAAACAAAAAGCCTGAGAACTTGACCCATGGCAGAACCCAAGTACCAGGAAGGACCCCATGGCCTGTCCTTGGCCAGAGTTACTCCCTAACTACTTCCTAGCAACAGTTAATCAAAAATTAGTCTGATTGGTTTAGATGTGCTTTCAGACCATTTGTGATTGTTTATGGTCTCACTTCAAAGCACCCACCTATTAGCTTACAATAGTCATTCAATTAGATGCTTGCCAGAATGGACACCTCAGCCCCTCACTTGCTCCCATTTCCTATAAAACTTTGACCCTGTTATAGCTGTCTCGTATGAGGCTATGCCAGTGCCTGGCAAATACAGAAGTGGATGCTCACAGTCAGCTATAAGATGGATCACAGGGCCCCCAGTGGAGAAGCTAGAGAAAGCACCCAAGGAGCTGAAGGGGTCTGCAACCCTATAGGTGGAACAACAATATGAATTAACCAGTACCCCCAGAGCGCATGTCTCTGGCTGCATATGTAGCAGAAGATGGCCTAATCAGCCATCACTGGGAAGAGAGGTCCTTTGGTATTGCAAACTTTATATGCCCCAGTACAGGGGAATGTCAGGGCCAAGAAGCAGAAGTGGGTGGGTAGGGGAGCAGGGCGGGAGGAGGATATAGGAAACTTTCGGAATAGCATTTGAAATGTATATAAAGAAAATATCTAATAAAAGAATTTGGTTTGAAAAAAAAAAACAACTTTGCCCCAATGAGAGTTCAGGGCTACTTCACCAAACCATCCCGTGGGCCAGCAGTGAGTAAGCCCAAACTCAAGTTTATAATAAAGAGACCATAATGTAATTGCCTCAGAGTCGGCTCCTGGTTGGTCTTTTGGGCATATGAACAAGGCACAACACAATAACAAATGATCAACCCCCAAAACACACATATATTTAACATTATACAGACAGACTAAGCAGGTCATATATATATATATAACATAAATATGACATCATTAATGAAACAATATTTATAATATGTAGCAATCATTAATAAAAATGAAGGCCATGAATTTGAAAGAGAGAGAGAAGTATATGGTAGTGAGGAGAGTAAAAGAAAAAATGATGTAATAAAATAATAAGCTCAAAATAAATGAGTACATAGGTATAGGTATCCCAACTGTAATAGTGTCTTCCATAGTCTAATAATGTAAGATAAGATTCAGGCTTATTTTTTGTATATTTAATTCACTAGCAGGAACCTATGAGCTAGGTCTTCAAAAATAATACTGAGCCTTGCGTAGTGGCATGCATCTTTAAACCTGGCACTTGGGAAGAGTCAGAGGTGAGAGAATCTCTAGGAGTTCAAAGACTATCTGGTCTATATGGGAAGGTCTGGGCTAGCCAGAAAAAGACTTTGAGGAGAGAGAGGGAGAGAGAGAGAGAGAGAGAGAGAGAGAGAGAGAGAGAGAGAGAGAGAGAGAGAGAGAGAGAGAGAGAGAGAGAGAGAGAGAGAGAGAGGAGATATCAGGAGGAGTTATATGTGTTTTGATTATAGTGATATCACAGATCCAAACACATCAAGTCATATAAATTATACCTAGTTTCTGTATACTAATTATACTTCAGTAAAGCATGTCTGTATAGTAAGATTCAAGACAGCTATAGCTACACAGTGAGATCCTGTCTTGAAAAAAAAAGTTAAATTGAATAAATAGAGAACTCATCTCACACACACAGTCAAAGAGGAGGGTGAGGTTGCATCTTATTCTGTTAGCTGTGTATGCTGATGAGATACTATTTTCAATTTCCAGCTGAATATTTAAGTATCTTCATTCTAAGGGGGACCTTGACTAATCATAGTACTGCTAAGGAGAGTATGAGAACTTTTTAAAATCCTGGAAGTCCTCTGACAACTATCGTGATAGACTTCTGGCTGACTCCAAATCTACTCAAGAGCTACTTTTTTTTTCTGAACACTGTCAAATGCATTTGCACAGAAGGGAAGATGCTTTTCCCAGCGATAGGTGGCTCATCCATATGCATGTGTGCACCATGCCTACCACTTCTAATCCAAATCTTGAGATTTGAGATTCTGAATGCTTGCATGAACTGGCAGGAGAGAATGAAAGATAGTGCAATTTATAGTTTAAACGCAAAAGGCTCGCAATTTTACAAGTCTATTTAAAGAGGTTCCGAAACCAAAGCAACTCATATGCTCATCATAAAGGCACAGCTATAAAAACAATACACACTATTAAACACTTCCCTTTAACAAACCAACCCAGGAAAATTAAAGGGAGCTAGGAAAGAAAGAGACGCCATGTTAAATGGCTTTTTTGTGGCACAGTAAGGCAACTACAATTTCATCTGTCTCCAAAGAAAAGGTCATTTCCAAAACTCAAAGGAATTCTAACAAAGAAAAATATATACTTATTTTCCAAGGCAGTTCTTTTTTTTTTTTTAATTGCTGGCAATACATAGCCCTATACCAAGGTTACTTTTGAAAGGAATTTCCTTTTACTGGCTCATCTTCGAAGGAGGCATATAGAGTTCTGGTCAGAAGGCTAGCTGCAGATGAAAATGGGGATGGAAGCCCTGTTTGGTATGTTGTAAACATGCCTTCTTCAAGCCCAAAGGTCTGGGGATGACATGCTGAAGAGAACCATGCGCATCTTTTCTTCTTCCATTTTTGTCCCACAGTTAGAGTCTATGCCGGTATCATTTCCCATTTCCCAGGAAAGAAATTAAAAGTCAGAAACAATTTAAATTATTTGAATCCTTTCCCATGAGAAGAATTTGTATACCTCGGAAATGAGTGGTTCTTTGATGGGGAATGTGCTTATTTGCTGTTGACAGCTTTTTAGTGAAAAAGATAGAAATCAGATTGAATTTCGACAGTGAGAAATTGAGAGCTCGTTCTGCCAGCAGGAGGCTGAGGCCTCTAATTTTACCTCCGCAAAACAGAGATGAACCAAGAATATAATCTGCCTACTTTTCAAAAACAAAACATAAAAATTCTCCGTGTAGCTGGCTTCAAAGTAAGAAAAATTGCACATAGCATCAGCACTGTTCTATCCACCTTGGATTTAATATAATGGTTAGACTGTATTCAAAAGCAGATGGAATAGATTCCAAATCCCATTATACTCTCTTTTCTGAACTTTTCATTTGAACAATGAAGTCCACAGTAACCCCATCAAACTTCCTTAAACCAAAGGGCTGACAATCCCTGAATACCAAAAGCGTCTCCTCCAACACACAAAATTAAATGATATTCTACACAAAACAGGGATCGTCAAGGATACATTTTGGCAGCAGAAGTGATGTTTAGACAGCCTTCCTTGGGCTCCAGTGAGCTCTTAATTGTATACAATAAACCTAAACAGACAACACTTGCTTTGTAATAGAAATGAAATTTGGCTTTGGTAAGTCCATCGGGTTCTTCAAACATAATCCATTGTCTGGTATTCAACCTCAGACAGCAGCTATGTTTATAAATTTCTCATGCCAAATGGAGCCAGAGGGGAGAAGCCTGATATTAGTTTGTGATGGATGTGGAAGGGGATTTTGCTAACAGAGATTTGAGCAGCAGAGATGCCTATCCCTAATACTACTATGAATGGTATCACAGAACGGAATAGGATAAATGTTATTGAAGAGTCAAAATATGGTTCTATTGGGTAACATCACTTGAGAGGAAAATAATAATAACCACACCAGCTACTGTGACCAACAGGCAGGTTCATATCCATGAAACAACATGAAAAAAGGAAACGGTATGTTAAGCAGCCACTCGTCAAAATCATAGGACAATAGAGGAAAAGGACTATATAACTACTGAGAAATGTAAAAGTTTTATGTGATAGAAAAAGAAAAATTGTTGCAGCTTATAATATAGCCTCAACCAGCCATGAGTTTCAACAGTTTAAAAATAAATTTCCTCTGCCAATGTTCTTTTCAGAAAGTTTTTCCTTGTGCCAAGGAGTTCAAGAGCACCCCCCTGCTTTCTCTTCTATTAGGTTCAGAAATATCTGGTTTTATATTGAGGTCTTTGATCCATTTGGAGTTGAGTTTTGTGCAGGGTCTTAAGTATGGCTCTATTTGAATTCTGGGTAAATATGCATCCATCCCATTTGACCAACACCATTTATTGAAGATGCTTTTTCCCAGTGTGTATTTCTGCCTTCTTTATTATAGGTGTATGGATTTATGTCTGGGTCTTCAATTCTATTCCACTGATCACTGTATCTGTTATGCCAATACCATGTTGTTATTATTATGATAGTTCTGTAATACAATTTGAAGTCAGAGATGGTGATACAGTTCTTTGGGATTGTTTTAGTCACGGGGTGGGGTGGGGGTGGGATTTGACATTTCAGAAGCTCAAACTACACCTGGTATCACTCTCTTTTCCTGCTGCCTGGGGATCCAGATGTAAAATTCTCAGCTACCTCTCCAGCACCATGTCTGCCTGCATGTCACCATACTTCGTGCTGTGATGATAATGGACTAAACCTGTGAACTGTAAGCCAGCTCCAATTAAATGTTCTCCTTTATAAGAGCTGTTGTGCTCAGAGCATCTATTCACAGCAAGGAAACCCTACTTAAATGATAAAAATAAATAAAATAAAAATAAATTAATTAACTCCAAATACACTGACCCATAGATTATACTAAGTTTTTGTATTCTAATTATACTTCAATAAAGATTATTTAAAATATAGAATGGATACACAAGGGAGTATTATTCTACCTTAAAGAAGAATAAAATCATGTTCTTTGCAGGAAAGTATATGGAACAGGAAAGCAGCATGTTAAGTATGTAAAGTGGAATAAAGGCAGAGTCAGAAAAACAAATTCTACATGGTTTCTACATTTCATCTGCATTTAAACAAAGACATGGAGGGGAAACTACTTGGGGAAAGGAAGGTGCCAATGAGAGAAGGAAGAGAATACAAGAAGTGTGATAGTGAGACTGTGATCACAGGGATGTAATGGTGAGCTGGTTGTGATCACAGAGATGTAATGGTGAGGCTGATTGTGATTACAGAGATGTAATGGTGAGCTGATTGTGATCACAGAGATGTAATGGTGAGGCTGATTGTGATCACAGGGATGTCATGGCATGATTGTGATCACAGGGATGTCATGGCATGATTGTGATCACAGGACATTATATGCATCTTTGAGAATGCATATAACCCTTCATTCTGCATATATAATACATGCAAATGATATCTTGTAAAGCTGTTTTAAATGATAGTTACTACTTTTATGCTCATTTGAAATATTTGATGAAATGAAAAATTTTAGGTAATAAGATTTAACTATTTTAAATTTTAAATTTATTATTAAATAAAATTTATTACAATCTCTAAACCAATATTCCAACTCAGGTGTTGTCTTGCCTGGTAAATTCTTCAAAGTAGTAAAGGAAAAAATAACCTCAGTCTTCTATAACACCTTTCACAGAAAAGAAAGTCACAGGAAAACATACTATACCAGGATTACCTTAATACAGAAACTTGATGAAAAAAATCTATATTTTACAAATGCTGACAAAAAATTCTGGAAACAATAAAATTCATTAATATATAAGAAAATACATTACATCCAAACCACATTTCTTCTAAACAAACAAGATTCATTGCTGAAAACCCATTGTGAGTCACCAAATTAAGAAATAAAATGAAGGGCAAAACCTAGGACCATTTTGAATCAATGGAAAAATGCACCTAAGAAACTTGTCAGCCTTTTCATTAACTCAAAATAATATGCTTAACAATTTAGGGACAAAATTGACCTTTGTAACCTGATAGATCACGTTCTCACACTTAATATATTATATTTTTGTATATTCTTAGCATTACCTGGAATATGTATACCAGTGGGGAAAATTCAGGATTCTGGATTTTCCACATAATTTGGAAGCAATTTTGATGTTACTAAAATAGGAAACGCAGAAGTTAAGTATTGTAAAGTTACTAAAGTAGCAAAACCAGATGTTAGGTGTTCTGAGACGTTGAGGAGCCCATCTTACACCACCAATATTCTTCCTGGGATTTAGATAACAGTGGTTATTTACAGGTCTCAAGGTAATTCTTCCTGTGCCTTCTCTCAGATCTTCTCACCAGAGCTAAGAACTATTAGTCAGAGAAGAGTAACCTATGATTACCCCCACTTCAAGAAGAAAAATCTGATGTCAGAGTAAGATTATATATTGAACTGAAGTAGGTCTCTATTCCAAATTTCATCTTAAATTTAGTTATGACCTATTTGGATTAAGACAAGAAATATTGCCACTGAAAATCTAAGTGACCCCAAGTTTGTGGTATTCACTATTCACTATTCACTATCCACTATAGAGGAAATATCACTATTTTGGTTGAATCCTTTCAAAAATTTCTAACTAATAAAATTCTTAATGGGAATTTTTACATTGTTCATCTAAAAAAAAAACTAGGATTTAGGTGTTTATCTACCTGTTAATTTTTTTGTTTTTATTAGACATATTATTTTATTTTATGTAGGTTTGGCTTGAATATTTGTAGGTAAACCAAAAGAAAGTCGAAAGAAGGCCCTAGATCTCTAACTAGAGTTATAGATCATTGTGAACCATGTGCATGCTGGGAATTAAACAACTGAAATTTATGCAAGAGCAACAAGTTCTTTAAAGTGCTTAAAGCACTGAACTACCTCTCCAGCCCAGTATAATTATAATCCAAATGCTATGCTCCTTATCTATCTTATGTTTGAGAAATAAGTGTGTTCTAGAAGTCCTTAGGCATTACTTACAAATGCTTCAACGTGCGTAAAGGATCTGATGTTGACAGGCAGAGCACAGTCAACAAGCTGTGTGCTCAAGTGGTCCAACCAGGAAATAGGGGGGAAAAAGTGTATCTAGGGGAAATTAGCACAAGGAATTGTTTTGGTGAGTAATGTAGGGGCTGAAACCCAACAGGAGATGGTAAACCAAGCCAGACATCAACAACAGTAGGAATCTTCCTGGAAATAAAGAACCAAAGAGATGAAGTCCCCAGTTGAAACTATAGACCCAGCATCACAATCAACAGAAACTTAATCATGAAAGCTAATGTACCTCGTAGCAAAGACAAGTCCCAAATCAAGGAGAAAAAAAAAAGAATATCACTTGGCTTCTCCCTCTCTCTAGCTTCTAGCTCTGTGTCCACACCTCCATTTGCAAATCTTGTCTAGAAGCCAGAATCAAAAATAAAAAATCATGAGAAACTGAAGAGTGCACAGTAGGAAAGACCAGGCCATAAAATCAATCTACAACAAAAAGATAAATGACCAGTACACTGCAACTCAGAAACAGGGTACCAAGAACCCAACACAAAACTCCTCTCTTCAACTCTGCTGCCAGATAGCCCTCTTACTCATCTTTGTCTCCTTCGATGAACTCTTTGGTGACTACAATTTAGAGATTTTTGCTCCAAAGGAAACATTAAATTTAAAGGAAATGCACATGGCCATCTCAACTCTGTATTCCACGTCTCTGGGTAATACAGAGATTCAAGGATGTCTTCTGTACAGTCAATTTATTTTTAATTTGTAAAGAGACTGGAGTTCTAGCTGCTCTCCCAGAGGACCTGGGGTTAATCCCCGATGCCCAGATGGTGGTGTATAATTAATTATCAGTAACTCCAGTCCCAAGGAATCCAATGCCCCTTCTGGATTCTGGGGACACTGCACACACATGATACATAAACATACATGCAGGTGAAATACCCATTCCAATAATAATAATAAACTTCAATCTTAATTTTAAAAGTAAAATATAATTTATGAAGGCCAGACACAAAACTCATCCTGTAAACCTTACCTCCTTTCTTTTTATTGCCAAATTTTTTTCAAAAAGAAGAAGAGAAAAAGGAAGAAGAAGAAGGAAGAAGAAGAAGAAGAAGAAGAAGAAGAAGAAGAAGAAGAAGAAGAAGAAGAAGAAGAAGAAGAAGAAGAAGAAGAAGAAGAAAATTGTTTCTCTTGTTGGCTAGCAAGATCAAGTATCTGAACTGTCACCAGGATAAGGAAATGCCACAAGCATGAGTTCTTGCAAATAATAAGCTATCCAACACAGAGGGTGATCAAGCCCAGGGAAGCCTTCAGTGGCACCATATCAGATAACTGAGAAAATCCTCAAAAGAGCTTTTATTTCTCCTACCTTGTGTCTGTCTCGATTTTCAAAGATCATTCGTGAACTGAACCAACCTTGAAAAATAAACTTTGTTCTAAAGAAGGCTGTAGCAACCCTGTAGCACGAAAAAGAAAAAAAAATGTACAAAACTCCACCAAACATGGTACTGGAAGAATGCACATGACTTCTGTGTCTCTTTCTATCCTTGTAAATAAGGACTGGGGAAAATGTCAAAAGGACCACTAGGGACAAAAGGAAGACACAGATAAACATGGGTACGTCGTGATGGCAGAGATGGGCATGAATTTCTCCAGCCATTCTGAAGTGTGTTCTTCTGTGGTGCTGAACATCACAGAAGAGTAACGGGAACCACTCTCCTGTAAATACCCATGTGTAAGGATGCTCGGGAAACGATTTTCAGAATGCAGACTCTAGACGAAGATAGACTGAGCAGTTAGTGGAACTGAGCTCTTATTAGTGGGGTTTGTTTGTGGTTTTTTTTTGTTTCTTTGTTTTACTCAATTGCATTCACGTTTGGAATTCATATTTGATCTAAACAAGGAACTATGCAGTGTCTGTGATTCAAAAGTACATGTGGTGTGCATATATGTTTGTGTACAGATGTACATGTATGTATTTGATTTCAATACCATTGTGATAGATATTTGAGTCATAAATAAAAGTCTTCTTCAATTTTTTTAAAAAGGATTTTAATGTATTTGTTATTGTTGTGCATATGTGCATGTGTGTATGGTGAATGTGTCATGGTCAGAATGTGGGGGTCAGAAAATAACTTAGTGGTGTTTGTTCTCTCCTTCCACCTCTATCTGGGTTCTGGGGCTCAAACTCAGGTCACAGGTTTGTGCAGCAAGCACCTTTTCCTGCTGAGCCATCTTACAGGGCCAATTTTGTTCACGAATTATAAGTCTTTTCTTAAAATTGAAGCATTTGCAAGCTATTCTGTGGATTTTTTTAACCCACTTTGTTTCTGGGTTTTTTTTTTCTCTCACTTCTAATTCTCTACTTGCTTACCACAAGGCTTAGAGCATTGTTTGACACAATAGGATTAAATAAAAGGCAAGAGAGCTCCTCCAGAGACTTCCCCATGTTCTCTCACCTTAGCTTTTAATTAAAACACTGTCAGTTGGGGATAAGCAGAAAATACAAAGACAATTATATACAGGAAACAAAAAAAAAAACATATTTCACCAAAGATTAAGTTATTAGTATTTCTTGGCTCTCTGATTATTTGAGATAAAATCACATGTGAGCCTCTGTGAGGTGGCATCCCCCAGTTCTGCAGAGACAGGAAGGAGAAGCTGAACAGGGTGTCCTTACGAGGCAACAAAACCAGCGTAAGGAAAGGTGTTGATCTGCCCATGCTGAAGCCACAGGTGCCTGCACCTCACCATCAGAGACATCAATGGCCATATTCATCACAACTCCTTCCAAGAGGCATGCAACATATAAGAGTACTTGGGAGAACAAAAGCCCTGATTTTCACAAATGAGTCAAAAAAGAAATTGACTTTGGAGAGAGTCTGCTGATCGTGGTCATACATTGTGATTTAAGTGACACGGTTCAAGCTACAACTTGAGTTGACAAGCTCACATGGAACAAGAGTAAATGGTACTGTTCACTGTGTGGCCTCTGTACTGTAGCAGTCCCTGATGCTTGTAAAAGAATGTTGGCACTCTTTGGAATGTTTTCAAAATAACTGATCTTAGACATAACTGTTAAGAGGGCTTCACTCTTTTCCCCAAATGCATGACACTTTCTGTTGGTCCTAACCAGACTCTGCAAATGAGTAACCAATTCCAATTGGCTGGAAAGATTTCCACCAACTAAGCTACTGGTTTGTATGGCCCTTGACCTTGACTGCATGGTTTGATTGATTTGTAGTGTTATATCAGATACATAGGGTTGTAGAGGTGGAAGTGATAAAGAAGCAGTAGTTGATCATTTCAAACACCTCATATATGAGACTATTTTAAGTGAATAGCCCTTTCATCATCTATATGAGGATGATATCAATCACTCATGTGAATTCAGCATCATGCCAACTTCTCTAAGTCTCAACAGTTGAATAAAATGGATTTGAAAATGTATGCAAGTGTACATACACACCATACACACACACACACACCTAACCTTATTTATCCACCAGTAATGACCCACAAGCTTTCTTAGAAGACAGCATTTCTTTCATTAGATCCTTTTAAATTTACTCATCAAATTCCAATGGTCATTTCAAAAATTATATGATTTTGAGTTCTTGATTAAATATAGACTTGCTTTAAAGAACACTTAATTCCTATGATTCTCAGTTGCAAGAAAAACGGACCTGTCCAGTATGGCCCCAAAATGAGTTTATTGGAATATTTTTTGGATATTTGGAACACAACAAAGCTTGAAAATGTGCACAACTGGAGAGTAAAAACTGTAATAATCATGGTAATATTGGCTAAGTGGTAAAGAAAAAGGCAAATGCAACAAAATAGAGAGGTTGGAAGATGACTACTATGCATGAGTCAGGAGACCACAGGAATTCCACAAGAGGAAAACTAATGAATATGGTCAATTCAATGCTTATATGAAAACAACAATATCACACATTGACTCACATTTCATACAAAGGGCAATATTAACTTGAAAAACATTGCAGGCATAAATGAGAAAGATGAAATGATAAAACTTCTAGAATAAAATGGAATATGGAGGAATATGGACTCTTTGAATAGGCAAAACTGTTTGAAGTAGAGAAGAAAAAACAAAAATCCTCTAAGTTTAGTAAACTGAACCTCATTAAAGTAACTGCTGGTGAGGCTGGCTCATCAAAAACATTTAGAACTATTAGACTTTTTTAAAGTTTTATACACTTTATATATACATATATATATATATATATATATATATATATATATATATATATGCTCTGTTTTCATGCACACCAGAAGAGGGAATCAGATTCCATAGCAGATGGTTGTGAGCCACCATGTGAGAACTAGGAATTGAACTCAGAATTTCTGGATAAGAAGCCAATGCTTTTAACTGCTGAGCCATCTTCCAGCCTTTGAACAATTAGAATTTTGTGTTCAGCTTTCCTGGATGATATGGTTTGGATTTCGGATGTTCTCCCTAGATAGCAACAATTCAATGTGGTACATTTGAAAATCCACTAGACTGTGAGAGCTCTGACCTCACGCATGCATCATTCCATGCACAGATTCGTAGCTTCAGGGCCTAATGGGAGGTGGTAGAAATTTGGGGAGCCTATTTGGAGAAAGTAAGTCATTGGGGAACTGCTCTTGAAGGATGTTTACCCCCAGCAATTTCTTCCGGATCCCTTCTTCCTGGCTTCCATGAGACAATCAGCTTTCCTCCTCCACGCAGATTGCGCAATGAAGTTCTGTCTTACAATGGGCCTGAAATAAATAGAGCTAGACAACCATGTCAGAAACCTCCGAAACTATGAACTAAGATCATTTCCTCTGGTGAGTGGAAATTTATCACAGTGACGATAAGAGACTGCCTAACACAATAGTGGAAAGCTGTGGTGCTTACAGAGTAAAGACTTTCCAAAACGTAGCACGTGACCATGGATGCCAAGCATCCCACATGAACAGTAAGCGTCTATACCAGCCTCCCTGCATCGTCTTGCTCCTGTTTGAGAGTTGCAAGTGGCATGGGGAAGAGCTCTTGTCTGACTCCTTTGTTCACAATGAAAATAGCCCAGGCAGCATCTGCCAGACCTTCTCTCTGGTACTGCACTGGTTCATCCAGGTGCCCCAGCACTTGCTCAGCTGTAGGAAAAATTAAGCATGTGTTAGCTTGTGATATACTTGTAAGAAAGGGTCTCTTCGTTTGTTTTAGTTGTTCAGTTTTGTTTTGCTCACTGGCTGATTAGAATAGGAAGCTGGCTTGCTCATACGGCTAACCCAGGGAACATTTTCCAAGGTTAAATCCGAGGCTGTTCACTCTGGACTAAATGCTTAATCCTATCTGCTGATTTTAGTGTCTTCATTCAGCTATAAACACAAACAATGACAATTCCAGCACAGGGTGACATCAGCTTAGTATAATTGTTTGTTAATCCACAAAGCACTAGGTGATTTTTTTGAAAGCAGCCATTTTCTATTCCACTTTTGCAGTACTCCGTTATACCAGAGAGGAGTAGAGGAGAAAGGATAGAGAATGAGCCTTCCCTTTTGGAACTTTTGATGAAACTAGAAATTTGAAATAAATTAACTTAATAGAGTATTTTTTTAATTGCCAGATATCACATGACAAAATGTGAGGTGTAAGGGACACACACACTCAGAAAGCTCAAAATATCATTGCAGAAATGAATTAGCCTGGGAGGGTTCTATTCAAGAGCTAGAATGGAGACTACTCCTTACAGAGTAGGTCAAATAAGGATAGGCAGATGGTAGCATACAGAACCTGCTGTTATTTGGTCCAGTAAGCTCTCCTAATTGCATGCAGCAGGAATAAATTCTAAATTACACGTTCAGAAGAACTTCTTGGAAGGATAGACTACACATCACAGAATCATCAGGAAGGACAAAGCTGATAAAAAGGAGAGGATCTAACAGAAGCCCCATTAGCAGTAAGAGTTTGATTCCCAACAACCATGAGGTGAATTAAAACCATCTAGAAGGGGTTGACCTAGTAAAATCGTCACCAGTGACCTGCAACCAGAATAGTCATCAGGTAGCTGATGTCACCACGGGGGACTCAATATCTCCACTTAAAATTAACCTCTAAATTATTCGACATTGTTAGAAAAACTCCCTCATAAAATGCAGAACAACTGGTTGTCTTCATGCAGAAGGGGACTACACCATTGTTTTCAAGATTGACCTCAACTAACTCAAATAGATTAAAGATTAAAATATAAGACCAAAAGGGCAAAATGACTATAGTAAAACAAACAAAATGGTGCCCACTGACTTGAATCTTTGCAATGGTTTTGTTTGGGGGCATTCGTTTGCTTTGGTTTGGGGATGGTTTTTTGTTGTGTACAAAAGGACATAAGCAAGAAAAACAGATATATGAGATTATGTCAAATGTAAAATCTGCACATCCAAAGAAATGATCAAACAAGATATAACCTACACAACAGGAGAAAACAGTCATGTCAAATAAAGCCTTAATATACAAGATATGTCCTTTAAAAACTCAAACAACTCAATAGCAAAAAGAAAATCTGACTTTCTAAAAGGAAAAAATATAAATATACATTGTTTTTTTTTTTAAAGATACACATAGCCAACAGGTTCAGGTAGAAATGTTCAAAATCACTAATTATTAAAGAAGTGAAAATCAAAATGACTAGGATACATTGCCTTGGGCCAGTAAAAGTGGCAATTGTCAAAAAAAGACAAAAGATAATGAGTGTGTGTGAGAATGGAGAGAGAAAAGAATGTTTGCATGCCATTGGTGGAAATGAAAGAAGACAGTGCTGAGGTTTCTTCAAATCATGTTTATGTTCCAGCATTTCCACTGCTAAATAAATGCTAAGTATATGCCTAAGAAATGAACAGAAGCCAAGACCAGGCTTTACTTCCCAGCTTTTTACAGCATTATTCACATTCATAATAGCAAGACATGATACCAACCAATGAATAAAAAAGATGTGATATAGATACAAGGGGATATTACTGAAATATTTCTACAAAAGGAAAATCCTTCCATTTCAATATGGATGAGCCCAGGGAACAATACATTAAGTGAGATATTAGATAAGTCAAGCAGAGAAAGACAAATTTCACATGATCTCACTTAAGTATATATAGAATCTTGACAGCTTGAACTCATGGAAAGAGAGAACAGAATAGTGTCTGGAAAGAAAGCAGGTGTACTGAAGAGATGTCAGTCAAAGAAAGCAACATTGCAGGTGACCAGAAGGTACATCCAAGAGAAGTAATATTTTGTCAATTTAAAAAAAATAAGTATAAACAGAATAAGAAAAATGAGAAAATAAAAGAAAGAAAGTAAATAAGGGGAAAGAGGAAGTAGGTGGAGACATAGAACATTGAGTAAAACACAATATCAAAGATCACTGTTCCCTCTTTAAGAGACTGTTTAAGTGATAGTTGGATACTAGGAAAGAGAGCGCTATATCCTTCTAGAGTCCTTTCCCACACACCCTTGATTTCCCAGAAGCAGGCGTACACCATGTACAAGAACTTGCTCCAAATGGAATGTTATAATTCTGAGTGGCTCGGGCTTTTTAACTCAACCCATTAAATCAAATTGCCCCAAACAACTATTCGTCTTGTTTACTAAGAAATCATAGGTCTTATGTTTAGCTAAACAATCCCTTTTTAAGGCTACCTACAAAGTGAAAGTTCTCTTACTTGATCTCAGTAGTGGATGTGTTCTGAATAGATAATGATTCGAAAAGATTTGAATGCTGTAGAAGCAAGGAGAATCCCATCTGGGCTCGCCTTGGTAGCACTCTCATCTTTTCCAAGGTCTCCCTCCCTTTAAGGACTGCCTCCATGGAATCTATCCACAGGAAGTGAGAGAAAACATTGAGGTCTTAAGAAGGCAGTTCCTCACCCTGAGCCATCAGAGAAACACAAATCAAAATGAATTATGCTGGAGAGGATGTGGAGTAAGAGGAACACTCAAACAATGCTGATGGCAGTAAAAATACACACAACCACTATGGACATCAGTATAGCAGTCACTCAGAAAAATGGGAATCAAATACCTCAAGATCCAATTATGCCAGTCTTGGGCATATACCCAAGGGATGCTGCATCACAGAGACACTTGCTCAACTGTGTTTATTGATGCTCTATTCATAAGAGTCAGAAATTGTAAACAACCTAAATGCCCCTCAGTGGATGGATGGATGGATGGATGAATGGATGGATGGATGGATGGATGGATGGAGAAAATGTGGTCCATTTACACAATGGTTTATTACTAGGCCATTTAAAAAATCAAGTCAGCCAGGCGTGGTGGCGCACGCCTTTAATCCCAGCACTCGGGAGGCAGAGGCAGGCGGATTTCTGAGTTCGAGGCCAGCCTGGTCTACAAAGTGAGTTCCAGGACAGCCAAGGCTACACAGAGAAACCCTGTCTCGAAAAAACCAAAAAGAAAAAAAAATCAAGTCATAAAATTTGCAGTTAAGTGGGTGGAACTAGAAAAAAAAGTCATCCTGAGTGAGGTGTCCCAGACTTGGACAGATAAATATGGTACATATTTTCTTGTATGTGGCTATTAGCTGTGAAGTCAGTGATAACCAAGCTACAATCCATAAAACCACAGATGGGAATAGAGTAAGAGACTTGAGCGAACAGATAGATCCACTAGTAAAGGGAGATAGAATAAATAGATGTGAATAGATGGGGTGTGGGAATGAGAGGATCGAGTAGGGAAAGGGAAGGCAAAGAGGATTGTGGGAGGCAATACAGGGAGACACAGCTAAAGTTAAAGGGCGTTTGAGGGGTAGTATGGAAACCTAATCCAATAGAAATTTCCTTTAAAACATACATATATGAAGGTGATCTAAATGGAACCACTAAATAATGGGGAAAGACGAGTCCTAACTAGCCATTTTCTGTCTCCAAATAAAGCTTCCAGGACAGGGTTACATCTGAATTATTGGCCAGAGGAGCCTCAAGGGCTCAAGGGAATCCCTAAACAACCCAGGCTGTTGCAAGACTATAGGTTTCGCTCCACAAAATTACAGCAAAGTCCCATGGCTGAAAATAATGCCTACACAACTCATTGAAAATGGAGATGTTGAGCCGGTGCCTACACATAGCACCCACATTCTAGCATCTTTGGCACTCCTAAGTATTCTACCCACTATCCAAAAAGATAGCCAAGCCAGCCACAAACCCTTTATCTACAATGGTGTACTACCTGCAAGATAGGTAGATAGGGCAATGGTGGCACAAAGGTTGTGGGAGTGACCCACCAATAACTCACTTGACTTAAGGCCCACTCCAGGAAATGGACCCTATACCCAACACTGCTGTGTTTCCAAGAATCTGAGACTAGATAGCCCAGGGACCTAAGGCAAAACCAAATAACACTAGTCTAGAAAAAGGAAAAAAAGTGATAAAATGACCCCTAGTGGTATTCTGCTATATTCATAGATCAGTGCCTTATTCAGCTGCATCAAAGAGGCTTCCTCCTGCAGCAGATGGGAACAAATACAGAGACCCACAGTCAGATATTACACAGAGAATGAGAGACCTTGGAACACTCAGTCCTAAATAGGACACCTCCATCAAATCCTCCTCTCAGAGCTCAGGGAATGCTATGGAAGAGGAGACAGAATATAAGAGGCAGAGGGGATGGAGCATTGCAGGATATCTTAGCACATGATGAACCCCAAGATTGTGTTATTTACTGGAGGAAAAAAAACTGTTTCTGATGGTAGGGTGGCTCAGCCCTTAGCACACATCTTTAATCCCTCTGTCTGGAATACAGACACACCCTTAATACATACCTTTAATCCCAAACAATGTAGGAAAGGTTAGTTTGTAAAAGGAAAAAGCCATGTTTGAAAGTGATGTAATTGAGTGTCAAAGTAATGAATTAGAGAAAGCTATGGTAGAATAGGATATGGCCAACTCTCAGAAGAGAGAGAAGAGAAAGCTACTTGAGGGGCAGTGGAGAGAGGGGGTAGAGGAGAGAAAAGAGAGGAGGGGGGAGAAAAGGAGGGGAGGGGAGGGGAGGGGAGGGGAGGGGAGAAGAGAAGAGAAGAGAAGAGAAGAGAAGAGAAGAGAAGAGAAGAGAAGAGAAGAGAAGAGAAGAGAAGAGAAGAGAAGAGAAGAGAAGAGAAGAGAGAAGCAGTTTTACCAGAACAGTTGTACAGGTTGCAAAGAGAGAGAGCAAGCTAGACGCAGGTGAAGACAAATCAAGCCAGATAATGAGGACTCAGAAGATTAGGACACGTTGCCAAAGTTAGTATGAGGCCAAGCAGAGGAATTCAAGAGAGACAGAGAGAGAGAGAGCCCAGATTGAATCAGTCAGCCTTAAGAGGAGTTTAAGACAGGACAGCCGAGTTGATCAGCCAGTGAGAGTTCAGGAAGAACTAGGAAGGGGTGAGCTTATTCAGCAGTAAGTCTCAAAGGCTGAAAACATTCTAGGCCTAGATAAGATTGTACGGCGGCTAGAAGCTTCCAGGACTAGGCCTAGGTTAGCAGTCAGAGGCAGTAAACCTCCAAGACAACAATTATTACAGGAGAATAAAAATTATTGTTGCAATGGAGGACACCCGAAAAACAAGGCCCTCTAAGTCAACATGAGCAAAGTTTGTATGAATTCACAGAGACTAAAGCAGCATACAGAAGGCCTGTGCAGGTCCTAACCGGGTACTCTTGTGCTTATATTATAACTTGCAGTTCAGTGTTTTTATGGGATTCCTGAGTTGGCGAAAGAGTGGGTCTCTGATTTTTCTGTCTTCTCACGAACTGTTTTGTCCCGAGCTATTGTTCTCGCCAGGAAGAACACACTCGGACGACCGGATTCTTCTGCAGCAAAAGCTTTATTGCTTCTTCAGGAGGGAAGACCCAGAACCCGGAAAATGGTGCTGCTTATATAGCCCTCAGCGTGGCGTGTCAGCACCTGATTTGTTGCTCACCCATCACCTCATTTCTACACCCCGATATGGGCAGTGACTTGGCGTGAATTCACTCTTGCGATTGCTCACGGCTCTCCACACTGTTTTCCTTCTGTTGGTTTGTCTTGTGCAACTTTGATGTGCTAGTTTTTGTTGTATCTTATTTTTATTTTGAGATATTTTTGAATGAATGAATGAATGAATGAATGAATGAATGAAAACCTACCCACTAGGTTAAAAGTTAACAACTTAACTCTCATTCATACCTGCTGGGAGAGGAAAAATCACTTTTCTCCAATACTGTGATACTGGGTGCATCAACCACTCCAGGACAGGCCTCATGTTCAGGAGTAGTTGACCGACATATAATAGACTCCACAGTGTGTGTGTGTGCTTTTATTTGGTTACACTTTGATATGTTTTTCTTTCTTCCTTTCTTTCTCTTTCTTTCTTTCTTCTTTCATTCTTCTTTGGGTGTGTTTTATTTTGTTTTCTTAGTTTGGAGGAGTTTATTGTATTGAGATTTTGTTTGTTTTCTGAGAAAGAACTGAAAAGCCTATGGGTATGGAGGGGAAGAGGATCTGGAGGGGCTTGGGGGAGGGGAAGACTAGAATCAAGATCTATTTAAATTTTTAAAATGTTTTAAATAATTAAAAACTACAATTAAAAAAGAAGAAGAAGATAGTCCCTATCGAAGTGTCCCTAACATAAATTCTTTGTCAGTGGATTGCTTAAATTATCACAGAAACCAAGGAGAAAATAAGACCTCAAAGTATAGTAGTAGTTCAATCATTCAGGTAAAATAAATACAATAGCCAACAGGGGAATGATTGAAAATTGAGGACTACAATTTGCTGCTCCTTAAGGACTTCACATTTGTAATTTTAAGTCAGCTAACTTATATATACAAGATATATATAATTTTATGTCACCTCTTTAAGCCTCTACTTATCAAGACTGGAACAAACACAAAAACACACACAGATAAAAAACAGACTTTGGGAACTAAAAGCAAGAGAAGAGACCATGGTGATGACAGTTAGATTCCATGGCTCAGGCCCCCATCTGAGCTCTCTATAAACACTCAGGACATTGTTCTGTTCCTTGCTTTCCTCTCCCCTGAGACTCTCAAGCTAGACGCACACTTTTAAATGTATCTCTGCTGGCTCTGAGACTCAGATCCACTCTGTAAAAGATAAATTGAAGTTTCTTCCTGAAGGTACGCTGGAAGCTGCCAAGGGAGAAGACTTATCAAAGAAAGGACATTGAGACGTCACTCATCTATCCCTCCCATCAGCACCTGTGGCGGAGAGGAATGTTTTCTTTAATACAATTTGATATTTGAAAAGGAAATGACAAAATGAGCTCCCTCCTGTCTGTCATACGCATCGTGCCATTGGAGTGCAAATTGGATCTAAGACATTTTGATTTATACCAACTGGGAGACTCTGCCCATGATGGGAAGAATCTCCTTTATTCCTAGGAAAGCCCAGTTATACACATACACAGTCCCCTTGAGGGAATGCTAACCACGTTAGAATTAAGGCTTGTACACATAAGTCTGCCTTTATACACTATGCTATGGTATTTTAGAATTCCTAAAATGTCAGTGATGAGAAACAATTTCATTATTGCCTTCAGCAGTCTGAGTTCCCCTAGACTTTTAGGGACCTCAGCACAGGACACACTAGGCAACACAAATTTTACTTGGCAGGATTTTTTTTCTCTTTTTGGGGTGGGGGGATGCAAGGGTGGGAGGGTGGACCTGGGAGGGATGGAAAGCAAATGTGAAGGGGTATATGGTACAAAATTTCCAAATAATTAATAAAAAGATTATGTTGTGGCGGGGGGGGCGGGGGAGTTATTAGGAAACCTTATATTTTGTCCTTCCTCTCTTTTGGCGAGAAAGATACTGGAAGAAGCGCCACAGATGCCTTAAATGGAATCATAATCTGACAAGGGAAAATCCCAGGCACCTGGGTTTAGCATATGGCTTTCACATAAATGGAGTTTCTTGTGAGATTTCTAGAGAGCTGCAGGCCGTGACGAGAGAAAAATCTCAAACCATGGTTAATTAGGCTATAGTCTCCCCTACTGCTAGCAACATCTCCAACTGGATCCCTGAGTGAGGGGTTCCTCTCTCCTTCTCATGTCCCCCAAATTTCCCCTGCCTTTCTATTCTGCCTCAACACCACCCAGCCTCCAGCCTCTTTCATTTGACCTGTGGCAACATAGCCTGGATGTTTCCTTGACTCTAGTCTCCTTCAATCTAGTCTTCAAAAGATAACCAGGAGTGTGTGTGTGTGTGTGTGTACTTATATACATATATTTGGGTATGCGTATGCTAGATCAGGCAACTCCTTTGCTCAAAAATACCCAACTGTTCCCGCCATATTAACGATATCTTCAACCTTTACTCAGGGTTAAACTGCAGGCGTGGCCCATGCTCCTGATTTTTCTATCTTTTCTATCTTTCTCCCTGACTTACACTGCCCACACGCTTACTTCTTTTGTCTTTTGCACACTCTAGGACACACCTGCCTGGAGGGATCGCCCTTTGCATGACCTCATGCTCTCCCTGAACCTTTCCCTAGGCTGTGTGATTCAGTCCCCGCCTTCATTCTCAGCTCCCTTTTACAGCCTCGGGTTACTTCATCAACACCCTGTGGAAAACAACACCCTAACTCCTTTCTCCTTTCTGTCCCTCAGCACAGACTCTCAGAAAACCATATCCCTTTCTGTCAAGCACTTTGATCTAGGTGACCTTGTGATTCGTCTATAGATGATCAATGCCTATCGTTCCATTAGGACCATGCCATGAGAACTGAGACCAACCCACTCTCCATACCCATCTCTATTATAAATGTCTCCCCGAAATCTTTGAAGTATATAAAGTTGACAGCTAATAAGTAATAAGATGGATGTGTGCACTGGTAAACAAGTACATGGCAATGACTAGGCCATGGTCACCACCAAACCCTCCCCACCCACAACTTAACAAAGCACAGAAACTTCCTCACATAGCCTTCTTTGCTTTTCATCCCATATATCCTTCTGTCCAGCTGGACAGAAAAAGACTGGAATTTAGATAAATCTGAATAAGAGACCTGATACCGTCTACCAGTGATTTATATGTAACTCTCAGAACTCCCATATGTAAAAGAAAAATAGAAAGGCCTCAGCTTAAATCTAGGTAGATAAAAGAAACATCCGTAAGTATAATCTAAGAATAAACAAACCATGGCTCCTGTGGTCCACTCCTGTGTAGACCACCCATCAAACTAAACTTGTAAATGTTAAAGAAACATAGTCTCTGTATGTTTTTATTTTAAAATATGTATTTTATATAGTTGTTTAATATTATGTATTTTTATATATTTAATATATACATATATAGAGGGGGAAGTCAGGTGCATAACTCATAATTGCCTCTCAAATTCCCTACCACTACTTCCTATTTTGGGGAATTTTGAAACTACTCCTGACCCTTGAATGGGGTTTTCTCAATTTTCTGGTGCCTGTCCTTTTTCTCTCTCGTTTTTTCCTTCTCTTTTGTCTCCTCATTGCCTCACTGTATTTGGGTGTGTCAACTTGACTTAAGCTACAGTTATCTTCAGGGAAGAACCCCTCATCTGAGAGAATGCCTTGATCAGATTGCATAATTATAGGTGAGTCTCTGGGGCATTTCTTGATTATGGGTTTAAGTGAGAGTGCCTAGCCTGCTGTGGTGGTGCCACCACTTGACATGTGGTTCTAGGAGGTATAAGAAAACAAACCCAGAAAGCCAAGGAGAGCAAGCCAGCCCTCCATGGCCTCTACTTCAGTTCTTGCTTGTGTCCCTGTCCTGATTTCTTGTCAGCAAAAGACGGTTACCTAGTACAAGATGAAATAAATCCTTTCCTCCCCAAGTGGCTTTTGGCCATGTTAAAGATACCTTAACAGTGACCTGCACTCTCTATTTCCCCATTCCAGGCTTCTCCCCTTCTCACCCTCTCTCAATCCCTTCCATTTACTAAAGTGATCCAACTATCACAAACAAAATTAGACAAGCAAAGAAAAAAGGTGTAGTCTACGAAAATGGAAGTATAGTTAACACCGAAGATGCGATCAATCCGATCCTCCCAGGGAAGGGAGGTACCTGCTTCAATGACTGCTAATATGCAAACAGTGGAGTTCAGATTGAGACTTCCATTTGAGTCTGAGAACACACTGTGCCTTGCTAGGAGAGTCTAAAACCCAAATCCGCCTAAGCATCAGGGCCATCCAAGTTCGCACCCCAGTGAAGCAGGAAAGAGGAAGAAGCATAAGCCTCTTATGTCCTTCGTGCTCCTTTCTGGAGGGATCTAAGTAGGGAAACACAAGGCATGTTCACATGCATATTTATATTTATGCTTTCCGGTCAGCAGCTTCGCGAGGATGGAAGGGGTGGGGGTTGGGGTGCATGATTTAGCTGTAATCAGCCTGTTGCCATATTAACTCTGTTTTAAAAAGGGCAAGCAATGTCTGTCTGCTTCGGCCGGGTGCGTGGAGTGCCAATTTGGTGAGGTTTATCATCTGTCTCTAATAGCAGAAAGCACCAGAAAGGGCACAGAGCAATTTTCTGCTTTCATTTCCACGGCACTTGAGAAAAATCTGGGGGCAATCTTTCGTCTGAGGCAATATTTCTTAATGTTATTACGTCTTGGAATTGCTACTTAACTCTCCTCTTCGCTCACTTTCAAAGCTGAAGGCAGAGTTGGCCACTCGGCAACTGGGTTCAGACCTGGAGGAAGATGGGCAACTTCAAGATGCTGAGAGCAAGGAGCTCCGCGGAGGAACCGGAGAAGCGAATCCGCTCCACCACAGGGCAACTTTAGGCTGAAGATTGGATCTGCTTTCTCTGGCCCTTTATCCAGACTTGTCTGTAGAATCATTTCCTTCGCTAATGTGAGTTCAGTGCCTCTGCTTCTGGCCTATCTCTTAGTTTGTCTTCGTCATGAATGCAAACGTTTCCCCCTCCGCCTTTACAAGGCTGAAGTTTCATAGTGAAAATGTAGCAACTGACCTTTTTTTTAAGCGTTCAACTTTGAGAGATGATCCCTACTAACTCTTCATCACCTAGTCTCACAGATAGACACATTTCTAGTTGACACAGATAGAACAGTCGGAAGGTAAAAAGATTAAGAAAAACGTAGGGAAAGAGAATGACTGTTCGAAAGGCAACTGAGTTCTTTGTTCTCTCTCGCTCTTTCTCTCTCCTCAAAATAAATTTGGGGTCCTTCTAAAAACATCCTCCCAGTATGAATCACATAGATTTTTAAGGCCAACTTTCCTTAATTCCATCAAAAAAAAAAAAAGCCCTTAAACTGGACTGGTGAGATGCTTCAGCAGTCAAAAAGCATTTCCCTGAGTCCTGAGTTCTATCCCAGAACCCAGTCAGAAGGGAGAACTGACTCCAAAAGTTGTTGTCTAATTAACACATGTACACAGTGGCACACAAGCACCTGCTCTCTCTCTCTCTCTCTCTCTCTCTCTCTCTCTCTCTCTCTCTCTCTCTCTCTCTCTCTCTCTGCCTCTGTCTCTCTCTCTGTCTCTCTCTCTCTCACACACACACTCACATCATAACTAAATATTTTTCTAAATTTAAACTCATGTTATTGAGGAACATCTTAGCATTGAGCAGTGACCCTCTGCACATCATATATATTAAAGCCATGATAATATTTTGGAAGTGGGCACTGGTTCTATCCATGGAAAGGCAGGAGCATGGCAGAGGCCACCAACTTAAGCCCTGCCTTCTCACTGAAAGCAAAACTGCAGACGTTTCTGCCTCAACGTGACAAAGAGCACTGTACATTTGTGGGAGATGTATTATTAAAACAAGTCCCAAAAATGCATTACAGCAGAAGCAAGGTCTTCTAAAATAAAAGATGTTTCAGGCAAAACGGAAAGCCACCTGTGTGTGAGCAGTTTGGTACAGGAAATCAAAAGTTTGGCAGAGAAAATCTGGCTTGTGATGGATCCACAACTCAAGAGCTATACCCAAAGACAGACAAGGGTGGAGGCAGGGAAAGAACTTGTAGGAATTTATCAAGGAAAAGACACATCTATTACACTTTGACTGCAAGCGATCTATTTATAGCATGCAAATGTGTCATTTCTTCTTAACTATTTTACATTACCATTTAGGAAAGGGGGGGTGGGAGAGCAGAAAGTAGTGATTGCAAATAGTCTGATTATCTTGACAACCACCGTGCAGCCTCTTAAGTGTGACACTCCTGCAAACCTCTTTAACAGCCCCATGAAATTCGGAACATTGCTTGGTTCCACTACCTACAGGGAAATACAATTCTCGTCAGGAGTTACCTGCGGCTGATGCAGCTGACAAATGTTATCTAATCAAGTCTATAAGCATCTCAGACAGGTGCGCCTCTCCCCCGGCCTAGGAAATCACCCTGAATAATTCATTATCTAATATGTTTCTCTAAGCCAATCTAACCTGTGGTTGTTTTTTTTTTTAAAGTAAAATAAAATCACGTTGTGCCACTTTTCGCGTGGAAAAGTACAGAGACACTTTCAACTTCTCATTAGAGATGGCACATGATTCCTTTCTCTTTTCCTGATGGTAAAAATATTTTTATATTAGGATCATATAGATTTTGTCACCCTATAACCGATTTCATTACTGAGTTTTAATATCATACTCTTGATCTTACCTGAACCTAAGAAGAATCCTCCCCATAAATTCCATCCCATTTCTAAGTCAGTATTCTCTACAGAATTCAGCCAAGCCACAGGCATGAACAATACTGGCTCTGCAGCTCCTGTAGATAAATGGCATTCTGAGCCTTGACAAGAGAGAATGAAGGAGCTCCAACTCAGCTTCTCTGTGTCTAGCCATATTCTAGCATCCCACCGTGACAGCGTGACCATCTGGATCTCAGAAGTAGTCAGATAGTTATGTCCTTATCTTTCTAGGCCCTACACCCAAAGCTGTTTCCTTTTATCTGTGATCTGCAAGCATTAGTGCGTACCCAGAGGGCTTGTTAAAATATAGATGCTGGACTCTGCCCTAGACTCTCTGATTTAGCATCCATGAAGGAGGCCCAAACAGATGCATATTTTTACAAGTGTGAAGGTGACACTGAGGCTAATCTAGTGGCCTAAGATCAAACTGTTAAAAAAGCCCAAATTCTGCTGAGTGGTGGTGGCACACACCATTAGTCCCAGCACTTGGGAGGCAGAGCCAGGCAGATCTCTTGAGTTTAAGGCCAGCCTAGTCTACAGAGTTCCAGGACAGCCAGAGCCACACAGAGAAACACTATCACAGAAAATAAAAACAAAAGCAAATCCCAAGTCCTATTGTTACCTACCTGGAAATGCCTAAGAGGCCTGAGATT
Organism: Mus caroli; assembly: GCF_978045245.1. NCBI lineage: Eukaryota > Metazoa > Chordata > Mammalia > Rodentia > Muridae > Mus > Mus caroli. The sequence continues at coordinate 33,444,893 of NW_028227265.1, forward strand.
CTCTTCCCCGTGAATTATACTCAGTGAGTCCCTTGCAAGCTTTCTGGGTGTGTTTACCAAAGTACGCATGTTGAAATTTGGAGCTTTTCCAGAACAAAGTACCTGCTTCCATGGCTTTAATGTATTAAGCACTATAAGATCATTAGTAGAGGTGCATAATATCCACTACAGTAGATACTAGAATTCTCACAACTGTTGTTTATGGATTTGGCTATTCAGAAGGAATTGAACAAAATTGTGTGTGGGTGTGTTAAGTGTGTGTGTGAGAGAGAGAGAGAGAGAGAGAGAGAGAGATCAGCCCTGGGTGCTATTACTCAAGACCCACCCACTTTGATTTTCTTTTTTTTTTTAAAGATTTATTTATTTATTTATTTATTATAATATATTTATTTATTTATAAATAAATAAATAAATTTATTTATTTATTATTTATTTATTATATATATATAATGTCTTCAGACATTCCAGAAGAGGGCGCCAGATCTCGTTGTGGATGGTTGTGAGCCACCATGTGGTTGCTGGGATTTGAACTCTGGACCTTCGGAAGAGCAGTCGGGTGCTCTTACCCACTGAGCCATCTCACCAGCCCCCCACTTTGATTTTCGGGACAGAATCTCTCATTGGGACCTAGGACTTATTGATTGGGCTAGAATGGATAGCCCTGCATCCCAAATGTCCCACAACCTATTAAAATAGTGCCACTAGATAGAAGTCAAGTGTTCAAACATATGAGCATTTTACACTGAAGTCATAACCATCTTCCTAACTGTCTTAGTCAGGGTTTCTATTCCTGGACAAAACATCATGACCAAGAAGCAAGTTGGGGAGGAAAGGGTTTATTCAGCTTACATTTCCACATTGCAGTTCATCACTGAAAGAAATCAGGGCTGGAACTCAAGCAGGTCAGGGAGCAGGAGCTGATGCAGAGACCGTGGAGGGATGTTCTTTACTGGCTTGCTTGCTCTGGCTTGCTCAGCCTGCTCTCTTATAGAACCAAGACTACCAGCCCAGAGATGGTCCCACCCACAAGGGGCCTTTCCCCCCTTGATCACTAATTGAAAAAATGCCTTACAGTTGGATCTCATGGAGGCATTTCCTCAACTGAAGCTCATTTTTCTGTGATAACTCCAGCTGTGTCAAGTTGACACAAAACTAGCCAGTACACTAACCAAATCTTAGTTATTCTCCTTTGAGCCTTCTTCTCAACTAGCCTGGACCATGCCTTTAGTAAGAATCCCACTAAGTCAGCTGAGAATTCTCCACCCTATTATTTAATGGCATTTCTCATCCTGAACTCTTGATGTCTAAGTCTTACCCCTTCACAAGAACACTGCTAGGCCCATATAGCAAGAGTCTGTTCTTCCTCGAAGTTTCTTCCTATTAATTTTCCAAACATCTACTTCCTTGTTGTGCCCAACAGCTATAAAGTGCAACTTGTTCTGGTGTTTAAAGTTGAGCTTATTTCCTCTTCCCTAATATAGTAGTGTTGAATAAAGTCTTCCTTATTGTCTAGTGTCAGAGTAGAAGAATAGTTTTTATTTAACAAAAGGAAAGATAGAAGATAGGAGAGAAAAAATATCATAGTGTTTTGTGGAAACTTCCATTAAGTCTTTTTTATTTTGTTATTGTATTTTGTCAGTGTACAAAATAATGGGTTTCATTACGACATGTTCATGCATATATTGTTGTTTTGCTCATACTTGCTCCCAATAACCCATTTTCCACAAGACATGGGTCATAGGTCCAGAGGGCCAGAGTGCCTTCAGTTACTCTGACATTTCGATCAAGTGCATTCTATAGAGAGATAAATTACACTCCTCCAACAGTAGGGTTTTAAAGCTAGAGGACTTGCAAATAGTCTTGTCTTTATTCCTACAATGATGTGCTCATTGTGAACCCAAACTGCAGCCAGTACTAGAATCACAAAGAATTTTTTTAGTGCATAAGCCCAGGTCAAATTTTTAGTGGTTCTTGTTTAATTGGGTTGAGGTAGTGTGGTGGTTAATATTGTTGACTTCAAAGGATCAAGAATCACCTAGAAAAGTTGGTGTACATGCCTATGAGAGAGGTCTGGACTAAATTAGTTCAGTTAGAAGACCTACCCTAAAACTGGGTGGCACCATTCCTGAATACAATGAAGGAAAGAAGTTGGGCATGAACACTCAACTCTGCTTCCTGACTTAAGACTTAATATGAGCAGCTAGCTGCCTCACACTCCTGCTGCCATGGCTTCCCTACCACCAAACCTTCAAACTCTGAGCCAAAGTCATCCCTCCTTACTGAAATTGCTTCCACCAGGTATTTTGTTATAGCAGCAAGGTAACTCATACAGGTTGAATATAAACACTGTTGATCTTAGAATTCTAGGTGAAAGAGACAGTTGAGGACTGGTGGGGTATTAAAATTATCAACTCTAGTTGTGTCCATGTCAAAAGGAACAGTTAGTGACCAAGTCTTGAACTCAGCCATACTGCATGACCTGCACCAGCTGAAATCGTATGATATCCATCACCTGAAAATCTGGAGTACAGAATCCAAAACATGCTGAGTGCCGAAGTGAGGGCACAAGTCAGAAACCCACAACATGAAACTTAAATTTATGCACAGATTTCAAATATTGTAATCACTGTGATCCTAGTGTAGTGGTACACTGGAATTAGGACTTTGAGTATCCTTCAAAGACCCAAGTGCTAAAAGCTTGTCTCTATTGGGAGATGCCAGAACCTTTAAAAGAAGAGGCTTAGTGAGAAGTCTCTAAGGAATCGCAAGCCCCCAAGCCCATCGTCTATTTGCTCCCTAGTCTCCCTCCACGTGTTCCAGTCATGACATGGTACCGCACCAAAGCAACAAGGCCAATTGATCATGGATTGCTATCTCTAAAACTATGACTCAAAATTGAAGTTTTGTCTCTCTAAGTTTGGGATATTTTGTTATAATGGTAGAAAGCTGCTTAACACAGGTACAGATAAAATGGAATAATTTTACTTAGACTGGGTTCCAATCCCAAAACATGTCACTATGTGTATACACAGATTCCCTGCCAGAGGAGAGGTGTCTGCCCTGCCCGGGAGGGCTTTGCTGGGAAAGAAACAAAATCTGAAATTCTGCTTGTCCCAAGAACTTTGGGCACAGGAACCTCAACCTCCATTGATGTATACTGAGAAAAATCATTCAACCTTTCTAATTTGTTTCATCATCCATAAATGATAATAAAATACTTAGTACCCTCAGTAATTGATGAATAACTGATGTCAGAGAATGCATGGAGTCAGTCCTTACTCTTTCATTCATTATGTCATAAACTCAATTGACAAATATTTATTGATCACATACTACGTGGCAAACACCAATATAGACAATGTAATGACTGAGAAAATCTTGATCAAAGAAATTATCAAGATAGCACAGCTCATCCTTGCCCTCATTGCTCTTGGCCAACTCTGGAAACACAGCTGTGTTCAATAAATGCTTACAACTACTGGTATCAAGATAGGAGATAATAGTGGTTACTTGAGCAATCTGAAAAGATAGGGCAGAAGACAATGTATTACACCCCCAAGGTCCCCTAGAGGACTCTCCATACGATCTTAGGACCACCGGTGAGTGGAACACAACTTCTGTTCCAATCCAATTGCGCGGGACCTGAGACAGCATTAGAGAAGCAGGAAACCCGGACTGACCAGGTCACAAGTCCCTTCTGCTTGGCGCCAGCACTTTGTCACCTGGGCACAGAGTCAGTGGAAACCCCCAAGGTCCCTAGAGGACAGCTTCTGAGACAGACCCCGTTTCAGGCTCCAAATGTCTGGACACCTTCCCTGCCAGAGAAGAGGTGTCCACCCTGCCCGGGAGGGCTTTGCTGGAGCACCTGGAGGAGCCATCTTGGTTCACAAAACCCTCTGAAACTAGTATGTGCAGGTGAGAGTGTGGACTACAGAAGCTAACAGCTTCTGTGACAGGCCGAAGCAACACAGCTTCTGGGACAGGTCCTGTTTCAGCCTTCATCTTCTGCCAGGAGGGAGAATGCCAGATATCTGTGCACCTTCCCTGTAAGAAGAGAGCTTGCCTGAAAGAGTGTGCTCTCACCACTGAGACTCAGAGGAGAGAGCTAGTCTCCCAGGTCTGCTGATAGAGGCTAACAGAATCACGAGAGGAACAATCTCTAACCAGAGACAACTATAACAACTAACACCAGAAATTACCAGATGGTGAAAGGCAAATGTTAAGAATCTTACTAACAGAAACCAAGACCACTCACCATCATCAGAATGCAGCACTCCCACCTCGACCAGTTCTGGGCACCCCAACACACCCAAAAAGCTAGACCCGGATTTAAAAGCATATCTCATGATGATGGTAGAGGACATCAAGAAGGACTTTAATAACTCACTTAAAGAAATACAGAAGAACACTGCTAAAGAGTTACAAGTCCTTAAAGAAAAAGAGGAAAACACATCCAAACAGGTGATGGAAATGAACAAAACCATACTAGACGTAAAAAGGGAAGTAGACCCAAAAAAGAAAACCCAAAGAGAGGCAAAGCTGGAGATAGAAACCTTAGGAAAGAATTCTGGAACCATACATGGGAGCCTCAGCAACAGAATACAGGAGATGGAAGAGAGAATCTCAGGTGCAGAAGATTCCATAGAGAACATCAGCACAACAATCAAAGACAATGCAAAATGCAAAAAGATCCTAACTCAAAACATCCAGGAAATCCAGGACACAATGAGAAGACCAAACCTACGGATAATAGGAGTTGATGAGAATGAAGATTTTCAACTTAAAGGGCCGGCAAATATCTTCAACAAAATTATAGAAGAAAACTTCCCAAACCTAAAGGAAGAAATGCCCATGAACATACAAGAAGGCTACAGAACTCCAAATAGACTGGACCAGAAAAGAAATTCCTCCTGACACATAATAATCAGAACAGCAAATGCACTAAATAAAGATAGAATATTAAAAGCAGTAAGGGAAATGGGTCAAGTAACATATAAAGGCAGGCCTATCAGAATTACACCAGACTTTTCACCAGAGACTATGAAAGCTAGAAGAGCCTGGACAGATGTTATAAAGACACTAAGAGAACACAAATTCCAGCCCAGGCTACTATACCCAGCCAAACTTTCAATTACCATAGATGCAGAAACCAAAGTATTCAACGACAAAACCAAATTCACACGATATCTTTCCATGAATCCAGCCCTTCAAAGGATAATAACAGAAAAAAAAAATACGAGAATGGAAACCATGCCCTAGAAAAATCAAGAAAGTAATCCTTCAACAAATCTAAAAGAAGACAACCACAAGAATAGAATGCCAACTCTAACAACAAAAATAATAGGAAGCAACAATTATTTTTCCTTAATATCTCTTAATATCAATGGACTCAACTCCCCAATAAAAAGACAGAGACTAACAGACTGGCTACACAAACAGGACCCAACATTTTGCTGCTTATAGGAAACCCATCTCAGGGAAAAAGACAGACACTACCTCAGAATGAAAGGCTGGAAAACAATTTTCCAAGCAAACGGTATGAAGAAACAAGCTGGAGTAGCCATTCTAACATCGAATAAAATCAACTTCCAACCCAAAGTTATCAAAAAAGACAAGGAGAGACACCTTATACTCATCAAAGGTAAAATCCTCCAAGAGGAACTATCAATTCTGAATATCTATGCTCCAAATGCAAGGGCAGCCACATTCATTAAAAAACTTTAGTAAAGCTCAAAGCACACATTACACCTCACCCAATAATAGTGGGAGACTTTAACACACCACTTTCATCAATGGACAGATCGTGCAAACAGAAACTAAACAGGGACACAGTGAAACTAACAGAGGTTATGAAACAAATGGATTTAACAGATATCTACAGAATATTTTATCCTAAAACAAAAGGATATACCTTCTTATCAGCACCTCATGGTACCTTCTCCAAAATTGACCATATAATTGGTCACAAAACAGGCCTCAACAGATACAAAAATATTGAAATTGTCCCATGCATCCTATCAGACCACCATGGACTAAGGCTGATCTTCAATAACAACATAAATAATGGAAAACCAACATTCACGTGGAAACTGAACAACACTCTTCTCAATGATACCTTGGTCAAGGAAGGAATAAAGAAAGAAATTAAAGACTTTTTAGAGTTTAATGAAAATGAAGCCACAACATACCCAAACTTATGGGACACAATGAAAGCATTTCTAAGAGGAAAACTCATAGCTAAGAGTGCCTCCAAAAAGAAACTAGAGGGAGCACACCCAAGCAGCTTGACAACACACCTAAAAGCTCTAGAACAAAAGGAAGCAAATTCACCCAAGAAGAGTAGACGGCAGAAATAATCAAACTCAGGGGTGAAATCAACCAAGCGGAAATAAGAAGAACTATTCAAAGAATCAACCAAATGAGGAGCTGGTTCTTTGAGAAAATCAACAAGATAGATAAACCCTTAGCCAGATTCACTAGCAGGCACAGGGACAGCATCCTAATTAACAAAATCAGAAATGAAAAGGGAGACATAACAACAGATCCTAAAGAAATCCAAAACACCATTAGATCCTTCTACAAAAGGCTATACTCAACAAAACTGGAAAACCTGGATGAAATGGACAAATTTCTAGACAGATACCAGGTACTAAAATTAAATCAGGATCAGGTTAATGATCTAAACAGTCCTATATCCCCTAAAGAAATAGAAGCAGTCATTAATAGTCTCCAAACCAAAAAAAAAAAAAAAAAAAAGCCCAGGTTTAGTGCAGAGTTCTATTAGACCTTCAAAGAAGATCTAATTCCATTCTTCACAAACTATTCTGCAAAATAGAAGCAGAAGGTACTATACTTAATTCGTTCTATGAAGCCACAATTACTCTGATACCTAAACCACAGAAAGACCTAACAAAGATAGAGAACTTCAGACCAATTTCCCTGATGAATATCGATGCAAAAATCCTCAATAAAATTCTCACTAACAGAATCCACGAACACATCAAAACAATTATCCATCCTGACCAAGTAGGTTTCATTCCAGGGATACAGGGATGGTTTAATATATGGAAATCCATCAATGTAATCCACTATATAAACAAACTCAAAGACAAAAACCACATGATCATCTCGTTAGATGCAGAGAAAGCATTTGACAAAATCCAACACCCATTCATGATAAAAATCTTGGAAAGATTAGGAATTCAAGGTCCATACCTAAACATAATAAAAGCAATCTACAGCAGACGAGTAGCCAACATCAAAGTAAATGGCAAGAAGCTGGAAGCATTCCCGCCTAAATCAGGGACTAGAAAAGGCTGCCCACTTTCTCCCTACCTATTCAACATTGTACTTGAAATCCTAGCCAGAGAAATTCGACAACAAAAGGAGATCAAGGGAATACAAATTGGAAAGGAAGAAGTCAAAATATCACTTTTTGCAGATGATATGATAGTATATATAAGTGACCCTAAAAATTCCACCAGAGAACTCCTAAACCTGATAAAGAGCTTCAGTGAAGTAGCTAGATATAAAATTAACTCAAACAAATCAATGGCCTTTCTCTACATAAAGAATAAACAGGCTGAGAAAGAAATTATGGAAACAACACCCTTCTCAATAGTCACAAATAATATAAAATACCTTGGTGTGACTCTAACTAAGGAAGTAAAAGATCTGTATGATAAGAACTTCAAGTCTCTGAAGAAAGAATTTAAAGAAGATCTCCGAAGGTGGAAAGATCTCCCATGCTCATGGATTGGCAGGATCAATATAGTAAAAATGGCTATCTTGCCAAAAGCAATCTACAGATTCAATGCAATCCCCAAAAACTCAGGTGACAGCAGATGCTGGTGAGGATGTGGAGAAAGAAGAACACTCCTCCATTGTTGGTGGGATTGCAAGCTTGGACAACCACTCTGGAAATCAGTCTTGCAGTTCCTCAGAAAATTGGACATAGTACTACAAGAGGATCCCGCAATACCTCTCCTAGGCATATATCCAGAAGATGTTCCAACCGGTAAGAAGGACACATGCTCCACTATGTTCATAGCAGCCTTATTTATAATAGCCAGAAGCTGGAAAGAACCCAGATGCCCCTCAACAGAGGAATGGATACAGAAAATGTGGTACATTTACACAATGGAGTACTACTCCGCTATTAAAAAGAATGAATTTATGAAATTCCTAGGCAAATGGATGGACCTAGAGGGCATCATCCTGAGTGAGGTAAACCAATCACAAAAGAACTCACATGATATGTACTCACTGATAAGTGGATATTAGCCCAGATACTAGAATACCCAAGATATAAGATACAATTTGTGAAACTCATTAAACTAAAGAAGAAGGAAGACCAAAGTGTGGACACTTTTCCCCTTCTTAGAATTGGGAACAAAACACCCATGGAAGGAGTTACAGAGACAAAGTTTGGAGCTGTGACGAAAGGATGGACCATCTAGAGACTGCTATATCCGGGGATCCATCCCATAATCAGCCTCCAAACGCTGACACCATTACATACACTAGCAAGACTTTGCTGAAAGGACCCTGATATAGCTGTCCCTTGTGAGACTATGCCAGGGCCTAGCAAACACAGGAGTTGATGCTCACAGTCAGCTATTGGATGGATCACAGAGCCCCCAGTGGAGGAGCTAGAGAAAGTACCCAAGGAGCTAAAGGGATCTGCAATCCTATAGGTGGAACAACATTATGAACTAACCAGTACCCCCCCCAGAGCTCGTGTCTCTAGCTGCATATGTATCAGAAGATGGCCTAGTCGGCCATCAGTGGAAAGAGAGGCCCATTGGTTGTGCAAACTTTATATGCCTCAGTATAGAGGAACGTCAGGGCCAAGAAGTGGGAGTGGGTGGGTAGGGGAGTGAGTGGGGGAGGGTATGGGAGACTTTTGGGATAGCACTGGAAATGTAAATGAAGAAAATACTTAATTAAAAAAAAAAAGAAGACAATGTGCTTTGAATACATCAAAAGATTTCTCAGCCGCCTTTTCTGGCCTCAGTGGGAGAGGATGTGACAAGTCCTGCAGTGACTTGATGTGCCTGGGTGGAGTGATACCCACAGGGGAAATCCCCTTTCTCTGAGGAAGAAGGAAGGTGCTACATGAGGGGAGGAAGAGGAGGAGGAGGCAGCAATCAGGCTGTAAAGTGAATTAATTAATTAATTAACTAATTATGTTACATATGTTAAAAAAAGAGTGTTCAGATTAGTACTTGGTTCTATAGTTATGATAAATATATCAGTATGGGAGAGGCCCGTGGTCTTGTGAAGATCATATGCCCCAGTACAGGAAGTGGGAGTGGGTGGGTTGAGGAGCAGGGCGGGGGGGAGGGCTTAGGGGGAGGGTTTAGGGGGCTTTGGTGATAGCATTTGAAATGTAAATGAAGAAAATATCTAATAAAAAAGAAAAAATATGAATATGACATACAAATTTAAATATTCAAATACATTTTTCCCTCTTATCAGAAGTCAAAGGATGATTTACCTGTGGGAACAGGACTTTGGGCAGGATCTTGTTTTTCAGTGATGAGTCCTCTACCAGTGCTTGATCCATGCCTAAAGTGTTTGCAGACTTAAGACAATGAGTAAAACCTGCATAAATAAAAGTCAACAGTAATTTCTGCTCAAGGACTGAGCTTGAATATCAGATAACCAAATGGGCAGCTTCTCAATATGGTATTTAAAAGCATGACCAAAACTCTATAATTCTCTCTCTCCTCTTGAATAACACCATACATAAGCATCATAAAGGATTAAATAAATTTTATAACAAATAAGTCTCTTTTCACTGTAAATTAATAAATTTCCTTTTCACATTATTTTAGCTATCTGGGTCCTTAGCCTTTACTTAATGACGATGCACTTGATTAAATAAAATGAAAGAAAAATGAAAGTTCTTTCAGACATTAAAATGAATAATGAGTTTAGACTTAATCCAAAAGCAATTTGACTTTAAACATTCATATGAAATTAAATGAGCCATTGAATTTGCTATATAAGCAAGCATTAATCTTATCAAGCTATGAAAACTAGAAAGCTATACAGTGACCCATTAATTTCAGAGCCTAATACAAGGTCTGTTTAATGCCTGCACTCCATTAAAAAGTCTGATTCCACAATATAAGTGCTTTTTCATAAAAGTTTAAACCCCCATTCATTTTTTCACTGTTCCAATCATGTGATAATCTACTCTGACAAGATTATGGCTGCAAACCCGAGAACAGTATGTAATGTCATGTGAAACAAATTTTGCTCAGGGCGAGCTTCCATCAGAAAAATAAAAAAAGAGGACATTTATATCATTGGCAGAAGCATGTGCATAAATCACATGGCCCACTCCTCCTCCACTCAAGGGTGCTTCCCTTAAAGAAGATACTGCACAATTCGTAGACAGATACCAGTGTCGCTCAAGAGCAGAATCCTTTCACAGAATCACACAAACCCAAAAGCACCATTCCAGAGCAGATGAACCATAGGCTGTAAGGAGATACACAGTTCAATGGTGAAATCAAATCACATGATCATTTTATACATCGAAAATACTTATATATAAAAACAATTGAATATTTAAGTTCATTAGAAATTTTTAAAGCCCCAGTTTGTAGCTCTGTATGTTACCATCCCGTTTTACAGTTGAGACCATAGTTGAGTATGAAAGTAACGGTGTTGTGTAAGTCAGTATATAAATACACATATAAAGTTTAAGTGTAATGCTTCCATATGTGCAGACAGTGTTCCCTCTGAGACCCAAAGACTACCTAACAAAAACCCAACACCAGGCATGAGAAGTTCTCTTTTGAGTTGTTGGTCAGGTTGGTCCAAGAGACTCCCAAAACAAATGGACTATTGCTATTGCCTTTGGTTGACCACTAAAGATGAAAGGGAGGTCCCTATTGCTGAAGGCACTCTACGCTTGAGCCACAGGGCCCAGAGGTCACTGAGCTGGAACTGATCTGCAGGTTTCCTCCCTGAGCTTTCATGGTCTAGAAGACCGTAGGCAAGCTTCCAAAAGAAGGAAGCAACAACCATCCTACCCAGCTGGTACTATGAACCACAACAATGACCAGCATGTCACTGTAACCCTACAATACAGTAATGGCATTGCATACCTTGGTAGTAACCAACAGCTCTTTAACTAGACTTAAGACAAGAGGGAGATCATACTTGGTACTGCAAACACAGCCAGCTGCTGGGGCTGGTGAAGTCATGGAGCTTGGAGGAGAACCTAAAACCCCCACTTTACTAAACCAGCATAATGCCTAACTACAATGTAAATATGTGTCCTTATTTAGAGTGTCCTTATTTAGAGGTAGTTCTCACTCTTCATCAAGGAAACTTCTCTTTGCGACAGATGGAGACCATTACATAAAACCACAAACAATCTAAATACAGAGTTGTAGAGCCCAGTCAACAGATACATCTACAATACAGCTCCCTAAAGCTAAGGCTCTGGGATCACTGTGGAAGATTATGGATGGAATGATTGTGAGAGCCAAAGGATCGGGGAGTTTACTGTGAGACTGTGTCTCCTAGAAGTATAAAAAACTTACCAGCTTACCAAAGTAAAGTCTTCACAAACTGAGCGGGAGAAAGTCTTCCCAGGGAAAAGCACACCAATTAGGTACTCAATATCAAATGACCAACCTTGAAAACATATATACAGGTAACATTGTATAAAATGGGCAGGTTGTATTTATGTGTATATGTGTATATATGTGTTAGATGTGGTGTGTATGTGTGTGTGTGTGGAGAGAGAGAGAGAGAGAGAGAGAGAACACCAATTAAAGAAAAAGAGGCCATGAATTTGAAAGAGAGCACTGAGGGACATAAGGGAAGGTGTGGAGGAGAGAAAGGGAAGGGGGAGGATATAACTATATTAATGTCAAAAAATAAAAGACAATTTTTAAAGGAATAGTCATTTTTTAAGATTTTATTTATTTAGTTTATGTATATGACAAGTACACTGTAGCTATCTTCAGGCACACCAGAAGAGGGCATTGGATCCCATTACAGATGATTGTGAGCCACCATGTGGTTGCTGGGAATTGGAAGTGCAGTTAGTGCTCTTAACCACTGAGCCATCTCCCCAGCCCCAAGGAGTAGTCATGTTGTGCTTATTGCCTTGGAACATATTTAGCTAGGTGGAAAACTTCAGATTAAATTTCTTATTGAATGTCATTTTCTTTTCATGGCATCAGCGATCAAAGTACAAAATTTGGCAAACCATCAGGGCCACCTTCAATTTTATTATGGGCCATATGGCAAACTGGAAACGGAAGCAGAGATGTAAAATTTATCAGGATGTGATCAACATAGAGAGAGCCAAGTATCACTGAGGTACGTGTGCAGAATCAAAGCATGTAGGAGGTGAAAGGAGGAAGATCAGGAGTTCAAAGTCATCTTTAGCTATGTAGTAAGTTCAAGGCCAGCCTGAGCTATGTGAGACCACATCTCATAAAAAAAAAAAAAAAAAAAAACAAGAAAGTGTATTTTGGAAGTGGCATAGACTTAAAGTACTTCTTACTTTATTGTATTTAGATTAGACTAAGAAATTACATGCTTCACCTCTCTTAAATCCCTATCAATAAATATTTGGTCTTATAATTTAGAGACTAGCTAATAATTCATTAGCAGCTTGATATTTGATATTTGACATTTATAGCAGTAAATTTAAATAGTGAAGTCTATTATTAATGAGAAAGATTTTGTGGTGTCAGAAGCAAACCATCATGGAAATTTCATGATAAAGCACAGCTCCCAGCATAAGCCCATCTTTCCCCAGGCTGCCCCTCAATGTTTCCGAGATCTGCCTCTGAGGTATGGGATTTGGTCTTGAAATTATTTTCTGTGCAGTTTGACTCCATCTCTTTGTTTACTTTCTTTCCCATCATGGTGTCAAATTTGGAAGCCACTCAAGGCCTGCTGCCACTACCATAGTGGCTGGCCCAAGGACCACCTTGCCAGCACAGTACAAGTCTCCAGAGAGGCATGTCAGGAGGCTTTCCTATCTTTGAACTCGTCATAAAAAGTAAAGTTCCTTTTCACACATTGGCATTGTTTATAGACACTCAATTGTAGGTTCCTCGATATTTGGGGTCTTCCTCAAGGTACGTGGCTGTCCATTTTGAAATGGAATGAACAGGAGTTTAAGAGTCAAAGTCTTAAATACAAGGAAGAGTTGAACATGATATACACTTTTAGCTGTGACATCCACACATGTTACCATGATACTAAGTCCCTTTCTGGCACGAGAGCTGAGCCCTGTGTTGTTCTGAGGCAGCCCTTCCTTTGTGTGTCTCAGTGGGATGGCCAGAGACCCATTCTCCTGATACTAGCTGGTAAACCAGAGTTGTTTCTTATCACCCGTAACCAGGAGAACTGGGTAGGTAGTGCTTCTTTCATACTTCACTTACCTGCCTCCAAAGCTGAGGCTGTTATGACCTGTGCTGCCTACCTTGTCAGATTAAAGGGAGCAAATGATAGAAGAGAGATAAAAATTACCTGCATTATACAAATTGACATGAATTTAGTCCTCCACAACAATCCACCCTTTCTTAACATTCTCAGAAAACACGAAAAGGAAGTTTGTTTCTAGGAAGCCTCCTACTGTTTGTAAAAATGGAAATTGTTTGTTCTTACTCTGTTATCACAGAGAGCAAGCAAGATCATTTATATGAAAATGACTAACCATTGCCTAGCATTTTATAAACACACGTAAACAGTGGGTTATTTTTCTTTACTCTTTGAGAGGAAAAGGAACGTGAGCTGGGGAGATGGCACTATGGGTAAAGTGCCTGAGCCACAAGCCTGATGCCCTGACAACAAGATGCAGTAACACACACATCTATAATCCCAGTGCCCTCGTGGGCAGATAGAAGGCCAACACAGGAGGATCTCTGGAAGCTCACGGGGCAGCCTAACAGAGATGCTCTCAGCAGAGAACAAGAGACCCTCTCCGAAGCAAGGTGGGAGACAAGGATTGGTACCCTAGGTTATCCTCTGACCTCCATGTGCATTATGACACATGCACACACACACACACACACACACACACAATTTCAAAGTTTATAATGATTATTTGTCATCCAAAATTATAAAATATTTATTTGAGTATTTTATATATGAATATATAATAAAAATGAATCAAAGAAGAGGTGCTGTACATTGAAGAGCATATGGAAGTGCTATCATAGCTCCCAACTTACATATTCTTAAGCATTGCAGGATCTTTTACCTAGCTTAACCTCCGTTAATCATCAATCCCCTTATTTATGAGCTAGAGATAATTCCATGTTCCTCTCAGAATAACATATAGAATTAAACTTCACAATGCATGTAGACATTGTTTATGAATTCTAGCATAGTGTATAGACTATCATGGCTGTCATCAACTTAACATTTATTGGGATGTACTAACAGGAGAAACCATGGCATGTATTCTCTCTCTCTGCGAGAGAGACGACAGAGACAGAGACAGAGAGACAGAGACAGAGACAAATACGTTGATATTCATTCACTAAAACTTTACAATCTGAAACCAATGCTAATATACACCCAAGCGAGAACTCATTCACTATGAACCATCTTTTATGCAGGAAGTTTCTACAGCAGCACCCACTCTCATGATCCCATGGGTCTGTCTGTAAAATAATTCAGTGGAAGGGCAATAGATGTAGCTTAGTTGGCAGAGTTCTTGTCCAGCATGCACTAAGCTATGGGTTTGATGCACAGAGCCTGATAAACTAAATGTGGTGGTACGTGCTAGTAATCATAGCACTTGGGAGGTAGAATAAGATTTTCCTCAGCTACTTAGACTTGTACATCATCCCAAATAAAGACAACCAACTAAAGGTACTATCTTTGCCAGATGGTATCAATCAAACTAGCTCTGGGTCCACACAAGACAGGCTCTATCAATTATTAGTTAAGGAAGGAGAAGGGGCTCATGGGGCCCTACGGTTTACTATTAGCTATTGATAGAACCTGGGGTAGAAAGAACCACTACCTTTAGCTGGGTTGCCATGGCTGAAGACACCCCAGCAGACAGCTCCAAACTCTTTGTAATATAGGCTGCTCTAGTTGATCTCAGTGGGTCACAGACCAAAATTAATAGGCAGGAATATAAGAGAGATGGGGGAGGGGGAGGTGGTAGAGACGTGGAGGATGAAAGTGGTCAGTACACATCATTGTGTATGCATAATACGTGTAAATCTTAAGAAAATGGAAATGTGGGCATACATGTGTATGTGACAGAGAGGGAGAGAGAGAGACAGACAGACAGACAGAGAGACAGACAGAGAGAGAGACAGAGAGAGAGAGGAAGGGAGGGAGGGAGGGAGGGAGGAGAGAGAGATTTGCTAACAGATAGATTGACTGTGCCTTGTAACTTTTACCTACTGATTCTCAGCTATGATATGATATGATTAAAAAAAAGAAAACATTCTTCAGTGTACACCAGATAAGTGACTTCTTAAAAAGCATGTCCTCTGGGGAAAATGTACTTTCAATCAATAAAGCTTAAACAGGACAGTCCTTGAAGGAAACTCATTAAACTTAACAGGTTTAGGGTACAACAGCTTCCTTAAACATGGGGCGGGGGGGGGGAGAGAATGAAAACTAAATAATAGGGCAAAACCACAAGGAAAATTAGACATTTTCCATTAATCTTTCTAAGGACATCATAAATTATTCATTTTTAAATAAAATTATTAGAAGTACTTTTTTTGCCAGTCCTTCTTAAATTCATAGGTTAAAGGTATTCTACATGGAAATCATCATAAATTACAGTGAGATTAGAATAAAATCCTGGTATGTTGCTGCAGAGTGAACCAACAAAAGATAAAAATATTTCAAAATGTGGGAAATGAGTTTCAGTGTTTTCACCACACAGGCTGGGAAACTGTGGTGAAAAAATTAGTTAGATCCATTTAATCTGGTTTAAACATTATACAATGTATACAAGTATTGAGACATTCTGGACCAGTACATATATAACTACCATCATTATGTCGTTAATCACCCAAGAGATAAGTTTAATTTTTTATTTTTTAGTATTTTTTTAATTCACTTTACATCCTGATCGCTGCCCACCTCCTTCTGGTCCCCCTTCATGCAGTTCCCCCTCCCATCCCCCCACCTCTTCTTCTCTGAGAGGGTGGAACCACCCCATGTGTATCCCCACCCCCCACCCAGGCACATCAAGTCTCTGCAGGGCTAGGCACATCCTCTCCCACTGAAGCCAGACAAGGAAGCCCTGTCAGGGGAACGTATTCCACAGACCGGCAATAGCTTTAAGGATAACCCACGCTTCAGTTGTTGGGAGACCCACTTGATGACTGCGCTACACATCTGCTACGTATGTGCAGGGGGCCTAGGTCCAGCCCATGTATGTTCTTTGGTTGGTGGTTCATTCTCTGAGAGCCCCAAGGGTCCAGGTTAGTTGATTCTGTTGGCCTTTCTGTGGAGTTCCTATCCCCTTCGGGATTCTCAGTTCTTCCCTCAGTCTTCCATAAGACTACCTGAGTTCCGTCCAGTGTTTGGCTGTGGGTCTCTGCATCTGTTTCAGTCAGCTGCTGGGTGGAGCTGTTAAGTTTAATTTTTTAAGATAAAATGAACTATGTATAATCAAGCAGTTTAATTTAACTTATATGAAAAAGAACGGGCTAATCTTAGACTAGACGTTCAAGGATGCTATGAGGAAAAACACCTATGTGAGAGAAAATGAGAAGTCTGATGAGCGCTAAAAGTCTGGTCCCTAATGGTGATTAGGGGAGACGCCGTCCTCAAGCGACATAGACTGCATAAAATCTTACGAAGACTGAGAAGAGCTAAAAATAAGTTCAAGAGCCAAAGCTACCTCAAAGAAACCCCTTCCACGTGGAACAGTTTTATCTTGGCATCCCTGCCACACTCATTCGCTCGCTGGCTGGAAGAAGCTGATGGGGAATATCAACGGGACACTCAGCGGTCGCGGACCTGAGTGAGCAGGTGTCCTTGGCCCGTTACTTCAGAACTGCAAACCGCCACACCATGCCTGTTGCCGGGAATAGAATATAAGCTCCCAGTTTTTAAAGAGAAGTTTCCTGTTATTGAGATAATTAATGTGAAAAGTCATCGCACAATAATTAATCAGTACTCCATGGAGGAAAGATGATCATTTGTTCGTGTTTTCAAGTACTGTACTTGATAAGGCCTGTTCTTTGAAACAATGGTGAGTCGGTGAAACAGATTCTTCTCCAGCTCCTTTGCAAAGAGAAAGGCTATTAAAGCATTTTGTCAATGTCCAAGAAACAAATTGGCGTTCTGTGTTTATTCATAGGCGAGATGACTGTTGCATTCAACAGTAGTGCACACGGCTGAGACTGACCCTCATCTCTCAGTGTGACTGACTGTATTGGGAACTTGGCTAATTCAAGGGTCAGCCATCAAAACTTTTGTGTGTTCACTGAATGCAAGTAAATCTATAAAGAGTGGATTTCGTTATAGCGTTTTCATACAGACTTAAGAGGTACTTTGATCACATCCACGATCACCCTCCAGAACTCACACTTCTCTGCCCCCATGTCTTCCTTGCTATCCTAGAGTTGAGACCATGAGATGTTTATCTTTCTGAGTCAGGCTGATTTTCCTTAATGTAATGATATCCATCTTAAACTACTTTGTTTTGCTTATTGGCTATTCACTACTCCATTGTCCATCCACGCTGCCCCTTCCTTACTCATTCCTCTGCTCCTGGAATCAGGCTGATTCTACAGCTTGTCTGTCGTGGAGTGCTGCACTAGACATGCATGTGTGGGAATCACTGTGATAGCCTGACTTAGACTCCTTTGGTATATCCCAGGAATGGTGTCACTGGATCTCATGGTAGTTCTGTATTAAGGCTTTCTGAACAACATCTATACTGCTTTCAATAGTGTCTAATTATATCCAATAGTGTCTAATTTCTATACCAATGGTGTGCAAGGGATCCTTTCTCTCCCCTGCATCCTTACCAGCATTGATCTGTTCTATCCTCTTGGTGACAGCCATTCTGCCTAGGGTGGAACCTCATCATGATTCATCCCTATACTGCACAAAGAGGTCTTAGTCTAAAGTTGGATTTAGGAAAACATATTCTCACTTAAGCCTTATATGGAAGACAGATGCTACAGACCTGTGTTTCCATTTAATAGTATTCAATATGTCCACTGCTTCCATAGGAAACTGGTGGAGATTGCTGGGCACATAATTCCATCCTATAATACTAGCCAAACTAGTATAAGACCTCAGATAGAAATAACAGATGCATCACAGAGAACATTAGTACTATGGAAATACCCCCAATCTATATTAAACACCTAAATATTGTATATATGAGGCCATATGAGACCCAGGTCAGTTTGCACACACATGCATTTGAGAAGTCTGATCATTCTGGTGAATGAGATATTTGAGAATTAATTATATAACTGATTTTAACTTGGGTTCTACTTTAGAAATTATGATTTAAAATATCTGTATCTAATCAGTCCAACTTTCAAAACCAATCAGAGTAAAAGGTTGATATTTAAATATGTTTATCCTCCAAGGCAGGTGTTCTCATTGACATACTATACCCTGATTCACAAATGTAAGATCAATATAAAATTACAGGTCTTGAGAAGAGGGAAAGTTTTGCAAGAGCAATGTACATGATTAAATAGAAATACCAATGAACATAATAAGTCATGGTCCTGTTTCATAATGTACTGTGACTGTGTGTAGTATTATACAAGACTCTTGTGAATTTTCACAAATGCGCGCGCGCGCGCACACACACACACACACACACACACACACAATTCATTTATAGTGTCATCCTTAAGATAAATCATTTCAATGAATGAGTTCTATGACATGGCTGGAAAAGCTCTGGTTCTTATGATTATACTAAACCTATGCCTCTAGGCGATGTCATATGACTGACCAATCAAAGATGTATATGCCACTTCCAGGTCTAGACACCCAAACCAAAATTAGTTCTTGAGGGAAGGCACAAGCAAAAGAATTCCTTGTATGCTGCATTTTTCAATTCCTGGTGTATAAATATGTTTGCTTGCCTTCTTATTTTGATGTACCAACATAACAACCATGATCACTAAACATGGAGTTGAGATGCAATAGGCAGTATTGCTAATAACTTTAGAAATAAATACCTTTAAAGCAAAGATAGCAGTAAAAAGAAGCAGTGTAAATACGAATTGTTGCTTTGTTTATATAATTTAGTTATCTAACTTTCATAATCTACTTTTCATTTCATAACCAACTCACAGACCATGATGAGCCAGTTCCTGACTGACAGGCTTAATCCACACTCTTATTCTAGATTCTGTAGATATAAAGTGGTAAACAGAACCATTGGAGAAAGTCTAGGTCGATGATAAATTTCATGGAACAGAGACTCCTTGTTCTACCCTACACTGGATAGAAAGTGAGAAATAAAACTGTTGGACTGTAAGATGGGTGGTGGTGGTGACACACACCTTTAATTCCAGCACTCAGGAGGCAGAGGTCAGCATGGTCTACAAAGTGAGTTCTGGGACAGCCAGGATGACACAGAGAAATCCCAACTCACAAAACAAAAACAAAACTTTGGAGTGTAAAGCCATTTGACTGCAAGGTTACTTGTTATCACAGCTGTGGCTGAAAAACAAATGAACTCACTCATTCATGATTTGTACATTTGGTGAATCAAACCCAGCTGAAACGTCTATGAAAGGCAGGTTCCTGGAGGCTTGCTGATGAAGAATCTCCAGGATTTCAAGTTTTCCAAGTTGCCACTATTGAGAGCCCAGTCTGGGGACTAATGATCAAACCAATTCAATTTACTCTTGTTCAAAACACATGACATGCATGAATTAATATTAAATAAAATGACCTCTTAGAAATTCCTAAGCTCCACCCCAGACTTCCTGAGTCCGAATTGGCATTTTGACAAAAGACCCATGCAATTAACATTCGCATTAAAGTTTCAAAGTAGATACATCACAGCCTGTACAAACTCGACAAGGAGAACCTGACATTATAAACACAAACAGAATCTGTTAGTTGTCATCATAATGAAACCTACAACCTTTCAATTTCTCATTGTTTCCATCTTTATTATATAGGATCTATGCACCATAATGCTTTGTTTTCAACCTCTCCCATTTTTGATATTTTAGCTGGTAAGGAATGAGAAATTATGAAGTCGGAGGAAAAGGGATTAAATCTGAATTATAGGACCCACCCTAAGATGCATGTGTCAACTATCAGAGGCGAGATGGTGCTTCTAAAATATTATTCATATTTTTAGTTTCCTTGTATTAATAATTGATTTCAAATATTGGATGTTTTAAGTGCTTCCTCATCATATTGTAAATTACATATTTCTCCTTTAACAAACCTAAGCTATTTCTGTTCATTTGGGTTGGGTTTTTATTTTTAAATAGATTGCTGCTAAGCTGTCTCTTCTTGTATCATAAATAGAGCCACCCAAAGATTTTTCCCTCTGAATGCACCCAGGGTTATAGTTCTATTTCTCATTATAAATTCAAATAGGCTGTTTAATAGCATAAAGATGTCATTAAATGCATCTATCTCTGGCCCATGGGGAGACACTGGCTGGGGTTACATGAGAATTCTGTGTCTGGTGAGCATGCTTTTCCTTTTGTGGTTTTCTAGTCTCTCAAGTATTAAAAATAGTGTAGATCTCCTTATGTCAAAATAGCTACAAATCCGTCCTCAATTATACAGATTAAGGCAAAAAGATAAGTCAGGGAAATTTTTGAACAAGGACAGACATATGAGGCTCTTACTGTGTCTTTGGGGACCAGTCTTTCCTCGTTCTCAGCCCCAGTAGTTTGGGGGACACTCCCTCACCTTCCAGTCCAATAGAAGGCAAACAATGCCAGCCCTGCCAAGCTGAAACATGCTATAAACACCACACAATGAAGAGTCCAATGTGCACACGCACCAAGCCAAACCCATGAGAACCATACCAAAGACATCCAGAGAAACCATCAGAGAAAGGGGCCCTCCTCCTTGCCGCTGGAATCGCTGCACTCCAACATTCTACCTCCAGAGCTGCTTGAAACCATATTTGCGCCACCATGTCCAAAAGCCACCTGAGAATGAATTACCCAAGAAGAAAGCAGAATTTAAAGGTGGAAAAGAGACAGACTACAGATAGCATTATGAAGTCCCAGACATACATGAACTTTACCTTATACATGTACTATACCATTTATGATCCCATTAATGAAGCTGGGGTGTGATACACTTATGCTGCCAGAAATACATTGACTAATATAGAATGAAAAGAAGAAAACTATGTTCTGATAAATGGCCTGGGCTGACTGAGGACATTCTTCCCTGTGCTACACGGCAGTACATACATATAGAAGCAGCAGACTGCAAAGAAGGAAGTGGTTATAGCTTTCATCTACAGTAGATTGGATGGGTCTACAGCCCCCCATTAGTAAATTGAGTGATGCTAAGCTAAACCTGTGACCAACCCTCCAGTACATGTTTGCTCATACCACCTGTGGGGAATGGCCATTAGCAGAATCTGTAGATGAAATTGGTAAATAGATCAAGTACAGCTTTCTTGTAAAGCACTCTGAATAAGAAACATAGAACAATGTGTTTCTGGTCTTTAAGTCTTCCTTTCTTCCTTTCCTTCCTCCTTCCATAAGTCCAATATTTTCTTTCCTTCAGCAAAGAATACATTGTCTCAGCTACCAGAGATGAGAGCTCTTGGGTCTAGTCCTTGAATACCTCACGGTCTGATAGAAGAGGCTGTGTACAGCATTGTGGATCTGATGGAAAGGGTTGCATTCTGCATTGTAAGTTTAAGTTGACTTGCCATATGTCTGTTTTATTAGAAAACAAAAGACCTCAAAGACAAGAGATTCTATCTCCACCTCCAATGTGGGCAAGGAGGACTCACAGAAAGCAACCACCCCAAGCACCTGTAGCTGCTCACTGTGGGATATGGTGATGTTGTGGCAAGCAGCCTTCTTAAAGAGATTAATGAGAACATTTCACAAAGATCCCCTCCCTGCGGAGGCATGAAGCGTTTCACAGTGGGCCAAGTACAAAGCTGTGGGCAGAACAGACCCTCAAATTAACATGACACATTATTCATGAGAAAATACATTTAAGCTGGCTTCGGCATTTTAAAAGGATCCCTAATTGCTGCCAAGTCTCTAATTCTCCTTGAAAATTATGAAAGTTGGAACTTGTGAGTCAATAAAAGGCTAAAATGGGAATCTAGTGATTGTGTTATTAGAGGGCAAAAAATAAAGTCAGAAGGCAGAGAAAAGGGTGTGATTAACACAGAACAATAAGATCTTAGGAGCATGTTGATTTCCAAGAGTGAGTCTCAGCATGCCCCCAGATGGATGTGGGAGATCTCCCCAAAGCCTCACACCCAAGATACCCTGACATAAACATAATGTGATTCCATACAGCTGAATCCAGAGTCCAAATGTTGTTGTTCAAAAGAACCATTCTGAGCTATAGAATATTTAAGCTCCACAGTTGAAATATACAAATCTAATAAGTAAAGGGGAGGGTGAAGACACAGCATGTATAGCCAAACTCACAGCTCCACATGTCAATCATAAGTAAGCACACAGGGCAAAAACACACATATAACACAAAATACAGGAATGTTATTACAAACACACAGACACACATACACACACACACACACACTGGATGGATAGATAGATAGATGGATAGACAGATAGATAGATAAATTATAGATACAGATATAGATATAGGTAAGACATGCCATCTGCATCCGTATATTCATGCCTCCCACCCTACTCATTTCTACACTCCAATGCCACACCCCACATGGATGCTAGACCAGATATGTGACAACAAAAATATATCTGGCCAATATACCTAGATATCATCCAAATGCATTTTAAGGTGTATACATGATAAAACCATACTCCAAGTTTCACAGACCACATTCTTTTTCCCTTTTTTAAAATATGCATTTTTATCTTTTTAACTACAGTAAAACTGTATAGTTTTTTTTTTAAAACCACGGCTGAACTGTGGTGGTACATACCTTTAATCCCAGCACTTGGAAGGCAGAGGCAAGGAATCTCTGAGTTCAAGGCCAGCCTGGAGTATAGAATGAGTTTCAGATAGCCAAGGCTACAGTCTATCTTGAAAAAAAACAAAAATAAAGAAACAAACAGGACAGGACAGTAAATAATTCAAACTTTTAAAAAATCCCCTGAATTGGACATAGCAGTAATCCCAGAATACCAAGGCCAAAGTAGAAAAATCTTAAGTCCAAAGCCAGCCTTGAGTGACTACACAGAGAGACATATCTCAAAATGGAGATAGAAAGATAAGCCATCAAAGAGTCTCAGGCCATCAAAATTTGACCCTTTTTTTGTACAAACAAACTAGAGGTGTCCTGGGCAATGTGTATCATATTTACTGTTCTTTATTCGAGTGTGAAGCTGGAAAGAGTCTGATATGGCAGCTGCCTGTGACTCCTGCCCTCCTGAGGTGGAGCTGGTATGGAAAGAGCAATGAGGAAGCTGTTGCCTTTCATCCATCTCTTTTTCAGGAATGGACAGCTCCTGGCTGAGTTGACAAGGCTCAGACCCCTACAACAAAACAAAGTTCGCTGGTGTGTGAAGACAGCCACTTCTTGCCTTGAGAGTGACAGGGAAACTATCACACTATAAAGGTTCCACCGATGGAAAGGGTGTTTCCAGCCATACATGCTGTGATGGTGTATGCTGTAGAGAAGAATGGGCAAGCTCCAGTACATAACTATCTTGCAGTAACCCTAGGATCAAAGCCCCAACCGCATGATCTCATTCATGTTAAAGGTTCATGGATCCCGGCCCATGCTAGTTCTCTGCATAGGTAGAGTAACTTGTCCAACCCAACCATTTCCACCTTTCTGAAATCATTTATCCAACTTAGACAGCCAAGCTCCTCCAACTTGCAAGAGGCATCTGTCCAGTTACGGCTATCACCACTTTCATGTCTATACAGAAAGAATCAGGGCAAAATCAGGAGATATTGCTATGAAAACCAGAAAACAAACAATGTCTCTTGATTCATGAGAGGCAAAACATAGCTTATACTCATTAAGTTATTGGAGGTAGGTTATTGTATCATCACAATACTGTAATACTTTTGCCAAGGGAGTTGGCCGACATGGAAATGACCATGTCTGGGCATGAAGCCCATATGTCATATTAAAATAAAAACCATAAAGCATCCACCTCCCTCCTCACATGATAACCTTCTTCTCCATACTTGTCACTTGTCCTTTGTGATGGACACTCAGCAGGCCTGTGAAGCAAGGATTACTGGCTTGTAGGAGGAATTAAAACATAATAGTGTTATATCTGAATCAGTGGAAATGCTTGGACCCCAACGTCTAGCATCAAGGTCATTTTTATGAACTAGCACATCTGGAGTACGGGAAGGAATACAGGGAAGGCTGACAACACTGAGTCATCACGCTGAATCTCAACCCCTCTCACATCAGAACATAGTCATACCAGCATGCCTACAGATCCTTCTCTATTTCTTTTCTGATGTCGTCCTTAGGGTTTCTATTGCTGTGAAGACACACTGTGACCATAGCAAATCTTATAAAGGAAAACATTTGATTGGGGCTGGCTTACAGTTCGGGGGTTTAGTTCACTGTCATCATGGCAGGCAGCATGGTGGGCATGCAGGCAGACATGGTACTAGAGAAGTAGCTGAGAGTTCTACATCCAGATCCAAAGGCAGCAGGAAGATCAGAGTAAGACTGGGCCTGGCTTGAGTATCTGAAATCTCCAAGCCCTCCTCCAGTAACACACTTCCTCCCAAAAGGCCACACCTGTTCCAATAGACTCCTAATAATACCACTCTCTATGGGCCTAGGGTGGCCATTTTCATTCAGACCACATCTGGTATCTAAGCATGATCTGTGTCCTCCATATTATAATTGTACATGTTTTTTATAAGTTTTCTCCACACAGGTAGCACAGTAATTACCAAGAGTGTTGGAAAGTATGCTCAGTGGTTAAGTAACAGTAACTGTTATCCCAGAGGACGTGGTTTCTATTTTCAGCACCTATACATAGCAGCTCACAACTGTCTATACATCCAGTTCCAAAGGATCCCATGATTTCTTCTGGCTTCCACAGGCACTAAACACACATTGTGCGCAGACATATATGTGATCAAACACATATACTCATTTTTAAAAGTAAATAATAATAATAATAACTGTGGTGGTTTGAATATGCTTGGCCCAGGGAGTGGCACTATTAGGAGGTGTGGCCTTGTTAGAGTAGGTATGGCCTTGTTGGAGGAAGTGTGTCACTTGGGGGTGAGCTTTGAAACCCTCCTCTAGCTACCTGGAAGTCAGTCTTCTCCTAGTGGCATTCAGGTCAAGACGTAGAACTCTCAGCTCCTCCTGCTCCACATCTGCCTGGACATTGCCATGCTTCCTGCCATGATATTAATAGACTGAACCTCTTAACCTGCAAAACCAGCCCCCATTAAACGCTGTCCTTTATAAGAATTGCCTTGATCATGGCATCTCTTCATAGCCATGGAAACCCTAACTAAGACAATTAGCAAGAACACAAAAATTTGTTTTAGATTTCTTACACAGTGGAAAGTTCTGATTTTTTTTCTCTAACCATTTGCCATTGAATGAAGTTATAGTTGAATGAATGAATTTAAAGTATAAGAGAAAGTAAGAAAAGAGTTCAGGAGAAAGACTAGTAGATAATGAAATGAACCATTGAATGTTAATTATGAAAGGCAAGGAAGTCAGCTTTATATATGCTGATATATATAATATATATATTATATATGCATGACACCACTTAATCTGAAACACAGCTACTAGTATTATCCCTATTTGTATGATGGACAAACTGAGATTCGGGTAAATTTCGCTTCATACAGTCAGTGGATTATGAAACTGGTAAGGGATACCGGAACCTTTTAGAGGATCTACAAGGTTTCAGAGTGAACGCCTGCGTGAGCTGTTTTAGCTTACTTCCTCCTTTATGCCTTCTGGGCCCCAAGCCTAGGAAATGGTGCCACCAATGTTCAGAGGTCTTCTTTCCTCACTGAGTTATCTCTGGAAATGTATCAGAAACACACATCGATGTATGCTCTACTAATCTGCTAGGCACGCCTCAATCTAATGGAGCTCACGATCAAGATTAAACAACACAAGCCAACATAACACCCAAAGGCATGTCTGTAAGCCACAACGGTTCCACTCCACTCTGCACTGAAAAGGGTCACGTCTCTCTCAGGAAGCAAAACACGTTCAATCCACTCGCAAAGGTCTCTATGGTCTTCACAGTTCTAACACTGTTCAAGAATCCAAGGTCAAAGTCTTCTCTAAAGCTCAAGACCAAAGCCATAGCTATGAGGCCCTCTGTACAAATACAGGGAATAGACAGTGTCCTAAAGTACACATTCCTAGTTCAAAAGAGATGAACTGGGTATCAGTGAGAGATTAGCTCAGAGTCAGACTGACAACAGCAGTGACAGTTAGACCCTGCAGCCCCATAATTGACCACCAAGGCACATAAGGTGATATACATTTCCACAAACTGGGATAGTCCTACCCGTATAACCTTGTCACTTGTCATCCATGTCACTTCTCTCTTGGGATAGCTCCACTGTTGCCCACAGATTTCCTTAGCAGGCATTCCTGTCATCTCCAACATCCAGAGGCCTCTATTGCAGCTTAGGCCTCGCCCTCCCAAATCCTCTGATCACCCTTCTGAGGGAATCCTAACCCTATCATATATTGCATGGCCTCCCAAGATTTCCCTTAATCCCCATAATTTGCAATTTGCATTGTGCATAACTCAGAAATTAATATCATGTGGGCAATGCTAAGGTGTGCTATGATTCCCCTGGACCACTGCCAACTGAACTCCTGAGTCATTGAGCATAGTAGGACAACATTGAATAAACAGCAGCCAGTGCAGCCCTGTGTGGGGAGGCCACCTCAGAGGCACTCTCTTCTCACAGGAAAAATCTCAGAAAAAGTTTACATTTTCATACCACTGAGCCTACAACACATGGGGTCTGGCAAATTCCTCAAAAGCTCTCAAGGCATCTATCTTACTGCCCCAGTTCAAAGTACCTGGCTTCCGTTGAATGGTGCGAATCTCTCCAGAGACATTGTCTCCCTTAGTCTCCACTTTACACAGGCTTTGCAAACCAAACTGCAAGCTCCTCAAGTCTTTATGCTCTTCTTTTGACTCTGGATGCTCATCATAAAGCTGTCCAAACACAGCCAGTAAAGCATGCCACAGCCTGGAAACTAGAATGCCTTGCAATTTCCTTTCCCAGGGTAATTAATCTGTCACCTCTAAACTCAGCCTCCCACAAAGTCTCAAGACTTAAACAAAACAAAAAAAAAAAAAATTGACAAATGTTTTACCAGAATGTAATGAATGGTCTCTAGCTCAGTTCCCAATAAAGTCCTTGTTCCCATCAGAAACCTCTTAAGCACAGTCTTTACTATCCCATATTTCTATTGGCAATTCAGTCTCTCAGTTCCCACCAGCATCACCCACTATGCTCACCGTATAGCATTTTCGGGGATTCTCTGTCCTGTATCTCCAAGGGCATCCAAATTCCTTCCAACAGGTTCTGAACCACATATCAGGAAGTCACTGTGATGAGCTCACTTGTCTGCTGGTCCCTGTCTCTGCATTAGAGTTTCTGATTGCTCTGGCCTAATAACTGAAACATTTAAAAGAAAAAAGATGATTTTTTTTCTTTATGGTTTTAGTGGTTCCTGTCCATCATGGCAGTTATAGTAAGAGTATTGCAGAGCAATCTAGCTCACATCATGGTGTCCAGGAAGGAGAGAGAGAGAGAGAGAGAGAGAGGAGAGAGGAGAGGGGAGAGAGAGGGGAGGGGAGGGGAGGGGAGGGGAGGGGAGGGGAGGGGAGGGGAGGGGAGGGGAGGGGAGGGGAGGGGAGGGGAGGGGAGGGGAGGGGAGGGGAGGGGAGAGGAGAGGAGAGGAGAGGAGAGGAGAGGAGAGGAGAGGAGAGGAGAGGAGAGGAGAGGAGAGGAGAGGAGAGGAGTGGAGAGGAGAGGAGAGGAGAGGAGAGGAGAGGAGAGGAGAGGAGAGGAGAGGAGAGGAGGAGAGGAGAGGAGAGAGGAGAGAAGAGAATGTTTTCATTTAGCATTGGGATTTTGAACCCAATTTCATATTGTCCATCCATGGGACTTGAGTTTTCTCTTTACAAGAGATAAAATTTAAAGTTTTACTTGTTTGATTTTTATATTGTTTTTATTTTGGGTTTCTTTTACATTTTTAACTCTTTGTTTGATGTCTGAGTATGTGTGTGCCATGACACACACATAGAGCTCAAAGGAAAAATTGCAGGTGTCAATTCTCCCTTTCTACCATGTGGGTCCCAGAGATTTAGTTTGGTTTGCCATGCTCAGTGGCAGACACACTGAGCTATTTTGCTGGCTCTTAATTTTGTTTAAAGCAGGAAATGGAGGAGGGTTTTAGGAACATTCATTCCCCTGAATCTAGAGATCGAGAGAGTTAGAAACCCTAATAGTGCTCTGCCTGCTGTAGGAATCTGGGCAAGGGATGTAGAGTTCCTACATGGTGAGAAACCAGCTGAAGAAATTACCAGATATGCAGCAAAATTAATATGGACAGAGAGAGAATGAAAAATAGGGAAAAGAAAAGATTTTAGATTCTAGAAAAATCCTGGTATAAGGACAAATTCTGCGGCATCCTTGAACATTTATCTACCTACTAGCTGTCTAGATTACCAGTAAGTATAAAAGAATCATTAAACAAAATTCCTCTGCTGTATATCATCACATAGCCCAAATGACAGACCAAGGCAATGATTTCACTGTAGAGACATTTTCAGCATGAGATGCAACAGTGATAAGTATAAGGTTTTGTTTTGTTTTTAAGTGACCCCAGAACTTTCGGCACAGAAAGTGGACCCCAGGAAGACTTGAAAAAAACAGTTTCCTGTGTTTGGCAGTGACACCAGAGAAGAAGAAGAGGAAAACTAGAATTTAGAAAGCTATGGTCACTCAAAGAAATAAGAGCTTAATTTCTGTCGTGTGGCTCCACTTCACCCTCTGGTTCCTGTTTTGCAATCAGGACCAAGCACCAGAACAGTCTACCCAGAAGCCTTTGCCCAGTAGAAGGCAATTGCCCTCTTCCCACAGAGAGCTTATTAAAGCCATTTGGGGCTGTGGCCTGTTATGGTAACTGCCTCCCTGTGGCCTCCAGGTATATGTTAATTCCACTTTGAAATGAAAGAAAAAATACATTAGGAGAATGATTTAAACAAAGGTTAGAAGCAGGAATGTCCCATTTTGCCACTTGAGCAAAAGCTCCATGTGTCATTTTTATTAATGCTATCAGACAAAAAGAAAAAGACTTTACTGGTCATGAGCAGGGAGCTTAAGGGCCTTTTCTGGAGTCACTGCCTGAGCTCTGGGAAATTGTGTTTGCTCTCTGGGGCTCCTACATTGATGGAATGTATTCATTTCCTCCTGGAACCAAAGTAAATAATTCTGGAAGGAAATGGAAAAGTTCAGGCTTCCAGGACCACCCTTGTTTATTCTCTTGATGTCTAGAGACTCCATCAGGTTGGAAATTGGCCAGTTGTGCAGGATATGACTATTTTTTTCAATGCTAAAGTCTATTTGGCTTTAACCTGTGACACTGTCACATAATGCATACAACTGTCAGGACTGCTACATGACATAACAGGGGAGAATATTGCAACCTGGATCAAGTCCAGGTAAATTCCACTGTCCCTCCTTATCTTCTCAGATGATTTTTCTTTTTTTTTTTTTTTTTTTTTTTTTTTTTTTTTTTTTTTTTTGCTCTAAAGAGGGGGGAAAAAAGCAGCAAATATATTTGTTTTCTATGTTTGGGCCTAAGTGACTTGATAGCTAAAGAGGGTTTTCATCCAGTGACTTTAGGTCACATATCTTGCCTCCCCTGCTTCTTAAAAATCTCATCTTAAAAGATACAAGTACTTCATGCGTCATTTGTGTGGAAAATCTGACCTACAGGCCATTCGTGCCAGTTCATTAGTTTTCCTCTGCTTGGCAGGCAGCTGTCATAAAAATGGAAGATGCTCTCATTGTATGCCTAAATTAGGTGGGGAAGGGTTCTTCAAATTAGAATTCAAAAGATCATCCAGAGCTGGTCCCTAAAGGAGGCCAAAAATCACATATGGCTAGCAAATGAGCCCATTGTCCTTCTAAGTCTGTAAGACCACTCCTACATAGCCCTACGTATAGGATAATGTGTGTGATAACCAATCACCTATGCCTATCAGGAAGGCCCCCTTCCCATTCATTCATCCCTGCACTCTCTCAGGCTGTCACTCATCCATCCACCTGCCCATCCTAAAGTTTATTTATCAACTCAGTCATCAAACCTGTGGTTTTTCTGCTACATGCAACACATGTATGCTACACACGTACATCCTGAGCTCTGTCCACAGAATATCTGTGAATCTTTTGTGTGTTTTATTTCCAAAAAGAGATCATTTATGTTTGATGCCTTGTCTGTCTTCCTCAGTAACACCTGACCTCCCTGAGGACAGAAACTAAAGTGTTCCCTGTTCCCCTCCCACCCTGAGCCCTAGCTTTTTGTCTCTTCTAGAATGTTCTCCTGTCCACTGCTTTCCTCTTCCTTCGTCTCCTTTATGATTCAGCTTACCTGTCACCTGGGATGGCTAAGACAAGCTCTCCTTACACTCGTGATTAGCAGAAGTGCCTTGATCCCACCCCACTTCTCACTCCATCTCCACATTTTTGTAAAGTTCTTTATTTTTCTGTCTTTGTCTCTCTCCCCATTGGCTGCTAGTTCCACCAGACATGCACTGCTTGTAATTTCCTAGTACCTCGGATGCTTGCACCAAGTTCTTACTCAGTAAATATTGTTAATGATCAAACAGACGAGGATAAGTTTTATCTTTGTGTCTCCAGATAACAGTTAAGGATTCCACACTCAGCATGCCATAGTGCAGCAAACGCTGGCTGTTCAAGAGAAAATAGAATCAATCAGATGAATGCTATGCGTCTCAAAATATCTAGAGATGAACATATTTCTACTTCTTTTACTTTTCGATCTCTCCTTCCCCTGTTTTTCCCTGCCTCCCTTTCTCTCCCCGACTCCCAATCTCACCCTCCCCCGTTTTGTAGTCTGAGAGCCTTGAGAACCATTTGGGTCTCTAAATACACTGTCACCCAAATCTGTGCACCATAGATAATGTTTCAACAAAGTGGAGACCATGACAGTGCAGCCCACTCAGCTTCTGTACTCTCCATGATAATGTCACACTTACATTCCAAACGTTAGCAAGGATGGATGGAGTGTCACAGGGCTCCCAATGGAGAAGCTAGAGAAAGTACCCAAGGAGCTAAAGGGATCTGCAACCCTATTGTTGGAACAACATGATGTACTAACCAGAACCCCGGAGCTCTTGTCTCTAGCTGCATATGTATCGAAAGATGGCCTAGTCGGCCATCAATGGAAAGAGAGGCCCATTGGACTTGCAAACTTTATATGCCCCAATATAGGGGAATGCCAGGGCCAAAAGAATGGGAATGGGTGGGTAGGGAAGTGAGGGGCGCTATGGGGGACTTTTGGGATAGCATTGGAAATGTAATTGAGGAAAATATGTAATAAAAATATTAAAAATTTAAAAAAAAAGAAAAACACTAGCTGGGTGTCCTTCATCCATTTACTTGTGATATATTGATATATTGCCTCAATAGAGCTGAGAAGGAAATGTTGACAAGAGAGGTTGTTGCAAAGTATGCATGACAGAGAAGAGCTGGGAGTTTAAGACTCAAATACACACTATAGAGTCTTCGCCAGGCTCCCTTCCCTACTGCCTGTTAAAATAAAATGTCCTCTGTTAGCTATCCACCTGAGCTAGGCATAAAACCTACTCATCTTCAGAAGTAGAGTGTTAACATGGATCAAAGACATCTGAGGAACACAGAGGCTTCAAATGGAACTATTAGTGAAAAGAAGAGAAGATGACGGGGACTGATTATGATCGATGTCATGTGCATGCATGAAAATGTTACAATGATGCAATACACTCATAGAAAAGGTTTGTAAAAATAGGCATTTCAGGGGCTGGAGAGATGGCTCAGTGGTTAAGAGCACTGACTGCTCTTCCAAAGCAGCAATTCCCAGCAACCACATGGTGGCTCACAACCATCTGTAATGGGATTTGATGCCCTCTTCTGGTGTGTCTGAAGAGAGCTACAGTGTACTCAAAGACATAAAATAAATAAATAAAGCTAAAAAAATAATAGATGTTTCAAAATGGTGTCAACGGTATTTTCTTGTGCTGTGTTCTACAGTTTCCTGTGTCTTTGGGCCTCAGAGCAGAACCAATACAGGATATGACTGTTCAACACATTTCATCTTATAAAAACAAGGTTTTATCAGAACAAGTCAAAAGAGAGCAACCTAGATGCCATCATGTGTATAGACATGTGTGAGTGGAAAGACCAAAAAAAATGTGGTCTGCCAGGAAGATGAAGCACCATGCAGCAATCACAAGGAACTCGCCAGACCAGAAACACAAAGAGTAAACTTGAAAAACACTACCCTAAATTATGGAAGCCATACACAAGAGGCCACATCCTATAGGAGCCCATTTATACAAAGTGTCCAGACAAGAAAAACCTACAGAGAAAGTAGCTGCCCATGGCTGGGGTGAGAATGGGAATTCATTGCAAGTGAACATGCAGGAATTTTCTAGAAGAATGGAAGGACTATAAAACTGATTTAAGATGACGGTTGTCCTAACCAGTAATGTTACTAAAATCATTGAATTGTACTCTTGAAATAGGAGACTTTTATGATACATAAAACATACCTCAATAAGGTTGTTTTTCAATTTTAAGATTACATGTTCTCTTATGCAGTGGTAGCACGAGTCCAGCTTAGTACCCCTTTGATGATAATAAAACACGGTGATTTTTTTCCCTTTTTTTGCCTACCATTCTCCTTTATATTTACTTCTATTTTTAAATGACTCTCATCTCTGAAAACAGAATTGGACCAGCTATTTTTCAGAGTATTAATTCTGAAAAATTAATTACTTCACATAAATGAGTGCACAGAAATCGTCGCCTCTGAATCAAACTTTTTCGGGAGATTTTGCATAATAACACTGAGAGCATTATTTTTTTTTCCTTAGAAGTGAGATCTTTTCGCCTTTCTTTTGGTTCGTTTTGACTTGATTTCAGAGATTCTAATTTCTTCTGGACTAATGGGAGTGGTCGGGGTTTGTACATCTTCTCGAAGGGAATTAAATTTGCAATTATTCCTAGCATACTGTAGACTTGCAAACCCGTGTTTGGGGCAGCCTTCAGATCCCTGCCGCAATTAGCATATTTTCAAGGTGAAGTGCAGATGTCAAATTAATGTAGGGAAGGCACCAGGATTGCTGAAGGGCCCGGGTCAATTGGTACTGGTCTAATTGGAGGACATGAGCCTTCCCTGTGGAGGGGTCCAGGGACTGACGTCAGAAACAGGAAAGGTTTTTGTGTGCAGAAGGGGTAGCAGGGGTTGGAGGGAGAAGAAACTGGAAATACAGCAGACAACCAGCTCTTATGGAGAAAACCAAGGTTCCTATGAGAAGGTGAAATCGCCCTCACATCGTTATCATTGCCATCACCACTGTCCTTACCAATGACACTGTCGTTGTTGTTGTGACTCCTATTTAGTTAATGTGATGTACCAGGCATTTTCAATGTATCCTATCATTTAAGTATGACAAAAACTCTCAGCATCTTCTTATTCTTATTCCATAAAAGAGAAAAGTGAGGCCCAGAAAGATGAAATTATTTACAGCAAATGATTATTGGGCACTTACGATGCTCCAAGCTTGTTGCCAGATTTACATCTCACAGCAAACCATAGGTAAATGATGCGATTAACTGCATGTGAGGGATGAGGGAAATGAGCCAAGGAGACTGTGAAGAAAAATACCACCGTTAGCAAACCTCGAGAGCGCTCTTCCTCCATAAGACCCGGGCCTCCATTCTCACACACGACTGCTCTGCCTCACACAAGTTGGTCGGGCCAAGGGTAAAACCTGAGATGAGAAGCTGCTTCCTTGCCCTGTTCCCTATGATTCAAGCCCCTATCTCCCCTTTGGGCCTGTTCATCTTTCATCAAGTTATGTTCCATGGAGACCAGGGCAAGAAAGGGCAGAACCCTTCAGCCTTAAACAGAGCAGCTTGTTCACTGCTGCACTGGTCAAGGTCCCTCTGAAATTGCATTTGAATGAAGGAACGAGTCCCTAAAGATAGAGTCACAGTTAAAGTCCTTACTCTGACCCACACCAGTTGCTTGTGATCTGAGAAATCCACGCCTGCAGTCCTCCAGCTTCCTCAGCAAAGTCGGATGATATCTGTGCGCCTTGCCAGTGTTAGGAGGATCAAAGTATCTCTAAAACAGTCTCGAGCCAGGCACGGCCACGCATGCCTGTCATCTATCTCACCACTGGAAAGGTTGGGGCAAGCGGATGATAAGTTCAAAGCCAGCCTAGGCTACCTAGTGAGACGGCCGTCTCAAAATAACAACAATAATACAATAAAATACGTCTTTAAATAACAATGACAAACAGTCGTGGTTTATTGAACTCGCTGTCTGGAATTGTACTGGATAAGCCCCTATACATGGATTATCTCCCATAAACCCCACTACAGAGCTAAGCAATAGGTGACATATTATCCCTGTTTAATAGGTAAGAAAGCAAAGGCTTATAGAGGTTAAGTAATTCACCCGGGTGTCATAGCCAGTAACGTGGTGGCATTTCTAGAATCAGAAACAAGTTTTGTCCTATTTTTAATAACTATTTTTAAACATGCAGTGTAACATCATCTATTTATAATCTCTAAGTGAAATCGATCATTGCTACCTCTACTCCCTCGTCACATTTTTACCTCTTTTACAGAGCCCTATTACAAACTTTCTTGCATTCCAAGTGATGAACGTTCCGCCCCACCTCTCACGAAGCCAAATGCCAAGGAAGTAAGGCTATCCCTGTGGCTGCTGGGACATCAGCATCTGGAGCAGGGGGAGAGTTTGAGGTGAGGGGTCTGCACCTCCATAAGGCCCTCTAGGACCCACCATCTTCACACTCAGAACCATACTGGACTCCCTGTCAACTTCATGACAAAGTTTGCCTGCCGTGACAAAGAAGAGTGGCATTGTCCAAAAAATTTACCCATGATAGTTTGGAGCTGCAGAGGTACTTCAGTGGTTTAGAGCACTTGTCACACTTTGAGAGGACCTGAGGTCTTCAGTTCCTCGCTCCCACCTGGCAACTTACAGGAGTCCACAAGTGGGGTTTAAGTAGGGATGGCCCCCATAGACTCATGTGTTTGCATGCTTGGTCACCAGAGAGTGGCTCTATTAGGAGGAGTGGCCTTGTTCGAGTAGGTGTGGTGTTGTTGGAGGAAGGGTGTCACTGAGAGCAGGCTTTGAGGTCTCAGGAGCTCACGCCAGGCCTAGTGGCTCACTGTCTCTCCTCGCTGCCCACAGATTAAGATGTGGAACTCAGCTATCTCTCCAGCACCATGCCTGACTGCATGCCGCCCTGCTCCCCATCATGATAAGAATGGGCTAAACCTCTGAAACTATAAGCCAGGCCCAACTGCATGTTTTCCTTTTTAAGAGTTGCCATGGTCATGGCATAGAAACCCTAACAAAGACACCAAGCGACTCCAGTTCTAGAGGAGCCCGTACCCTCTGGCTTCCACAGGCACAAGGCATGTATGCAGTCCACTTGCATACTTGAATATAAAGTAGAAATAAATTTTCATGTGGTTAGAGTAAAAAATTACAGAAACATAAGTGGCCAAGCACTCACTGGATCTGAAGAGTGTGTGTGTCTCCTATATATGACTCCCCATAAACCCCTGTTCTCACACAGCCTTCAAGCACACAAGCAAAATTGAGGCTTGATGGGTAAGCAGCCAAGATCACTGGTTGAGTTTGGTTAGGATAAAATCTGCAGCTTACTTCACAGCTTTGATTCTCTTTTTTATTTTTAAGATGTATTTATTTATTTTATGTATGTGTATGTAGAGTACACTGTAGTTGTCTCCAGACACACCAGAAGAGAGCAGACAGTTGTGAGCCACCATGTGGTTGCTAGGAATTGAACTAAGGACCTCAGGAAGAGCAGTCAGTGCTCTTAACCACTGAGCCATCTCACTAGCCCACAGCTTTGACTCTTAACCCACAGACTATGCTGTGCCTCTCGCTAGGATTCTCATTGCTTTAGACACACACTTAATATGCTAGCTCCTCGATCAGAGCTCTCCTGGTTCCCTCGGCCTTCCCAACCCATCCCCAGCCTCTCTTTCACTCATTCCATCCCCACAAACACTTAATATCACTTTTTATAATTGTCTCTTCCATCCTCTAGATTATAACAGCCCATTTCACTGCCTGGTCTCTTGCAGCAGCGCTAACAAGATACCTCATATGGCCTTGGCACTCTGTATTAAGTTCTGACTTTTCCCTTTGCCATGTGTCCAATCATTTAAAATTCAATAGATTTGCTATAGAAGCAGCCAGCTATACTCTTCTCCCCAGCTCCCAGAGCAGCAGTTCCTGATTATGTCAAGTCGAGCTGTCTTAATTATTTGACTCATCTTTTAAGTGCCGGGTACTGAAGAGCTTTTGGAAGGGAAGTCTCCTTAGGATTTTTTGACACACTATGACAGAAGGAAGGACAGGGCCCAAGGCCATGCCAAGACCTCAGAATAAGGTGGCTGAACACAGCTTCATCCTATTCCGTTCCCAACAGATCACAGAAGCAGTTGGCATTTCAGAAGACGGACAATTTCACAAGTTTGTCTGCTTTTCATTTACTCTTTGGATCAGGGAGGCACTCCAAAAGTTGGGATCTGCAGGGAGAACAGGGTGGTGTGTAAAAGAAGTGTATTCATTAGGGGTCACCCCTGAGGGCCCTGCATCCACCAATGCTGCTCTAGGTGTTGTTTGTTGGTTACAGTAAATGCATCTTATAAGGCTCAAGGAATTAGCTACTATGATTCTCAGGGCCATGGGTTACCATAACTCGTCACTTCCCATCAGAAAAGTGGTTGTTTCCAACCAGACCCCACAGAGCTCCCAGGGACTAAACCACCAACCAAGGAGTACACATGAAGGGACCCATAACTCCAGCCTCATATGTAGCAGAGGATGGCCTTATCGGGCATCAATGGGAGAGGAGGCCCTTGGTCCTATGAAGGTTGAATTCCTCAGTGTAGGAGCATGTGAGGGCAGTGAGGGTGGGAATGGGTGCATGGGTGGGGGACCACCCTCATTGAAGCAGGAGGAGGGGGGATGGGATAGGGGGGTCACAAGGGGGACTGGGAAAGGGGCTAACATTTGAAATGTGATTAAAGAAAATATCCAATGAAAAAAAGAAAAAGAAAAGAAAAAAGAAAAGTAGGCTTCAAAAAAGTGGTTGTTTTGTGTGTGTGTGTGTGTGTGTGTGTGTGTGAGTATAATGACTCCTAATGATACTGTGTGATACTCAT
This sequence comes from Mus caroli, assembly GCF_978045245.1. Lineage (NCBI taxonomy): Eukaryota > Metazoa > Chordata > Mammalia > Rodentia > Muridae > Mus > Mus caroli. Next base: position 33,482,528 of record NW_028227265.1, read on the forward strand.
AGATCAGTCCTTTATTCAGCCAACACAAAAGAAGCTTCCTCCTGCAGCAAATGGAAACAGAGCCAGACATTACTCAGAGGGAGAGAGAGAGAGACCTTGGCACACTCAGCTCTAAATGGATGTCTCCATCAAATCCCTCCCCTTAGAGTTCAGGGAACCCCTTGGAAGAGGCAGGAGGAGTGTAAGAGCCAGCAGGGATGGAGGACACCAAGAGAATGAGACCCTCTGAATCAACTGAACAGAGCTCATATGAGACTGAAGCAGCTAGCAAAGGGTCGGCATGCGTCTGCTGCACCAGGTCTCCTACACAGATATTACAGCTTTCAGTTTACTGCTTTTATGGGACTCCTGAGTGTGTGAATAAGTGGGTCTCTGATTATTGTGTCTGCTCTTGGAGCCCTTTTTCTTTATGTTAGGTTGTCTTGTGGGGAGGTGCGGAGGAAATGGGAGTAGAGAGAAGGGAAACTGTAATCAGATATATGGTATGAGAAAAGAATCTATTTTCAATAAAAGGGGAAAATGAAGAAAAATGAAAAGCATTTTTTCAATATTTGAAAGTCATTATGGGTTGACTAGCAAATGTCATTCACGGGGCTGGAGAGATGGCTCAGTGGTTAAGAGCGCTGACTGCTCTTCCAAAGGTCCTAAGTTCAATTCCCAGCAACCACACGGTGGCTCACAACTATCTGTAATGAGATGCTATGCCTTCTTCTGGTATGTCTGAAAACAGCTATAGTGTACCCATATACATTAAATAAATAAATAAATAAATAAATAAATAAATAAATAAATAGATCTTTGCCCGGCGTGGTGGTGCACGCCTTTAATCCCAGCACTCAGGAGGCAAGGGCAGGCAGATTTCTGAGTTCGAGGCCAGCCTGGTCTACAAAGTGGACAGCCAGGGCTACACAGAGAAACCCTGTCTCAAAAAAAAAAAAAAAAAAAAGAAAAGAAAAGAAAAGAAAGAAAGAAAGAAAGAAAGAAAATGTCATTCACGCATTTCATATCTGAATGCTTTTGTCATCATCTGGCGGCACTGTTGTGGAAGGCTCTAGAAAGTCAGGAGATGTACCTTCCAAAGGAAGTAGCTCACTGAGAGCATGTCTTTTCTGTTCCCTACATGCCTTGAAGAGAGAGACTTCCTCCTCTGCGTGCTCCTCCATCCGTGATGCTCCGCCCAGCATGAAGCCAAGCAACTTTCTACAGCTGTGAGCCAAAGAAACCCTTCCTGGTTTATGTTCTCTTGGGCATTTTAGTCAGAGCAATGCAAACGTGTTAATACCAAAGACCGGATGCCTTCTATGAACATAACATACTGATGCAGATATTTGAGAAGGTCCGCACTTCCCGCTCGTTAGTCATGCAGTGTATCACTTTTATCTTTCTAAGTACTGAACCCATATCTAGACAGAATAAGAAACAGTACCCCGAGCCGGGCGTGGTGGCGCACGCCTTTAATCCCAGCACTTGGGAGGCAGAGGCAGGAGGATTTCTGAGTTCGAGGCCAGCCTGGTCTACAGAGTGAGTTCCAGGACAGCCAGGGCTACACAAAGAAACCCTGTCTTGAAAAACCAAAAAGAAAAAAGAAAAAAAGAAGAAGAAAAAAAGAAAGAAAGAAACAGTACCCGGAGCAGGCAAGATCCCTGCTGCTATGAAGCATATTCGCAAAAGGAAGAGAGAACATCTTGTTTGATGGCAGGATGAGGGCTGGGAACTGAATGCAGACTAAGATTTCTAACACTGGTGGACATATTTAGAATTTCATACAAATTATAATTCCCTCAGCACATTAGCAAGCCCCTTTCCTGGCGCACAGCTGGCCTTCTGCTCTCCTGTTGACCCTCTCTCTACCCTAAAAGTTTTCCCCTTGGTTAACTGAGCCTATACCCGAATTTTTCAATAGAAAAGAGCAATCCCTGCTTCCCACACTCCCCCTCGTTGCCCTGGATGCTGTTTTCACAGAATGTCTTAGGAAATATTACAGTTTCATTTTACACACTCAGCCTTTTACAGTCTGTCTCTTTCCATCAGAATAAACTCCATAAGGGCATGGCTTTGGCATTCCGATCCCTGCCATATCTGCAGCAATTAGCACCATTCTTGTTCCTAGGAAGGCTCAAGAGCCTGTTAAATGGTTCTGTGAGCATTACAAATCACAGTAACATCTACATACACTCCGGGAAGAAGAAATAGACGCACAGAACTTAGTCTACAGACACTAACTCACGCCATTATAACTCAGCCTCCTGCATCAGCACCAAAGCTAACAAAATAAGAGCTGCACCAGAGAAAGTTTGCCCTTTGTACTGGCTAGTTTTGTGTCAACTTGACACAGCTGGAGTTATCACAGAGAAAGGAGCTTCAGTTGAGGAAGTGCCTCCATGAGATCCAACTGTAAGGCATTTTCTCAATTAGTGATCAAGGGGTAGGGCCCCTTGTGGGTGGGACCATCTCTGGGCTGGTAGCCTTGGTTCTATAAGAGAGCAGGCTGAGCGAGCCAGGAGAAGCAAGCCAGTAATGAACATCCCTCCATGGCCTCTGCATCAGCTCCTGCTTTGTGACCTGTTTGAGTTCCAGTCCTGACTTCCTTGGTGATGAACAGCAGTATGGAAGTGTAATCTGAATAAACCCTTTGCTCCCCAACTTGCTTCTTGGTCATGATGTTTGTGCAGGAATAGAAACCCTGACTAAGACACCCTTGGGTTGAAGAGATCTCACCTCCAGCCTTAGCTCGGCACCTGAATGATGTATGTGACCTTGCTCTTACTCTAACTGAACACAGGAAAGTGGGGGCCTTCAGGGTCTTCAGCTCATACTGTGACTCAGTGGACCAGCTCCTTATAAAAGCATATGCAACCTGTTGGCATAAGGGATTTGCAGGTCTCCAAACTCCTGTACAAGCATTCAGAAACTTACTTTGGATTCTCAAAAGGTGGCAGTTGAAAAACTGCTGTTTTAGTAATTATGGTTATTCAAATTTTTCATTATTATTATGCAGAATAATAATTGTCATCACTTACTAAGCGCCCACACTTTAGGAACTCCGTTGAAAGGGGGAAAAAAATCTAATTACAGGGTGCAGACATTTGCATAAATTGATGGATTTCTGTAGCAGCACAGTGCAAAGCCGGGAAGGTGAGGTTCCTCTTGATTTTTTTTTTAATTTTCTTTTGATCTCGTTAATTGTTTTAAATGGGCTAATGGAGAAGCCTGATCTCCCCTCTTTTGCTCAGCCACCTGGCTGCCTGCTTCTGCCACCAGGAGACTGTCATGTAGAGATAATGTATCGTCATGACATAACTCTGAAAGTTCTGGAAATTGAGGCAAATGTACCTAAACTCTGATTCTGCCACTCATTGACTCTGTGACCCAAAATCAGCCCCCTACCTCATCTTAATCTAAAGCATTTAGGGATTTTTATGGAAATAAAGCCGATCTATACAGAAACATGTATAACATAATAAGCTAACAGTTCTAAGGCAGCGGGCAAGTGTTTGTCACCAAATTTTCTGATTCTCTCCCCCGTTTCACTGTTATAGTTTCAGGAACGAATCTAGGGAGAAATATATGAATAGAATTGAAAGTCACCCAGTCTAACAAAGGACATGTGGGTTTGGACGTCCTCTTTAACTCTTGTTTGCCTCGTCTAACAATAGCCAGTTATTCTGCTTTCCATACTGATGCTCTCCCACAAAGCGAGTCTCATTGCAAGCCCCATAGAGAACATTTCTTGCAAGAACATAATACACCCATTGATTCCTGCCCTCAGAAAAGCAAAGGTAACTAGCTAATCTATTCAACGGGCTAAAAAAAAAATTGGCTCACATGTTGATTTTCTTTGTTCTGCGGTGATTTACTTTTTTATTGTTTTATTTGCAATCTTATCCTTGAAAATATCATTGCATCATTACAAAAATTCCAAATTTCTGGTTTATTTTGAAGCATCAAACTATTCATCAAAGCTAGAAATAAAACCTCACATATATGGACAAGTGCTTTTTCAACAAGGTTCCAAGGTGATTCGAAGGGCAAAGGGGAGCCTTTCAACAAATGTCATTGATAAAACTAGAGAACCACATCCAAAAGAATGAAATAAAAACCTTAGTTATTTATATCTCTCCAGCCCCAGATGAATGAAATTCTAAAGGTGATAAATATATACAGTGAGAGATTGGTTTAAAAGGCAGGAAATTATGACACACACTGCAATATGAATGAACCTTGAGGGCATTATGCTAACTGAAAGAGGAAAAATTTACAAAGACAAACGATATTAAATCACTTCTATGACTTACCAAGAGCAGTCAAATTCGTTTAGAGAGGCTGGGGAGATGGCTTAGACATTAAGAACACTTGCTGCTCTTGCATAGGACCTGGGTTCAGTTCCCAGAAGCCACAGGGTGGCTCACAACCCATCTGTAACTCTAGTTCCAGAGGATCTTCTCTTCTCTTCTGATCTCCTTACACACCAAGTGATGCACAAGGTGCTCAGACATACATGCAGGCAAAACACTTATACCTATAAAAGTTTAAAGTAATTCTAAAAAATGATGATTTTAAAGAGATATAGAAAAACATCTTCAAAATTCAGAAAGAAAGTATAAAGTTGCGAAGGCTGCGGGTAGAGGGACTGTAACAACTCATAGGTTAATGGAAGTTGACTTTTCTTTTTTCAAGATAAAAAAAAAATTCTAGAGATTGGCTTCTTCACAGCAGTATGGATCTAACACTACTGAGATAGATACTTAAAATTGTTTCTTTGTTTTATGTCATGAGTAGTTTACTACTCTTTGTTAAAAGTTTATACCTTAAAAGTAAGAATATATAAATATACATATATATATATTCACATATATAATATGTATGGCTGGGCAAGGTGGCACACTTTAATCCCAGCAGATGCAGGCTGATCACTGTGATTTCAAGGGTAGCCTTGTCTACACAGCAAATTCCAAGCCAGTCAAGACACATAGTGAGTCTTTTTTTTTTAAGTGTTTTAAAGATCTGTCAGTAGTCTGTCTCTATGAGCAGTTGTTCCACAGAGGAGCAAAGTCATATCGAGTCCAACACAATCTGCGTTCTCTTGCTCTTGATCCATCACGTAGTCTTAGCATTTCTTTTGTGCCCTGGGCTCAAAACAAGATCCCCAAGTTAAATGCATGGGGTGACCGTGCTGTCTTTCCAGATGTGGGGTTGCTTGTGCAGCTGTGTGCATTCATCCGAGCTTTGCTCAATTCACTATCTCCTCTGACATTCTATTTAAATCTGCAAACTTTTTTTCTTCTTCTACAAGTTTTCTTCGTAGTAAGCATCAAACTTTGCCCTGTTATTATTTATCTTGGTTATTTTAGGATTTTTTTTCCTTATTTCCTGTCAATCTCTGTCCACCTGTTGCACAAAATCTGTGAAGGGAAATGCTTGAGTCTGACTTCTCATTGCTGAATTTCCAGCAGCTAGATCAGAATCTGGGGCACGGTGTGTGCTTGATATTTTTTGTTCTTTATTTTTTGGGTTGTCGTATGCATTCGTTTCTTTGTTGAGAAAGTCTGCTTTGTGGACCCGACTGTCATGGAATGCACAATGTAGACCATGATAACCTGAGACTTACAGCAGTCTTCACTCCTGTGTCTCCCACGCATTGGGATGACAATGGTACTGTCCATTAAATCAGCCATTGTATGGAGGGAATTCTCTTGTCTGTGTCTGAGCACCTATGTTTTGTGTGTGGGCTCTGCAGTACTATGCCTGACTTCCTTTTGTTTTGCTTTTTGGTGCAGGTAATTTTATTTATTACTATTATTGTGTGTGTATGTATATGATGTGTGTGTTATACAGGTGTGTGTATCATGACCCACATAGAACAGAGAACAATTTTATGTAGTTAGAATTTTTTTTTCCTTCTGTTTTTACATGGGTCCTATCACAGCTCAGTTCTGTATGCCATGATAAAACACTCTGACCATTAAAAAAAATCCCTAGGGAGGAAAGGCTTTCTTCAGTTTAAAACATTCAGGTTCCACTTCATTGCAAGAGTTCAAACAGGACAGGAACACAGAGCAGGAGTTGACTCTGCTTATTGGCTTTATCCTCATGGCTTGCCAGCCTGCTTTCTTATAGGACCCAGGACCCAGCTCTGGCCCCTCCCATAGTAATTTGAGCCCTCCCCTATCAGTCATCAATACAGAAAACAAACCACAAGCTTGTCCATAGGCCAATCTAGTGGGGTCATTTGTTCAGTTGAGGTATCCTCTTCCAAAATGATTCCAGCTTATGTCAAGTTAGTCCCAAGAATCAAACTCTAGTCAATAGGCTTTCAAAACAAGTGCCTTAACCTGCTGATCCATCCCAAAGACCCAAGTATTGTTTGTTATCATTGTTACTGTTGTTTAACAAATTACTATTGAAGAATTATTGAAGAATATATGCACCAATCTATCAGGTTTTGATAGACAACAGCATTCTATAGAGCATACATTGGTGTGTGTGTGTGTGTGTGTGTGTGTGTGTGTGTGTGTGTGTGCGCGCGCGCCACAGGTCATAAGACATCAACCAAATGTAGGCATTATCCATTAAGTCATTATATGTATGGAATTTTCTGTGTCTGAGCACCGGTGGCTTTTTTGTGTGTGTGGGCTCTGCAGTGCTCCACATAAACATGTTTGCCAAGGCCTCAGAGAAGCTTTGAGCTTCATATTGTAAAGCCATGCTTGTATTCAGACTAAGCAAGCTCCTGCTGCGTAAGAGAAGAGCCAGAGTTGACTGCATAAGGATAAAGTGAGGCCCTTGAGATTGAACGCTGGCAGTATGAAGACTGTCTGAATTGCCTGCCACCACCAGGGCTGAAATCAGACACAGGCCAAGACTAACCCTTGATAGGAGGGTCGTTTGGCTCACCAGTACTCTGTATCTATCCTGAATTGCAATGAAACTGACTCTACAAGACCCATTCTTGGTGCTCTTTGAAAACTGGGCACAACTGTTAGATAAAAGGTTTTTTTTAAAGAACAAAAAATTGTCTTTGAGATAATGCCATTCACCATCCACCCTGAAGCTTGTAGAAACTAAAGGGCCAAACCACATTCCAGTCAAAGATATCACTTTCTTGGTGTTGCAAGGAAAAGGCCCTCCTTGGTACTGATCCTGTCAATAAGGGGGAGGGGTAATTCTTCTGACTGACCTGGTTTATTTGTGACATGCTGGCTGTTCAAAGTGGATACAGGCAGATATTTCCAATGAAATTGTGCTAAAGTAGTAATTCTCTAAAAATGTAGATGCCCCCCACATTGCTTGTGATAGATTTTTATAGAAATCTTCCAGTTCCATGAAAATATCTTAGCTTGAGCAGGACTCTTGACCAGTGTGTGTGTAAATGGACATTTGGGAGATGGTCCACCATGTTCACAGCTGGCAAATATGAGTGATTGTTGTCATACTTTTTTTGCTGTTGACAAAAAGTTTCTAGAGAACTGTGTATATTACATCCTCTGTGTGGGCTCAGAAGTCAACATTTTCCTCTGTAAGAGGAACAGACTCAATTTCCAAAGTAATCTATGTGCATGTTCTCTGCTTTAAGGCTACAGAAACAAATAAGAGAGTTTTTCTTTACTAATTTTCCTTTGGATGAAGAATTATTCAGTGGATGGGAAATAGGGTGACTCACTTCCTTGGTTGTTAAAAATACATCAAGAATATATACACAGGTAATAGCTGAAGTCCCCACATGATTATACACTACCAGGAAAATCACCTGCATCTAAAAAGATGGTTTTCCCAGTGTATCTGTTAGAGTGTCACCATGTTAACATGGCCTCACCATGAAGGCCATCTCTTCACGCAAGTTCCTGCTTTATAGTTAAGTAAAAGATGGTTGTGGCCCATGCTTCCTTTAAAGGAACTAAGAAAATTAATGAAAACTTATATTCTGGATATAAAAATGTTTTTATATATATATATATATATATATATATATATATATATATATATATATATATATATACATATATATACACACTCTTAAAATGATTTTTCAATTGAAAGGAAATTAGCTGTGATCACATAGAACATAATTCCAAAGTGTTGTGCTCTACTTTTAATGAAAACACTGTTTTTGTTTTGCTTTTTAACATGTGTGCGTGCTTCGCAAACAGTATATTTACATGGAATAGAATTTGGGTGTGTATAAAACAAGAACCTATCTAAAAATAAATACTTTTTAAATTTGTATGAAAGCTATTTGCGTCAGGCAGTGGTGGCGCACACCTTTAATCCCAGCACTTGGGAGGCAGAGGCAGGCGGATTGCTGAGTTCGAAGCCAGCCTGATCTACAGAGTGAGTTCCAGAACAGCCAGGCTATACAGAGAAGTCCTGTCTCAAAAAAAAAAAAAAAAAGAAAGAAAGAAAGAAAGAAAGAAAGAAAGAAAGAAAGAAAGAAAGAAAGAAAGAAAGAAAGAAAGAAAGAAAGAAAGAGAAAAGAAAAGAAAAGAAAGGAAAAGAAAAGAAAAGAAAAGAAAAGAAAAGAAAAGAAAAGAAAAGAAAAGAAAAGAAAAGAAAAGAAAAAAGAAAGAAAGCTATTTTCTTGGGAGGGTGACACCATGGCACACATGTGGAGCTCAGAGGACAACTTTTAGGAGCTGGTCCTCTCCTACAGTGGACACATGCCCAGTGGTGGACTGGAATCAAGTCCTAGATACAAGCCTGAATTCAGACCATTGTGTATGGTGGCAAGCACTTTGACCTCTGAACCTTCTCGTGGGCTTCACTTCCCTTTTCTAACCACATCCCTGCATTTCCTAGGTGCAAGGTTTATGAGTTACATGTATATGTCTGTGGACTATACCCAAAGGATGCTCCATCTAACCACAAAGACACTTGCTCCACTATGTTCATTGCAGCTTCACTCATAACAGCCAGAAACTGAAAACAGCCTGAATATTCCTCAACTGGAGAATGGATAAACAAAATGTGATACTTTTACACAGTGGAGTATTACTCAGCTTTTGAAAACAATGGCATCATGAAATCTGCGGGCAAATGGATGGAACTAGAAAAAAATCATCCTGAGTGAGATAACCCAGACCCAGAAAGAACAATATTGTATTATTCATCTATAAGTAGATTGCTGTTTAAGCAAATGATAATAAAACCACAATCCACAGACCCAGAAAGATTAGGTAAACAGGAGGATTATAGGGGAAAGCATGGGTTTGCCTAGGAAGGGGAAATAGACTGGAAAGACTGGGGCCAAATGAAGACAGGAGCAGGAGGGATGAGAGGTGGAGGAACTTCCTGGAATCTATGAGGGTGAGTCTACAGAGGACTCCTAATAATAGAGGGTATGGAATCTGAACTGGATGTCTTTTGTAGCCATACAAGGCTTTCTGTGGTGGGACTAGGTTATATTTGATTGTGTTGTTGGCCAAGGAGATCCAATGGAAATTCCTAAACAATCCAGGCTGACGCTAGGCAGAATGTTTCCCTCTGAAAACCGACAATGGGAGTCCCACTGCCAAGGACAACTTCCACAGGGTTCAATGAATGTAAAGAGGTTGAGTGATGCAGTCTTGGAGCCTTCGCCACTCTGTTCTAGGCTCCCTGGCACAAGAAGGTACTTGACAAGCTACAGAAAGAGAAATCTAGACACCAACCCAGCCACAAAACCTTCCACCTACTGTTGTGCCGGCAAGATGTGCTAGGGCAAATGTAGCATGGGATTTGTAGGAGTAGCCAACCAATGTCTGATTATTGGCTCCTCAAGAGGGAGCCAATGCCCAAACACTGCCTGAATGTCCAGAAATCAAAGAATGGACAACCCAGAGACCTAGGGTAGAACCAAATATGACTGCTCTTTAAAAAAATCAATGGCATGAGCCTTAATGACATTCTGCTATAGTCGTAGATTAGTGCCTTGCCCGGTTGTCATCAGAGAGGTTTCCCCCAACAGCAGATGGGAGCGGGTGCAGAGACCCAGAGCCAAAGGTTATGCAAAGATATCTCTCTAAATCAGAGGTCTCTATCTTGTCCCTCACTCTCGAAGATCAGGGAACCCCATAAAAAAAAGGGAGGAAAAACTATAGGAGTCAGAGGGGAAATGGAGGACCCCTGGGAAACATGGCCCACTGAATCAACTAAGCAGGGTTCATTCGCATGGGCTCACAGAGACTGAAGCAGCAAGCACAGGGCCTGCATGGGTCTGCACTAGGTCCTCTGTGTATATGTTATGGCTGTTAGCTTGGTATTTTTGTGGCACTCCTAACAGTGGGAGTGGGTGTATCTGACTCTTTTACCTGCTTTTAAGACTCTTTTCCTCTTATTGGGTTACCTTGTCCAGCCTTGCTGTGAGGGATTTTGTTTTGTCCTGTTATATCTTGTTTTGACCTATTTGGATGTAGTCTCTTGGAGACTTGCTCTTTTCCAAAGAGGAAATGGAATGGATCTGGGGAAGAAGGGAGGTGGAGAAGGGAGGAGGAATGAAGAGGGGTGAAACTACGGTTGGGAGGTATTGTGTGAGAGAAGAATCTATTTTCAATAAAAAGTTAAATTAAAAAGATTCAATCTATGTAGATGGCCATTGAATGAGCTGAGTTTCTTCTTGAAAGGTAGTAAAAGCCATCCCTTTGATTTGACTAAATTGGTTTCAGTGTTAAGCTATAACAGCATCACACAGTTCCTCTTCAGTCTCCTTAGAGATTGCACTGGAACTGAGAGTATCCTGGGCTAAGCTCCTTTACAGCATCTGGCTTTGCCTTTCCACTCTCTTGAGGGCTCAGAGTAGCCTGTGTTGACAGCTAGCTTCCCAGGGCCTCGGGCATGAGCACAGTGTGTTCCAATTCAGTTTATGGGGGTGGCCTCGTAGGCCACAAAAGGTAGGCACTGCTCAGTCTCCTGCTAAACAGCACAACATGGGTATGCCAACACATTTGAAACTGGATTTCTCAGAGGCTTAGGGTTCAAGCCAAAAAGAAATCAACATATAAAGGTTTCCTGCCCCATTCTTATCCCAGCTTCAATCAGGTCATCTTCACTTTTATTTGGTCTTCTCTGGGATGTGTTGGGGTTAAGAATTCTAAGCTCAAACAAAGAAGAAGAAGAGAAGCTGGTGGAGGGGGAGAGAGAGAAGCAGGAGAAAGAGGAGCCAGAAAATGAGGGAGATAAGCAGGTAGAGAAGGTTAAGGAGCAAATAGAGGAGGAGGGGGAGGAGGAGGGAGAGGAAGAGAAAGGAGGGGGAGGAGGAAGAGGAGGGGGAGAAAGGAGGGGGAGGGGGAAGAGGAGGGGGAGGAGGAGGGGAGGAGGAGGGGGAGGATGAGAAAGGAGGGAGAGGTGGAAGAGGAGGGGGAGAAAGGAGGAGGGAGGGGAGGAGGGGGGAAGAGGGGGGAGGAGGAGGGGAGGAAGGAGAAGCCCTATGCTTCAGATTCCACAGCCTCACCAATAGGAGAACTGAATGAATGGAATACTTGCCATGCATTTCACCCCAATTCAAGAAATGCTTCCTCATGTTTAAAGTAGTTAAGCTCAACCAATAGTGATGTAAATGAGTCTCATGTTCCTCCCAGAGAATACGTTTACGTCATATCATTAAACGTATTAAAATAAAAAAAAAAAAAAAAAAAAACGTATTAAAATGCAGTTCTTTACTGTTCCCTGTACGTGTATGACACCTAGCATAACCTTAGTGAGTTGCCAGGATGGGTAGGACACAGGTAACATAGACAACTAGAAAATGCAGGATCTTCTACCTAATAGGAGTAACAGAGGCATCAACTGACCGATTGTGAGCCGACATTTGCATAATAGGTATACAGAAACCTGTTGGCATTGGTAGGGTATGTTTTATCCTAATTAACTTTTCAGCTATAGAAAACATTAATTACATGATTGCAAGTAGATCAGTGGCATTCTGGATTAGCAGGAAGTAGTAGAATTTATTGTTTTCTGGAATTTTTTCCAAGTTTTTTTCATAAACTTCCCCACCAGTAACTTTGACTTTTTTTTCCTCATGAAATGGCAGGTGATATTTGTGGACTTGTAAATGGTGCTAGTGGGTGACAGTAGCTGTGTGAGTGTAGTGGTAGCTATGGACTGTGGTATTTGGGGGAGTGGCAACGATGACAGTTATGAGAGGCAGTGGTAATGGTGGTAACAATGGGTGGTAGTAATGATAGTGGAGGTGGCAGTCATGGAGACTGGTGGTAATGAACATGATGGTTTAAAAAAATGATAACATCTATTGGTGATAATAGTTGTGAATGGTGATGGTGATAGATGTGGTGATGGTAGTAGTAGTAATGAATGGTAGTCAGAGCATAGTTAAGGATATGGTGATAACGGAGCTGGTGATACTTATGGTAGTTATGGTCATTGTATGTATAATAGTGGCAGCATTGGTGATTTTTCAGCACTAGTTGACAGTGGTTTGGGTCACGATGTTGATGGTGATCATCAGAATTATTACTGATGGTGGGGAATATGATTGTCATAGATAAGAATAGCTGTTGGTGGTGACGATGGTGATGGTGAGAGTTAGGAGTGATAATTGCGGGGCAGATGGAGAAAGGATGGTGTTGGAGTAGTTGATAGTTCTGTATGGTAGTGGTGACAGAGCTAAAAGTTTGGGAACATAGTCATGACTGTGAATGGTTGTGGCTGCGAGTAGAAATGAGGATGGCATCAGATTATAAGAAAAAGGTCATGACAGATGTGTGTGGCAGCAGTTGTGGGTGGTAATGGCCCACATATATTTGGTTGGGGAGGGGGGGAATTCAAACAAAGGTAATTAGTCATAATGGGAATTTCAAAGATCGTTGTTCATGACTCAGTGTTCTTGTTAAAAATGACAAGACGGGGTTTAAAATAACTAATTGTAAAGCAGCCATTGGCAAAAATTATCTTGGTTTCCCTTTTAGTCTGTCAATTGCTGTTTACTACTGAGAAAAGGCCAGGAGTGTGACAGAAGAAACTGTCCCACTACCATCACTGACAGCAATTTAACTGTTATTAATTCTGTGCCTACTGTGTATTGGAAGCTGTGTGCATGGGCCTGTGTGTGCACACATATAGCTTTAATTTAATCCTCATAAAAGCCCACATTATTCCCATTAGAGACACAGACATGGTTTGGTGATTTTTAGCATTTTGCAGAAATTCATTCAGAAAAAGAGTAAAATTAGACTTAGAATTAAGTCCATCCCCACAACGATCCTTTCTGATATATTATTTTCTAATGACAGGTATGGGTTGTATCTGCTCATTGAGTTAGGAGTGAGCATATCATGACATAGGCACCAGCTTCATAAACTGTGGATCATGAACCCAAATGGTGTCTTATTACTAAATGTGAGGGTCATGAAAACTTTGGTGACAGGAATGGAGAGCTGGGTCCATGGTTAACAGTGCTGACTGCTCTTCCAGAGGACCCAGGTTCAATTTCCAGCACCCACATAGCTCCAGAGCAAGGAGATCTAATGTCCTCTTCTGGCCTCCATGGGTATCATGCACACATACATGGTGCACAAAATTACATGCAGGCAAAACACCCATACACATAGAACACATAATACATTTTTTAAATCTAGCAACTGTAAAAAGTTTCTGAGCAATCTAGGACCAAAACTTAATTCAAAAATCAGACAAAAACAAATCCAGGATGTTTCAGGCAGTGCTCATCCATCCAGCTTCCTCTACTTTGCAGCAACTTTGGTTCAGAACATACAATCTTCACTTTCGAGTTCATGGCATTACACCAAATATTGCCAGCAAACACAGTCTGAAACACTGTGGTTCAGACTTGAGACTACCACCATGTGTTATGAAAATGCCGTGTTCTTACTGTGCATACAAAACTTTCTGCTTTTATAAAAACAGAAAATGGTTTGGGCCAGCAAGATGACTCAGCGGTAAAGGTGCTTACTCCTAAATGGATGACCTGAATTCAGTCCCAGAACCCATACGCTGGAAGAATAAAACCAGTTCCCAAAGTTGGGCCACTCATGTAAACAGTCACACACATACACGTATAGATGCGCTCATGCACCAAATAAATAAAATATAATTAAAAATTTTTAAACATAATGATTTAATTACAAAGGACTTATGATATTGTCCTACCATTATTCCTCGGCATGTGAGTCTAATTAGTTTATCTGTAGATTGTATTGGCTTAGAATGGTAGTTTCAGATATTACTGTTTGAGTTGCAGATGGGATTTTATTTTGTTTAAATGTTAAGTACATTTATCTTGGAAAATATGACAGAATTACTAACAAGGACCAAAATGGTCCCACAAACTTATTTCAGCCATTTTATGCTATGTGTTTATGTGTAGGGTCAGTCTCAGCACTTGAAAGGTATAAAATCAAAATATGGATCAACTCTGGAGAAAATTAAGGATACACTGTATCCCACAGCATCAGATATTCAGCAAAGTACAAGTACAACCACCTTATTGGGATGCTAATTTGCTTTCACAGTGGATGAATTATAAAAGTCTATAAATCAAATAATTATTTTAAAATAAATGTCTTTCATGATTTACTAATGGTAAGTGTTCGAATTGTGTAACTGTATTAATAAAAACAGGGTTAGTTTGCACATTTTTCTTCTGTGAAAAGGGGTAATGAATGGAAAACATTTAAGAAGCCCTGATGTGCAATAGAAGAATAATTCAGGAAAATGGAAGATTAGCTACCAATACACCCAAGAAGAATTTTCCAGTGTATTTGGGATCAACAAGGAAGCCACTGTCACTGTGAAGGATGGCCTCCTTTGCCTTCACTGTTCTCTGAATCGTTCTATGAAAGAAAAGTTTGGTATGAATGAAAACCAGGCATTCAGCTCTCCAAGACTCAATCATCCAGTCTGAGATGGTAAATGCAGGGCTATGGACCAGGAGCTTTTCAGAAACTTCGTCTACTGTATGGCTGTGCATTTAAGAATACTATGTAGATTTTGAAAACAGACTAGTGTGGTGGTTTGAACATTATTGGCCCAAGGAAAATGGCACTATTAGGAGGTATGGATTTGTTGGGATGGGTGTGATGTTATTGGAGGAAGTGCGTCACTGTGTAGGTGGGCTTTGAGGTCTCCTAGTGCTCAAGCTCTGCCCAGTGAGGAAGAGACCCAGAAGACATGATCTCTTCCTGGCTGCCTTCAAATCAAGATGTAGAACTCTTGGCTCCTCTAATACCATGTCTGCCTGCACACTGTCATGCTTCTCTTCGTGATGATAATGAACTGAACCTCTGAAACTGTAAGCCAGCCCCCATTAAATGATTTCTAAGAGTTGCCTTGATGCGGTGTCTCTTCACAACAATGGAAACCCTAAGACAAATACAAAGATTTGCTTGATTAATAAAGGTTAAAAGGTATATCTCTTGTCTTGGAATGTTGCCACACCTTTATAATGTTGCCTGAGAGGCAGAGGCAGGAGGATCACAAATGAGAGTGTTGGATATACAGTGACACCGTCTTTTCAAAAGGTATGTTGTATTTGCAACTTTGTATTAATAAGGGTTGAAACACATGGATTAATATTAACACTTGGCATGATTTCAAGAGTTTCTCCTGAAAAATGTTTTTATTTTATATGTTTTCATTAAAAATATTTACAAAAACCATCCATCTGACAAGTGGTTTGTGTTTCTAAAGGAGAACCGAAGTGACACAAACAGATACCATCTGCAAAGAGATTAATCTCTGTTTTCCGAAGGGTGGTCCTTCCTTGGTGTCACCTAGAAGCTTACTCCAAATCCCAGACTCTGACCCTGACTGACCTGGAACTCTCTGTGTGGATAAGAGCAGCCTTGAACTTACACAGATTCGCCAGCCTCTGCCTCACAGTTCTGAATTAAAGGCATGGGCCAGCATGGGCTGGAGGCACCAGAAAGTCACACCACGTTTACATTTACCTAGAAACCTAATAAATCCTGACCAAGATCCTGAACTTTTGGGAATCAGAAAGGCATCAAAGTTAGAGAGGCATCATTCTGCTGCTTTTAAAGAGACAGGTGTGCTACGCTCTCTGGTCGAGTCAACTGGACAAGCCGAGAGGCTTAAAAGTCACTCATGAGGCAAAAGAGTTTCAAGGAAGCTCTCCTCCTGGAGTCTAGCGTTCCCTACCCATACAGTAATTTTTCATTCCCACATTCCATTCCCGCATTAGTCTAGTGTATGGATCCACATGCTCTCTTTCAATATTTTTCTATCATAAGTGCTTTTTAAGATTGAATTCTGACATAGCTAAAGCCATCCGCCAGTGTTCCAACAATCCTAGTTCGTCCTTAGCAAGACCTTGGGCTTGGAATTCAGTACTGCCCCTGGTATTACACTATCTCTTTGAGTAAAAGTTAGGTCACTGCCCTTCACAGGAATTTACCATCACTAAGGAAGAAGGAAGTTTCAGACCAAAGGAGAAACCAAAATAGATACTATAGCAGAGTTACACCCATACACACATATTTACAATGGCCTAAGGGGAAGGTGGACTATACAAGAGACTAAAATAGGAACTATGGCAAGGACGAGAAGCCCTTGACCCTGGCTTCTAAGATTAGTGAATCTTAGGTGAAGCCCTTGTTGATCCCAGCTGTTATCAATGAATTTTATCCCAGGTGGTTCCTGTTAGACCTTTTGTGTTTGCATTCCTCTGTTTTATGTAAGATTCCGGTTACCTCAATTGTACCTTGCAAATACGTCACCCAACTTCCTTATTGTCCTCTGCATAAAAAGTCTGAGGCTCGATTTGAAAATTACACTCAGATTCCACACGAACTCTCCTGTGCGTGTCTGTTTGTCGCTCATCCACGCTTTGCCCACCCGTGTCAAGAGACCCCGTTCCACGCAGACACAGAGACCCAGAGGGTCTGCGGCACAGGTGTCCAAGATTCAGTGATGGCATTAGTTAGAAGATTTGCTCACACCATTGCATTCACTAGCAAGATTTTGCTGAAAGGACCCAGATATAGCTGTCTCTTGTGAGACTATGCCGGGCCTGGCAAACACCGAAGTGGATGCTCACAGTCAACTAGTGAATGGATCACAGGGCCCCCAATGGAGGAGCTGGAGAAAGTACCCAAGAAGCTGAAGGGATCCGCAACCCTATGGGTGGAACAACATTATGAACTAACCAGTACCCCGGAGCTCTTGACTCTAGCTGCATATGTATCAAAAGATGACCTAGTCAGCCATCACTGGAAAGAGAGGCCCATTGGACATGCAAACTTTATATGCCCCAGTACAGGGGAACGCCAGGGCCAAAAAAATGGGAATGGGTGGGTAGGGAAGTAGGGGGGAGGGTATGGGGGACTTTTGGGATAGCATTGGAAATGTAATTGAGGAAAAGATGTAATAAAAAATATAGAAAAAAAAAGAAGAAGATTTTCTCATTAAATCAAAATAAAATGCCCATTTAGGGTTTGGACTGCTCTATATTAATAGTCTGTATACTCTCTGTACTAGAGAAGTAGGAGACTAGAGAATGGGAGAAAGGAAAATGTCAAGTTTCTACCCTGATGACAGCTCATTTCTTACTGATGTTGTGTGGTAGGAACCACAGATCAGTAGTTCTGAAAACTCAAAGTGAAATCAAGATCTTGAGTTTCCTTTGCAATAGTTTTAGCTTCTCCAACTCATCTACAGATGCCCATTTCTGGGAGGAGGGAACTAAGATGTCCCTTCTGTCACTTGGTTTGCACAGATAATTCATGATTATAGAAAGGTTTGTCGTTAATGTTTATGGGCAACTCTAAAAGCAAACGCATCACTATAGATAAGAGGACATATTAAGTGTCAATAAAAACCTAATACACATACACACAGCGAGAATACCATCTAGTAGAGCAATTAAAAGGAAGGTTGGGAAGTCCAGAAACAGCTGCTCTACACTGGAATCTGTTGCTTTGCCAGCCATTTTACATGGGATAAACTTTTCTGAACTTTCTATCTCAGTCTCCTCACTTGTCAAGATGAAACCATCATAATGTGTATCTAATACAATGACTGCAACAACTGAATGTGTGAGCGCATACTAAACACTTAATTCCGGTGGCTAGCACAAGGTCACACCTAACAGTCACTAACATTATGATAGCTTTATTAATTCTGCACACCGTGCGTAAAAATTAAAACTCCCAGAAGCAAGGTCCCAGCCATGTTTTCTCATTGTCCAAAGGCATTATTCTCAGCCAGTGGGGGCACGTCTATCCTGAGTTCCCAGAGATGTCCCATCTCTAAAATTTAATGAGAAATATTGATGAGAACTCACAAGGCTCTAAAACACTCCAAAACCTTTAAATCCACTTCACTTGACTTCCCAGAGTAGGTCACTGACACGTGACCTGTTTACTCATCACATAGCTCTTTCATCTCTGTTCAGTACGTTAACTTCCCTGTCTGTGGATCTGGGTTTTAACCGAAGCTATCTAGAAAGGGTGGGTTGCTTGGGTTTGTTTGTTTGTTTGTTTGTTTGTTTGTTTTTCTTGAACTGTACTAAAGCAAATGAAAACATCTTAACCAGATACCACTAAATATAATGTGTACTGTTTAAATTATTCTTGGGGGTGCTGGAGAGACGGCTCAGCGGTTAAGAGCATTGGTTGCTCCTCCAGAGGACCTGAGTTCAATTCCCAGCAACCACATTGTGTCTCACAACCATCTGTAATACAATCTGATGCCCTCTTCTGGAATGTGTGAAGACAGATCACTAATATGCATAAAAATAAATATATTTTTAAAAGAAATAAATTATTCTTGACCATCCTTTTTCAAACCAGTTTTTGTTCTGATATTGGAAGATTATTTTTCTAGGAACTTTGAGCATTTTGTTTGAGGCAAATAGCTAATGCTCCAAAGGTCCTATGCTGTCTTTCTATTGTATGTAATGCTTCAAAAATATGTTATCTCTTTTTTCTCCAGCTTCTAGATCTCATTTCCTCTGACCCCTTACCTCTCATCAGCACACACACATGTCTACGCTACATTATACTTTCAACCATAAAACAAGAGTTTCTAAGAGAAAATAAATAACTACTCCTGATAAATAAAAAAGTTGGAATAAAAACAAAAATGATAGTGGCTATATTTCTCTCATGGTTGGTTGGTTGATTGGTTAGTTGGTTGGTTTGGGGTTTTACTGTTTTGTTTTGTTTTGTTTTGTTTTGTTTTTTTCATGTTTCCAGGTATTGCTTGCTAGGTAAGTACTCTACCACTGAGCTACATCCCTTCTCCCACTTCAAAATGAAAGGAATTTAGATAGTATGAAGGAACACACTTTTTATTTTATTTATTTATTCATATCCCTTTTATTCCAGTCCTAGGAAGAATAAGGTAGGAGATTGACGGTTCAAAGGCAGCTGATGTATATATTAAGATGTTTCACAAACAATATGGACATCTTGTGATAAATAATTCCCTTAATCATATAGATAAATATCTTAACCATATACAGTCTTCTTACTTTCCAAGTTTTCAACAGGAAGGAATAATAAATACTTTTAGGGCCAGAAATCTTTATTACTCTGTTGGGGTATTATTATTATTATTAATTATTGTGGCAGGCAGGAGAACTGGACCCAAGATCATGGTAGCAGGAGAGCTGGCCTTACCCTTCACAGGCTGTAGCACTAGAGAGAGCAGACCTCGCATCTCACTTGGGCAGCAGAGTAAAGCTGTGCTGGTGGAGAAGATGAGTGAGCCAGCACCTTGCTGGCTGTAGCACTTGGGTGAGTAAGCTGGTCAATGCTGGAGACCTTGCCCTGGTGGTGTGGGTATGGGAAAGCTGGTAGACTGACCAACTCAGCTCCCACCCAGGCCCAGATCCTGGGCTTTGAGTTCATTCACCCTGTGTCTACCCTATCTATGAACTGCTGAACCACGTGATAAGGATGGTCCTATAGACCCAAAGCATCAGGATCTCCATGACACAGGGCAACAACAGGATATCCAAGAGGAGGAGTCCTGGTGAGGATCTAGTCTTGATAGTGTAGCAGAAGCCAGAGGTCTCAAACCAGACCAATGACTCATTGTGATGAGCATGTGCAAGTAAAGTTATGTGATCAAAGGGTGTACTGTATGACACACTGTGACACACTGCAGCTTCCACTGCAAGCCTGTTTGTTCGTCTTTCTTTTGTTGTTGCTTTGTTTTCTTTTGGTGGGTGGGAGGTTGCAAGGACCAAAGACGGCTACAAAGGGATGGGGAGGTGAGTGGGAGTGGGGTGCATGATGTGAAATTCACAGAGTCATTCAAAACTTTTAAGAAAAGAAATAAAATAGCAAGATTGTTTTATAATATTTTTTTAAAAAAGAGTAGAATGTATGCAATGTTAACTGGATCAAGTACGAAAATATAAGGGTCAGGCATGGTGGTACCCATCCTCAATCTTAACACCAGGGAGGCAGAGGAAGGTGGATCTCTGTGAGTTTGAGGACAGCTTTGTCTAAACTGCAAGTTCCAGGCCATTTATGGCTACATAAAGAAACACTGTCTCAATAATAATAATAATAATAATAATAATAATAATAATAATAATATAGTAGTAGTAGTATTTTGCACATAGCTAAAGCTTATTCAAATTAAGCCTTTTAACTAGGAAGGGAAAATAGGAATTGTGAACTAAACAAAAGTGCACAAAAATTGATAGTGGCCAAGACTGTTGACATATGCCTGCCATTCTGGCTACTCTGGAGGCTGAGTCAAGAGGGTTAAACTTTCAAAGCTTGACTAACTACAGAAGTCTCAAGGCCAGGTGGGCATTTTACTGAGATTTTCTCTCTAAATAAAAAGTACAACTCCACCTAGCGGTGGAGAGACACTCAAAAGTTGGGTTGTTTCTTCATAGTTGAGATCCCTAGTCCCCACCCATTCGACACTCAAATCTTAGAAACCTAGGGTCAAGTCTGCTACCTTAAATTTGAGAATATTTCTCCAGGGATTAAACTATTTAGTAAAAATCTCACTTTTAATAAACTGAGTGGCATATGTTCAACTCCAACTTTACCTAATCTTTCTATATTTCACCTATAAATTCATTTCTAAATATACTTCCCTTTTATCTAAAATAAGACAGACAGAATTGGGTTAGATTTCTGAAAGAAAGCTAATTATTAACCCCACCAAGTAAAGTATCTCATCACGGATGTGTTTGTACACAGATGAAAATCTAGGGGAATACACAAGTGCTCAGTTCTTTAAAGATGACTTTGTGAGAAATACAGACTTAGAAGATTCTCGATTTTTCACTTTCAAGATTAAATATAGAAGAAATTCCCCCTAGGACACTGTCCTATTGATGTCGTTACCCAGATTCAAGCAAGCATGGAAGGAAGTGCCAGTTTGCTTAGAAATGACAGTGGGAGGGGTGGCAAACACAGGTAGAGATTTCTACCAAAATCTGAACTAAATGGCATGCTTTTAGTTATTTAAAAACTCATTAAATAATGCAACCTTCTTTTTATTTTTTAGATGTTTTTATTAGATATTTTCTTTATTTACATTTCAAATGTTATCCCCTTTCCTTGTTTCCCCTCTGAAAACCCCCTATCCCTTGCCTCTCCCTCTGCTCATCAACCCACCCACTCATAGCTTCCTTCTTTTTATTTTTTTAACTGAAATAGAATTGTATCACGTTTCCCTTTCCTTTCCTCCCTCCAGCCCCTCCCAGATACCCTCTGTCTAACCCCTTCACATCCCCCACTCTCAAGGTCATAGCCTTTTTTCCTGTGATTATTACTGCCACAGACATATATATGTATATGTGTATATATGTATGTGTACACACAAATATAAATAAATATAAGTTGCTTGGTCTGTATTTATTACTGATGTGTACGTGGTTTCAGAGTTGAACGCTGTGCACTAGACATCCAGTAAATGGGCCAGTCCCTGGGAGAGGCTAATTCTCCATCTTATAGCAGTCATTAGCTGCCTGCAGTTCTAGGAGTAGGACTCCTCAAATGTTCCCCCTTCCATATTAAGATGTCTGTCTTAGTAAGGGTTTCATTGCTATGAAAAGACACGATAACCAAGGCAACTCTTATAAAAGACAACATTTAATGGGGCTGGCTTATATAAGTTTTGAAGGTTGAGTCCATTATCATCTTGGTGGGAAGCATGGTGGCATGCAGGCCAACAGAGAGCTGCAGAAGGAGCTGAGAGTTCTACATCTTGATACAAAAGTAGCCAGAAGGAGCCTGTCTTCTGCAGGCAGTCAGGAAGAGGGTCTCTTCTACACTAGGCAGAGCGAGCCTAGGACACCTCAAAGCCCAACTTTTACAAGGTCACACCTATTTCAACAAGGCTACACCTCTTAATAGTGCCACTTCCCATGGGCCAAGCATATTCGAACCACTGCAATGTCCCTTGATATTTCATTGTTTTGGTCTTCTTTCTACAGTCATTTCTAGAAGAGACTGCTTCACACTAGACTTCTGTACTCTTACAGTCTTTCTGCCCCCTCTTCTTTGATGACCTATGAACCCTATAGATACAGGAGTTATGATGTGGAGGTAGCCATCGGTGCTGGGCTCCCCACATTCCATGCATCTCTGCATTGTGTCCAGCGGTGATAGTAAGACAAGGCTTCTTGGATGAGGGGTGGTAGCTGCACTTATCTGTGGGTATAAAGATAAGATCTGGAATGTAGTATGGAACTGTGGTGGTCTAGCAAAGTGTCGGCAGTAGATTCTTTTCTAAGGTCCATGACATCACTAGCCCCAGGATGCTACCAATTTTCCAGTACTACACATAATTTCCTTACTGTTGAGTGGGCCTTAGGTCTTATTAGCAGGCTATTGATTTCCACCAACATGTAAACGCCCCTTATTGCACCTCTATGCAACCTCCTTTACAGAATTAGGAGAATCCCAGAAATAAAAGGAAGTAGATTTTACCATTGTAAAATAGCATCTGTTTAGCTGGCCACATTGTTAGACCTTCAAGTCACCATTACAATACCTTCAAAGACAAAAGAATCCCCCTCAAAAAAAAAAAAAAAAACCAGAAAGACAGCCAAACCAAGACCTCCAAGTCACCATTACAATACCTTCAAAGACAAAAGAATCCTCCTCAAAAAAAAAAAAAAAAAAAAAAACTTAGAAACAGAAAGACAGCCAAACCAACACCAAAATCTGTAGAGAATTCCAGAAACACCAAGTCAGCATGAGCCTTGAGATTTAAGGAGCAAGCCTGGCTCTTCTCAGGATATCCAGCCTGCCAGACCTCTCCCCCAGGGAGATGTAGACGGTAGAGCTGTTAGGCTGCACCAATCACATGGGCTATTCCAGTTCTCAGGCAACCCTCACTGATTCCGTGGGAACCTGTCTTTATTTATATTTCATTTCAACAAAGATCTATTAGAAGTAATACAACTATAGTGACATTTAATAGAAGGTAATATTTCTGCACCCTGTTCCCCGAAGTAAGGCATGACTTGCCTGCAATCGTAGGAATTAACAGCCACTATAATTGTCCAAAGCTCTGTAATAAAAAAAAAAAAAAAAGAGGCTACATTTTTTCACTGTCCCAATTCAGCATCCATAGGGTTCTTATTACATTAAACTCGGTGTTTATCTCATGAATATCACTGTGTGTTAGGCATTGTCCTCACAAAATAGATGGAAATCCTCAGTTACTGCATTCTAATATTTTATGAGTAGTCATTTGGGGATCAATTACTTTTTGTACAGAGTTTTTGAACGTTTTAAAATTTCCTTTTACTATGTAAGTCCAATGTTGGGTATTCATGCCATATTGTGGGTTTAATGGTTGTAGAATTCAATTTAATTACTTAAAAATATATATCTATACAATTCGCACACCTAAAGCTGAAGAGTCGCTGCAGAAGAGGGGGCAGGAAGACTTTAAGAGCCTGGGATCAGGGAGTTTACTGTGAGACCATGTCTCCTAGAAACATCAGCAGCTGCATCCATTAAGTTTCATGAAGTTGACTGTGTAAACATAGGCTGAAGAAGGACGACGACAACAACAGACATTCTGTCACAGAAGGAGGCAGGGAATCCTGGAAGCCTCAGTCCTACACTAAGAACTACAGGCAACCAAAGATTGCTCAGAGCAAAAGAAATAATTTTCTCCAGAGAAGAGTGTGCAATTAGTTATGCAATACCAAATGGTTAGCCCTGGAAACAAGCATACAAGTAATATTGTACAGGCTGAGCAGGTTGTATTTATATATCTAGATATATATATATATGAATATAAATGCATGTGTGTAAGAACAATTAATGAAAAGGAGGCCATTATCTCACAGACAGCAAGGAGGGGTGTATAGAAGGATTTAGAGAGGGGAAAGGTGAAGGGGGAAATATATACTATATTATAGTGAATATGTATTAATATATATTTATTGGTGCTGGGTTTGGTGGCACTCACCTTTAATCTCAGGACTCTGGAGACAGAAACATGACAATGTCTGAAAGGTTGAGGCCACTTAAATGTGTGTGTCTGTGTGTCTGTGTGTGTGCATGCTAAAAATCAACATTAATATTGAGATTTTTAATGAGGAGTCAACTGGCAGAACTTTGGTAACACCAGACTAAAAAAGAAAAATCTATACAGACCTTGATTTTAATGACCTCTACCTGAATTTTAATTTTTTTTCAATTGTCACTTTCTCCCTGTTGGAAAGCACAGATGTCATTTAACATTACAATTGCTATCTTGGCATACTTCCCAAGTCCATCCCCATGTCATTTCACTGAAGTTATCACAGCTAATAGACCCCCACCAGAGGAGTGGGTGACTTAATGCCTTAGTAGAGTTCACATTTCATTACATCACAGTTTTCTAATTTATCACAACTTTGCAGCATCAATGTTTCCTCCGTAATCCTATGCATTGTATACAAGAAATTTGAAAAAATGGTTTTGAAAACAAAATATCTGATATATTTTTTTAAAAGTCTAAGACTCAGCTTACCACATAAGGGCACTTGCTGCCAAACCTGACAATCTCAGTTCTGCCAGGTCGTGAGGACCTGAGTTTGATCCCCAGAAAATAAATGTGGGAGAAAAGAATCCATTCCCACAAGCTGTCCACCAACATCCAAAAAACCTGCAGGCTTGAGTTTCATGTGTGTGTGTGTGTGTGTGTGTGTAATTTATATAAATTTTTAAATGAAGGGGTTCCAAGTTATACATAAACATATAAATTTATGTACACACACATATCAAATTCTCACACAGGGGCTGGTGGTGTAGCTCAGTGGTAGAGCACTTACGAAGCATACGTAGGACTTCACTCTCCAGCATCTCACACACACAAAATCCCAAAGTATAGAATTCTGAATCCATTTTCTCCCACGACAAGAGAGGTGGAGAGGCAAGAGACAAAATATAATGGGGAGATAAAAAGACAGGCAGGACCATGTAAAATAGCGTAGTATCGTGTTCTAGTTTGCTTTTCTGTTGCTGCAATAAAACACTGACCACAAACAGCTTGGGGGTGAATGGGCTCATTTGACTTACAGGTTACAGTCTATCCAAGAGGCAAACCAGAGCAGGAGCTCCAGGCAGGAACTTGGAAAGCAAGAACTGAAACAAAGACCACAAAAGAGCCCCACTTAGTGGCTGAGTCTGGGCTCATGGTCAGTGACCTCGCTTGGACTGGCCAGGCTCACCCATCTGGTGGCTCACCCTACAATGAGCTGTGCCCACATTTCTTGGTATTACATGAGCACCATGTCTTTCCCCCACTGTTTTTACCCTATTTTCTTTCCCAAAAAGCAGCCCACATGAGTGGTCAAGCCCATGGCTTACATTTGAGCTCAGCCACCCCAGCACCTTAGCAGGATTGGTCTAAGGTGGGTCTGGCCATTTCCACCCCCCGTTCACTGTGAGCCTAAGACTGGCATGACCTCCCTCTGCCCTGGAGATGTGGCCATCTTGTTCCTTCATTCTATAGCCACATTTTACAAATAGCCTTCTATTCAACTAATCTCAAATTATCCCGTTTGGTGGGACCACTCATTTCTTCCTGAGACCTGTATTGAATCATTCACCAAATTAAGTCTTTCGATCTTCCTATATCAAATGTCTTGCTCTGACTCTACTTTTTATTATATTTTTCTTTATATGTCTGTGTCTCAAACGATTTTTAAATAACAGAGCAATAACTGTATATCTGAGTTCCCAGTACGTAGCAAATATTCTCTCATATATAATAGGTGTTTGATAAAAGCTGATTGAATACATATGTAAACAAATGGTATCAATTATAAGGTCATTCTCAGCATAAATAACTGTTTGATTCAGTTATTCTGGCCTTCATCATTACTTTATTGCTGCCTGTAAAGACTTTGAGCTTTAAATCTGACTAAGGAACTAGGAAAGAATTGTACAGACTTTATCACCTTGGGCAACAATGTATTTTCATAACAGTTTTATGACACAACACATATTACTAAAAAAATATGCAATTGTCTCCTTGTATCAAATGGCATTTGCTTTTCATCTTTGTAATTTCCTCCACAGAAATCTAAGAGTTCAGAGGGCATCAGAGAACATAAGGAACTAACAATTTCATTTTCTGTTCAAAATTAAATATTTTAATAGATTGCCAAAAGCAAATCCCTATTTATATTTTTCTTATTATTTTGCTCGTTCAAATATTTGCTGTGGATTTTAAATGACAGATCTCATTCTCAGAAAAATGATTACATCGATTTAATTAGATTGTAGCCTCTGGGGTCACCCTCCTACATCTAAGAAGTTTGGAGCAGAAAAGATTCTACAATCAAAAGCGTCACCACGTGTGGACACCTGGCTTGTGTTCGCGCATTACTTCTCTCTAAGATGCGCTAACACTTCTCTTGTAATTAAGCTTGGAATTTTTGCTTGACAATGGATTCAGGAAACAGTTGAAACTCCCTTTATGTCCAGCTCTGGATTTTTCCTCTCTTGTTCTCTCAGATCATTTAGCTTTCACAGATACATTTTCTGTTTTTTTATTTTTAAATAGAGACATAGATATTCATAGCTAACAGATTTTAGTTTGTGTATAGCTTCTTGAAAATCATATGAAGGACATCACACCATGGATGCTATTCTGTGTCTGGGTTTACACATATTAGTGACTAAATGTGAACTTCATCCTTTCTCCAGAGCAGATGGACAGTGCCAGTTACCTCCCCCAAACCATGCCTCGTTCTTTTAAGAGAAGCATAGGATGATTTTCACACAACTGTGTGTACTACAGAACTAGTCAATACTTCCCAGGCCTCTGGCAGCCATGTCTAGCTCTCCAGCACAGCTCTAGCTGGTGAGACAAAAGTGCAATCTTCTGAGAACTGCTCCGGCCTCATCCATTTCCCCATCCCCATTACTTCTTTCCTTTTCATCTTTCCTGGATAAAAATGAAGATATAATTCACACTGGCAGGACAACCATCTTGTGACCATAACGAAAGGAATTTCATGTACCTATGGCAATGTGTTACATAAAGAAGCTTGGAGTCCTTTTGATATTTTAGTTGGCATACAAAGACATGCATTTCATTGTGATATCTTCATATATTGTTATATTTTGTTTATATTCATTAACTTCACTGTCTTCTCTGTCTGTCCTCCCTCTCCATAACCTTCCTTTCCATAAATAGGTCACCATTCTTCTTTTATCACACACACACATTCAGTATTCTTTTTTTTAATATTTATTTATTATATGTAAGTACACTGTAGCTGTTTTCAGACACTCCAGAAGAGGGAGTCAGATCTCGTTACGGATGGTTGTGAGCCATCATGTGGTTGCTGGGATTTGAACTCCGGACCTTCGGCAGAGCAGTCGGGTGCTCTTACCCACTGAGCCATCTCACCAGCCCACATTCAGTATTCTTATTCCTGTTCCATTCATATCCTTTCTTCCCTTCATAGTCCCCTTTCTACTTCATGCCATACATGCATACATACATACAGATACATACATACATATATACATACATACTAAGCACGTAAGTATGTACTTACATCATATGCATTTAAATCTAGATTCTGCATGTGAGATTATTTGTCTGACTTTATTTAATGGAATTTCCAGTTCTGTATATTTTCCTGCAATGACATAATTTCATTCTTTACAGTTGAGTAAGTCCCATTGTATAGATGTATATTTCTCTACCTATTAGCCTATTGAGAGATGTGTAAATTTGTCCTGTATCTCAGCTATTATGTATTATGTAGTTATAATAATATTATGAGTGTGCAGGTGACTCTGTCTCAAGAAGTTTGTGTTCTTGATGGCCTTTTGAGGCTATCATAACTAATAGCTCTGCCTCTGGACTTCACAATAAAGGAGAAAAGCAAAGTTTATATTAGGGTGATGGTAGATAGACTCTAGACAGTCTTAATATATACAAATGGAATGCAGTCAAGAAATGCCCCATTTGTATATCCATTTATCCATTCCATTACAGTAAGCTGTAAGCCTCACTCTTTTGCACTCGTGACCAGTACTGCAAAGAACACTCTTCCACAGAAAACTTCTCTGAGATTCGCAGAAGCCATTTATTAGAAGACCACACACCTGTAGCTAGTCAGCTATGGAAAATAGCTTAAAACTTCCAGAAAAGTGTGTCAGGTCTCATTTTTATAACTTTCATACAAAACAGGCTCTGTGCGCTTTGTTCTAAAGGTTGAGAAGAGCATTTCTGCATTTTCAGAGATTTCTCTTTCTTTGAGGTGAAATGATGATGACTGCCCAAACTCCTGCACTCATCTAATCCTCCTGCCTCACATTCCCAAGTAGATTATGCTGCAATTTGAATGATGTTGATCTCTTTTGTTCTTGCTTTTTGATAGCACTTTGGCTATTTCCAAATTAATTCATGAAACAACTATAGAAATTTAAGAGTCATTCCCAATGTCTTTGCAAATGAAGAAGAAAACTTCAACGCTGGAGCAATGAGCAGTGACCTTCGTGTTGGGAATGTTCTATAGCCATCCCATTCACTGCTGATGCCTATTGAAATTCTGAAGAACCATAAGATGAGAATCGCTAGTTATTTTTCACCTTGTTACTTTTATAATGTGTCACTTTGTTTTCTTTTATAATTTTGCTATATAATAGACATCATTGTGATGTTATATAAAATATGAAGACAATGTTAACTGCCCAAAGTCAGATCACTAAGAAATAGAAGAGCAGAGATTTGAAACTTTTAAAGAAGGGCTAGGGAAATAGCTCTGTTAGTGAAGAGCTTTGCCTGCCTTGCAAGCACAAGAACCCGACTTCAGATCTCCGAACCCACATTTTAAAAAAAAAAAAATGTTAAAGTCTGGCATGGTTGCATGAATAGCCAGAGAAATGTCCTATAATTGCTACTTGGACACAATCTTAATTGTTGTAGGTTAAGAGAATACACGTTGATCCATTTACTCTTAAAGAAGTTGATGGTACTCTTCCCTTGAGATCACAGTACTGGGAAAGAAAGACAAGAGGATTCCTAACGCTTGCTCAAGCAGTGAGTCCCAAGCCACTGAGAGACCCTGTTGTACCCTGAGGAACAGGACTTGAGGTCTTTCTCTGACCTCCGCAAACATGCACACATGAATGTACCCACACATGAATGCACAGGCACAGACACATACACATGCATGCTCACACACAGAACAAGGGACTTTGACTCTGCAGTCTGCATGGTTTTTGTTACATGATGGCAATTCTGGTTTTTATTTCCACATCCTTTGTGTCCAGAAAAAAAAAGATATGAGCTCCTTTAGAGAAGGAAGCAAATAAAATTGAAAGAAGCCATCTTCTAAATTATGAAAGTGAACACTACGGATATCCATACTGATTTTCAAGTATGGTACTGAATATTAGACGTATTTAAGAAAAAACTCTTGATCACGGAAAATATGAGGTGAAAAGAAATTCGAAAAAGATTGTATTTCACCAGAGAAATGTCCTATAATTGCTACTTGGACACAATTTTAATTTTTGTAGGTTAAGAGAATACACGTGATCCATTTACTTTTAAAGAAGTTGGTGGTACTTTTGCTCATGAAGTTCTCCTTGCAGAATTAATTGAAATTGGCTTGACTATGAGTACTCTCAGTTGATTTGGGGACTGGCTCAAGAGTCACGAACAAGGAATAATCATGAACTGCTGAGTACCTCGTTTCCTAACAGGGTAGCATAGGGATTGGTGTGTTGCATTTTATTTAGCATCTTCATTAATGATCTGAAAGAAGGAGCAAATAGCGGGCTAATGAAATTCACAAATGCTAATACGTGTGGCATTGCAAACACTGTCAAGTATTGTTAAGCTATCCAGGGAACCTACAGAGGTAAGACTAGCCAGATTCAAGCAAATCAGCTCTAGGGCAGCATAGACCAATGGGGGGGACAGGTGAAAACGAGATGTGTGTGGGTGATCTGGGAGAAGAAGCTTCTGGAAGGCTACCAAGAGGCTTCCCAAGCATCGTTCCTGAAAGAGACGAGGAATTAGAGTGAAAGCCCACATGAAGCTTACATTGTATGAAATAGAGAAGAATTTCTATAGTTTACTGATGTGAGAGGAAGCAGAATTTGGAATAAATAAAATAGATCTGAGATTCCAATCTCCCACCTGATTCAGACACCGCCCTCCATCCCCGTCCAACCCAATTTTTACACCACTAAAGTGAGACTAAGAATACCTGCCCTCATCACCTGGGATGATGTTGCAATGGAGATGAGATTAGGCAGTTATGGGGCTGGGGGTTGTAGGGGGAGGCAGACAACAGAAATGAATGCAGGAGGCTTTTCTGTGCCCCCCGAAGAGGTGGCTCACAGACTCCAGAAACACAGCTGATGGTGATAAGGCTGAATACAGGGAGTGTATATTCAACATGACCAAGATCTAAGTAAGAGTAATGGGGTGGAATTAAGAATCAGAAAGTGCAAGCTTTAGATCAGGAGGAAAGTTTCCTTGACACGTCAATTAGGCATTAACAGAATATTCATACAAGGGGAATAGTAAGTGAATCACCTCTTAAAATATTTTAAATTAGCAGGATAATGGTTCAAAAAGTTTATCATTAGTGGGGGGAAATGTCCTGCTGACTTCCTTGGGGCTCTAATGCCTTTCATAATAATTCTCATACTGCCATGTTTCAAAACTGTCTAAAAGGTTCTAAAACTGTAATAGAATAATTGACCTTTTTCTTTAAATTCCCACTAAAAATCCCTAATAAGTCATTGAGCAGAAGTTTTGCCGAGTTGAATGTCTTTTCCTCCCATAAATTATTTCTAAACACTTTTGAATCTATTACTTCCATATGTGATTGTCTCTGATATTTCTCACACTTATATATGTCTGTTGAAGGACTTTTCCTGGGGAGACATGAATATTGATTCGTGCAGAAAGGGCACCACAACACATCAAAGAAATAATTCTACACAAGTCTAGCTTGGCAAACCAAGGAGTTTATTGGGGTTACTTATAGAAATGTTGATGAGGAGCTATTGACAGAAAAAATGAACAGCTGAAAGGTACTTGCCTCACTGAAAGTTCTATCTCACCATGAGTTAACACCCCCTCAAAAAAAAAAAAAAAAGCTGCATCTCTGGAAATCCCTACTCAACTTGGTGGTACCTCCACCAAGGAATCTCCCCTCCTCAGCAATTGCTTATTGCTTACATAACCTTGTCAGGGCAGACTTGTGAATCCTGTTGCTTTCATTGGAGTCCCTTGAGCCTTGTAAGTTTCGTTAACTTCCTGAGTCTTCTCAGTCTCCCTTCAGCAGGGGATGTCTCAACTTGGTGGAAATAGTTGTGCAGCAATTACATAATCATTGCATCAGTTACTTTTCTGTTACTATGATAAAGCACCATGACAAAAAGCAACATCTGGAGGGTAGAAGGGAACATAGCAGCAAATGGCAGAGGGAGAACTTACCTCCTCAACTGTAAGCATGAAGCAGAGAGAGGGCCCCCACTGCAAGAGGTATGAGGCTTTAAATCTCAAAGCCTGCCCTCTCCCCAGAGTGCTCTTCATCCAATAAGACTATATCTCTCAAACAGTGACATCAACTGGAGAACAAGTGTACAAATGCCCAAGACAATGGGGGACATTTCTTAATCAAACAGTCATCATATATAATTTATCCAAGTTTCATAACATTTTTAAAAATAAATTATTCTTTTAGATGCTCCAATGCCTACAAAATTATAAAATTTTCCATATTGGAAAAATCATACCTGAATCTGAGGTGAGACAATCTTGAGTAGGTTAGATCACTAGTATATTACAAGCAAGGACCACAATAAGCAGCTGAGAGGAAAAACAGGCATCTGACTCATGTGCCAAACATCTTCAAAAATAGCTATGTTGTCCACTATGTCTTCAAATATACATACGATGTCCACTGTGTCCCCCACACTGTGAGACCTGGTAACTAATGATGTCAATACAAACTTGAATCCCTAACCATGATGTCTTATTCTGGTGAGAAAAACACTCACTAAAGGCATAAATACATGCAAACACAGTCCAGCCTCTGGTATC
Source organism: Mus caroli (assembly GCF_978045245.1). Taxonomy (NCBI): domain Eukaryota; kingdom Metazoa; phylum Chordata; class Mammalia; order Rodentia; family Muridae; genus Mus; species Mus caroli. Next base: position 33,515,012 of record NW_028227265.1, read on the forward strand.
AACAGAAGAAAGTTAAAGAAATAGGAGGTGGGAACAGGAGATGAAGCAGTTATCTCTTAGTAAATGACATTTGGTGAAAGACTTAACAAAAGTAAAAGAAGCAACTAGATCAGAAAAAAAAATCATATTCCAAGGGAAGAGAAACAAGTATAAGGCCCCCGCCACCCCTGTCCAGCTACTGTGAATTTCAGGAGTAAATAACCAAGCATTATAGAATGGTGAAGCCAGAAACCAGAGGATGGTCATGAGCAGTGGTAAAGGCAACATTAGTCAGATCCTACAGAGCCAGGAAGGCCAGGGAAAAGGCTAGGAAAACAACAATGGTTTTGAGAAGAATGTGGGAGTTTAGATCAAAAGAATGGTGTAGGGCGAGCAATGCCTTGGGGAACTGTGATAGAGGCTCCAGGAGAAAAGGGCCTTTTACCTCTGGTGCATTTTGTTCCCTGGATTGTTCTTGGATGTACCTCCTGTGTTAAACATTTACATTCTATTTATAAGACCTGCTTACTCATTTTCAACAAATGGTGCTGCCACAACTGGAGGTTAATATGTAAAAGAATGCGAATTGATCCATTCCTATCTCCTTGTACTAAGGTCAAATCTAAGTGGATCAAGGAACTCCACATAAAACCAGAGACAGTGAAACTTATAGAGGAGAAAGTGGGGAAAAGCCTCAAAGATATGGGCACAGGGGGAAAATTCCTGAACAGAACAGCAATGGCTTGTGCTGTAAAAATCGAGAATCGACAAATGGGACCTCATAAAATTGCAAAGTTTCTGTAAGGCAAAAGACACTGTCAATAAGACAAAAAGGCCACCAACAGGTTGGGAAAGGATCTTTACCTATCCTAAATCAGATAGGGGGCTAATATCCAATATATAATAACGAACTCAAGAAGGTGGACTCCAGAAAATCAAATAACCCCATTAAAAAATGGGGCTCAGAGCTAAACAAAGAATTCTCACCTGAGGAATACCGAATGGCTAAGAAGCACCTGAAAAAATGTTCAGCATCCTTAATCATCAGGGAAATGCAAATCAAAACAACCCTGAGATTCCACCTCGCACCAGTCAGAATGGTTAAGATCAAAAATTCAGGTGACAGCAGATGCTGACGAGGATGTGGAGAAAGAGGAACACTCCTCCATTGTTGGTGGGATTGCAAGCTTGTACAACCACTCTGGAAATCAGTCTGGCGGTTCCTCAGAAAATTGGACATAGTACTACCGGAGGATCCAGCAATACCTCTCCTGGGCATATATCCAGAAGATGTCCCAACCGGTAAAAAGGACACATGCTCCACTATGTTCATAGCAACCTTATTTATAATAGCCAGAAGCTGGAAAGAACCCAGATGCCCCTCAACAGAGGAATGGATACAGAAAATCTGGTACATTTACACAATGGAGTACTACTCAGCTATTAAAAAGAATGAATTTATGAAATTCCTAGCCAAATGGATGGACCTGGAGGGCATCATCCTGAGTGAGGTAACCCAATCACAAAAGAACTCACAAGATATGTACTCACTGATAAGTGGATATTAGTCCAGAAACTTCGAATACCCAAGATACAAGATACAATTTGCAAAACACATGAAACTGAAGAAGAATGAAGACCAAAGTGTGGACACTTTGCCCCTTCTTAGAATTGGGAACAAAACACCATGGAAGGAGTTACAGAGACAAAGTTTGGAGCTGAGACGAAAGGATGGACCATCTAGAGACTGCCATACCTGGGGATCCATCCCATAATCAGCCTCCAAACGCTGACACCATTGCATACACTAGCAAAATTTTGCTGAAAGGACCCTGATATAGCTGTCTCTTGTGAGACTATGCCGGGGCCTAGCAAACACAGAAGTGGATGCTCACAGTCAGCTATTGGATGGATCACAGGGCCCCCATTGGAGGAGCTAGAGAAAGTACCCAAGGAGCTAAAGGGATCTGCAACCCTATAGGTGGAACAACAATATGAACTAACCAGTACCCTCTGGAGCTCGTGTCTCTAGCTGTATATATATCAGAAGATGGCCTAGTCGGCCATCATTGGAAAGAGAGGCCCCTTGGTCTTGCAAACTTTATATGCCTCAGTACAGGGGAACGCCAGGGCCAAGAAGTGGGAGGGGGGGTATGGGAGACTTTTGGGATAGCATTGGAAATGTAAATGAAGAAAATATCTAATTAAAAAAAAAAAAGACCTGCTTACTCTTGTTAGATATCAGATCATAACTATAGAACCCAACCTGGTCAGTGTACCCTGAATCCGGATATGGCCTCCTGCCTTGTTCTTATGCTTTCTTAAATATAATCTAGAATATGTGCCAGGCAGTTGTGTCTAAATTGGTCGTCCTGCACTATTGTGGATGCTGGGAAGTGCTTGCTGACAGGAGCCTGATATGACTGTCTCCTGAGAGACTCTGTCAGAGCCTGACAAATACAGAAGCTGATGCTTGCGGCCAACCATTGTACTGAGCTCTGGGTCCCTGATGGAGGAGTTGGAGAAGAGACTAAAGGAGCTGAGGGGCTTTGCAGCCCCATGGGGGAGTAACAGTGTCAACCGGCCAGACTCCCCAGAGCTCCCAGGGACTGGACCACCAACCAAAGAGCACACAAGAAGGGACCCATGGCTCTGATCACATATGTGGCAGAGGATGGCCTTGTTAGACATTAGTTGGGGGAGCAGCCCTTGGGCCTGAGGGTATTCAATTCCCAAGTGTATGGGGAATGCCAGGACGGGCGGGGAGCACCCTCATAGAGGCAGGTGGGTTTCCAAAGGGGAGACCTGAAAAGGGGAAAATAATTGAAATGTAAATAAAGAAAATATCCAACTAAAAAAGTGAGAAAAATAAGTATAAAAAAAATAAAAAATAAATTGGTCATCCTGAGAAAGTCTAGGAAAGGGCTGCTGTATTAATAGTTAGTATGTGCTTACTAACATTTATTTACATTCTTCAGATCATGTTTTTCTGAACTCAAACAACCTTCCATGGACCATTGCTTTATTTGTTAAAATCATGTGTAAAAATATACTGAAGTGAAGTAAGATTGTCTACAGCATCAGACTGTAGTCTGTCCCATTCTAAAGTCTTCATATCCTAGTTCTAGCAGAAAAGATCTGCTCAGGTCCCCAAAACTGGACAGAGAGCTGTAGCTGTGAGGTTTTGGTACACTGCTTTGGCTCCCAGCAGATCACACGTGCACACTCAGCCAGGATCCACTAATGAAAGACACACACACAGTAGCTTATTTTTAAATACCTTGGCTACATTAAAGGCTGGGCACTCCTAAACCTTCCCCTGCTACCCCATGCCCAATCAGGGAAGTGGCCAGAGACCACTTACCCGAACTCTCACATGACTAGTTGACTTTATCTCCTGCCTCAACTGTGTCCTATCCTTCTTCCCTGAGTCATGGCAAATCTTCTCCATTCCTCTCTGCATCCTACCCTCGAAGCTCCAAGTATCCCACCCCATGCCCAGTCATTGGCCGTTGGCATCTTTACTGACCAATCAAAAACCAATTAGGAATAAGGACCTTCAGCCGCTGGACACGCAGATTCCCAATTGAATCAAAGCATTAGAACCAATCTCCAACAGAGAGCAGGGCTGGAATCTCATATTTAAGTCTGTCTGCTCTTCAGAAAATAGATCTTATCAGAGTCAGGTAAAGGCACACGGAGGAGAAATTAGAAATCTGTTGTGTTATGCCAGAAAATGATAGCAATAAGGACCCAAGAGATGCAAACAGAACTTTAGGCTCAGAAGTCATTTGAAAATGACTTTGCAGTAAATTTTGCAGATGTGTCATGTGAGGTGCGAAGGAGAAGGGTGTTGGCGAGACATCCTGGAGGTGGCGTCTGTTCGAGAGCTGCAATGCTAGCCCACACCAGGATATGTGTGTTGGAAGAATGGACGATGTGACAGGAGATACTGTTGCTGCTCCTTAGATGGCCTTCATACACCCCTGTCCTTCAGCTTTCTCAACTCAGCTGATCTATGATTCTTGAACAGCTTTCGGTTGTTTTGTTTTGTTTTGTTTTGTTTTTCTAAAATCTATGTATCAGTCAGGAGTCGGGTCCTTTTGGCATTAGTTCTACATTGATGCTTCAAAATCTGCCCTCCCACCACACCAAGCCCAAGTTTACTACTATTGTCAATCTACTCAAGAATCTCTCAACACCCTCTCCAACCGGCAGGACACTAGAGCCCTCTGTCTTGAATGAGTGCTTCCATGGGGATTCGTGTTTTGTTAATGGGACAGGAGGACTGAATTCCATCCCAGATGCTCCCGGGTAACATGCTTGCTTCTCCCACCAGAGTTTCCTGCCTGAAAAAAACAGGAACTTTAGGAAATGATAAAGGGTGGTGATGATGTGGTGATGGTGACAGGTACTAGAGGAGAAAGAGACAGAAAGAAGATATAGAATAATCATAATTAATGTTTAAAGCCTGTGCAGTTAGGATCTGTTTGTTGAATGCCTACTAAGTGTTAAAGAAACAGCTGATAACAGGAAGACACGGCCTCTGTCCCTGGGAGCTTTCTGTTTATTGGAGAAATGACATCTGTGAGCCAATTATCCCAGCATAGCATTAGCTATCCATAAAAAGTAAACACACTTCACCTAGCTCCCAAGCTATTTCACTAATAGTAGTAATAACTATTAGAATTATCATATTAGTTACTTTTGTCTCACAGATCCTAACAAAGAGAGCTTACAGGAAGAAAGATCAATTTTTGCTCACGCCTTCAGTAGGTTTCTCGGTCCATCGTGGTGGGGTAAGGGTGGCAAAGCAGCCTGATTCATGGTGATAGGAACACGTGATAGAAACTGCTTCTATCACCAAGAAACGTGTAATAGTCAACCCCTAGAGACCTGTTTCTACCAATTTCCCAGAGCATCCCTCCCAACAAACAAGACTGGTGGCACCGCTGGAGAATAACACAATCCTGCGGGCATCTCAGCTCCAGCTGTAGTGGTCAATGTGAGTAAGCTTGACTGTGTGTCAGGTCCCTTCATTAACCCGGTCAGACTCTCCTTGTGTGATCAGGAGGGGAGGAAATCCAATCATCCACTATTGTCTTCACTTTGTGAATGCAAAGTTGATACTTAGGAAGGGTGAAGGATGTCCTTGAAGCTTGTTGAATAGGACGGGTTAGAACTTGTGATGGTTTGTATATCCTTGGATCAGGGAGTGGCACCATCTGAAGGTGTGGCCTTGTTGGAATAGGTGTGACCTGGTTGGAATGGGTGTGTCACTGTGGGTGTGGGTATAAGATCCTCACCCTAGTTGCCTGGAAGTCAGTCTTCCACTAGCAGCCTTTGGATGAAGACGTAAAACTCTCAGCTCCTCCTGTGCCATGCCTGCCTGGATACTGCCATGCTCCCACCTTGATGATAATGGACTGAACCTCTGAACCTGTAAGCCAGCCCCAATTAAATGTTGTTTTTTATAAGACTTGCCTTGGTCATGGTGTCTGTTCACAGCAGTAAAACCGTAACTAAGACAGAAGTTGGTACTGGGAGTGGGGTATTGCTGTGATAGGCCTGACCATGCTTTTATTTGAAAAAATGTGGATTTTGGTACTTTGGATTTGGAAAGCAGTGGAATGCTTTAAATGGGGCTTAATGGGTCATCCTAGTAGGAATATAGAAGACTTTGTTGCTGGGATTGATTTGAACTGTGTTGACCTGGCCCAAGAGATTTCAAAGGAGAAGAATTTCAGAATGTGGCATAAAGACTGGTTTTGTGGTATTTTGGTGAAGAATGTGGCTACTTTTTGCCCTTGTCTGAAAAGTTTGCCTAAGGTGAAGAGACTTGCACTAGTTCCATTGACAAAAGAAGTTTCAAAAAAGCCCAGCAGAGACTTTGTTCTCTGGTTAAGTCTTATGAAGAGAAGTATGAACAAGCATAGCAAGCTTAGAAAGGCAAAATATAAAATGTATGGTTTGAGTACTAAAGGCATACCAGGAAGTGAAATGGAGCAAAATCTTGTGTTCTAGGAGATAACAGATTAAGGGAGTGGGACCTTGGGGCAAGATTCTACCCATCTTAATTAGATCCAGGCATGGTGGTACACACCTTTAATCCCATGAGATAGGCATGCTGATCTCTACATTCAAGGTCAATCTACAGAGCAAGAACCAGGATAGCCAAGCTTAGGCAGTGAAAGATTTAGAAAACATAAAGCTAGTGATAATGTGATAGTACAAGGGAATCATGTTCTAGTTCCTGTAAGCAGCAGAACTCGGCAGCTTCAGCCATGTGGCTCTGGCTCTAGAGTTAAGAATGGGAGGAACCACTGGGAAAATTGTTGCTGGTTAGCTAAGGAATTAGCAGTGATTAAGAAGAGACCAGCATTACTGAGGTGAAATCTTCTGGAAATTATTTTCTGGGAGCACAAAGAAGCTGTGTTCCAGAGATACCCAAGGTTGTACTTCATGCTGCGGCTGGACTTGGTAATGTGTAAGAGTCACTCAGGTGGTACTGCTTGTGAAGGAATGAAGGGATCATGGAGAGAAGCTGAGGCTTAGCACTGTGAGAGGCCAGGGAAGGCCATTGGAGAAGGTGAAGCCTCAGCTGTAGTTGATGGTCCAGGACTGAAGGGGTCATGCAAAGAATTTGAGGCTTGGCACCCTGAAGAGAGCCTATGAGAGGCTAATGGTGAAGCCTAGTTGGAGTGGAACACCCCAGTGTATTGGAGATGTCAGTACCATGGGATGATCACCAAGAACAGCAGCCGTAGCAGAGTGGATCAACCTGAGCATAGAGTGCTACAGAGCACAGAGATGGAAAAGTGATGCCAGCCCTTAGGAGGAGTCCAAAAGATCAAGTGGAATCCCAGACACTGAAACAAGAAGCTGTAACATTGAAATTGCCTTGGAGACTCAAAGATGTTAAAGATGCCAGATCCATGGGATACATGCTGAGGAAAGCTGCTAACAGGGAGTGGAACCAGCCCAGGAGAAAGCAGTTTGTTGCAGTCAAAAAAAAACATGAACAAGGAGTGGAGATCTGAAGACCGCTTTGACATCAGCCATGGAGATGCAGTTTGGAGTTTGCCCAGCTGGTTTCCTGCCTTGCTTTGGGGATTACAGTTAATTGAGTTGAATGAATCTCAGAAGAGACCTTGAACTTTGGACTTTAAACATTGTTGCGACCGCTATAGACTATGAGGACTTTGAAAGTTGGACTAAATGCATTTTGCATTATGCTATGTTTACGTATGGCCCCCATAGACTCATGTTTTTGAACAAGTCTATGGGGACCAGGGAGTGGAATGTGATGGTTTGTATATCCTTGGATCAGGGAGTGGCACCATCTGAAGGTGTGGCCTTGTTGGAATAGGTGTGACCTGGTTGGAATGGGTGTGTCACTGTGGGTGTGGGTATAAGATCCTCACCCTAGTTGCCTGGAAGTCAGTCTTCCACTAGCAGCCTTTGGATGAAGACGTAAAACTCTCAGCTCCTCCTGTGCCATGCCTGCCTGGATACTGCCATGCTCCCACCTTGATGATAATGGACTGAACCTCTGAACCTGTAAGCCAGCCCCAATTAAATGTTGTTTTTTATAAGACTTGCCTTGGTCATGGTGTCTGTTCACAGCAGTAAAACCGTAACTAAGACAGAAGTATGGTTTAACTCTGGGCCTCAAAGCAAACACCCCCAACCACAATACCAGGTGCTGTTGAGACCACCATGGCTCTTCCTGAAAACTGATACAAACTGGATACCTGTCAGAATCCAAGGGGGTTTCTTGATCTATCAATCTACCATGACCCTGTTACCTCTCTCAATATCTCTAACTCAATTTACTAATTGCATCAAATATTACACTGGCTCCATATTACACTAATTAAAACCATTTTGTTTACTAGATGATGGCAGGGTTGAATGGGATTTTCTTTCCCTGTGGCCCATTATTAAAATAATTACTCCCCAGGGGACTATGTGGAAAACAGGACCCAGCTGAAGGACGGCATGTGTGGATACCTGTGGCCTTTATCAAGGAGGATGGCCTTGCCCCAATTACTCCATCTGGCAGAGCCTTTACCTGCTGTAGTTCACACATGAATGGCAGCAATTTGCATGCAAATAGAAGCCTACATGCTTTCTTGGAGCTAAGAGCTGTATTTCAACATTTCACAGTGGAATTAGTCACTGGACAGGATGCCACAGCTTTGTGGATCTGCCAGCTAAAACCCTTCTAAATATCAAACTCTGTGTTTCACGGCGAGCTTGTTTATTGAACCAGTTTATGGAAGCTCCAAAGACTCCTCCGCTGAAACCCTGCCAGCTCCGAGCTCCGATTTTGACATTGATGTTGTCAGTTGAGATTAAGCCTGGGTCTTAATGAATGCTGGCAGACTGCTTCTGAGGTATGATCACTGTGTTCCGTGGCTAAGTAGCAAAGCTCTGGACAGGAGTGAAGTTGAGGTATGAGGAGTGACTGGCAGCGGCTGCCTCTTTAGTGTTCTGACTCTCCTTTCTCGGCCCCTATTTGCTAAGAAAGAAAACGCCTTCACTGGTCTTCATGGGCCTCCATAACCTAAGCCACCATTATCTTATGTTGGTCTTATCTGCTCCAGCAATCCCCAAGAGTCCTTCTGTTTGTCCTTCCATGTGAGGCAGCACAGCACATCCTTGCAGCACAGCACATCCTTGCTGTGCACATACTGTCCCCACTGCCAGGAATGATCACCTTCACTAATTTTGAAGGACAAATTTGTGCTCATCTTCAAAACACACTCAGGCTCTTCTGACAGATCCTAACCACTTGTTCCAAATATGGATAACTTCTCCATCTCTAAGACCTAATCTATTAATACATTCTTTACTGCTGATGAATGAAAAAAAACAAGACACCGGTACACAAGAGTCTTTGCTACAGATCTCAGCACAACATTTGGCATATTGTGGTTGTTCCATCCTTATCTGTTGAAGTGAATGAAATTCATCCTAACACGCACATAGTACTGGAGGTAGCTTAAAAAGGAAAACAAATTGGATGGATCACTGGGCCCCCAATGTAGGAGCTAGAGAAAGTACCCAAGGAGCTAAAGGGGTCTGCAACCCTATAGGTGGAACAACAATATGAACTAACCAGTAACACCACCACCCCACCACCCCAGAGCTCGTATCTCTAGCTGCATATGTATCAGAAGATGGCCTGGTCGGCCATCAGTGGAAAGAGAGGCCCATCGGTCTTGCAAACTTTATATGCCTCAGTACAGAGGAACGCCAGGGCCAAGAAGTGGGAGGGGGGAGGAAAGGGGAGTATGGGAGGACTTTTGGGATAGCATTGAAATTGTAAATGAAGAAAATACCTAATAAAAAATGGAGAAAAAAAACCTATACAAAGAATCAACAAAAAAAAAAGGAAAACAAATCAAATATTATGCTGATAATTCAGGAATCAGGACCAAATGCTGCATACTGTTCACTTATTTTGGCGGAATTTAATAAACAAAAGAAAAGACGCCATTATGAAGGATATTTTTGAAATTCTTGCACTGAGCATGTAGTACACACCTGCCAGGGGAATATGAATGCAAAGCCAGCCTGAGTTACATATGGAGACCCCAAGAAACAAGAAAAGAAAGGAAGGAATCAAGGAGAGAGGAGTTGGGGAGGGAGGGAGGGAGAAAGAAAAAACGGAAAATGAGAAAAAAAGGAAGAAGGAAGGAAAGAGGAGGAGGGAGGGAGGGACGTAAATGAGATTCCTTTATCATCCTCACTAGAAAACAGCTTTCAGTAATATGTGCCAGGCTTAGGATATAGTCCTGTTGTTAGAGAACTTGCCTAACATGTACAAAGCCGTGGATTCAATCTCCTGTACTGTATAAACCTGGCACGGTAGCACAGGCCTGTAATCATAGCACTTAGGAGACATAGGCAAGAGGATTAGAAATTCAAGGGCATCCTCAAATACATAGTAAGCTGAAGACCAAGATTAGGCTACATGAGACCATGTCTCAAAGAAAAGGAAAGAAAGAAGAGAGGAAAAAAGGGAAGGAAGAGGGAGGGAGGGGGAAGAGGGAAGGGAGGGAGGGAAGTCCACATTATGGCTCAATTCATATCTGCATGCCTTCCTATATCTATAGATAAACATGTGAATATTCCTATGTAATTCACAAATAAAGCCTTGTCAGAGTTCTTTATATTTCAAAAGAAATGTACTTTTTGATTATAGGAATGAGTTGTCCTTCGTATCTGAAGATGACACAATGAAGAACTAAGTGTCCCTCCTGATGAAGCGCGGAGCATGACAGCAAGGCTTGCTGAAATCCATTTAACACAATCAGTCGGTCTATTATCTCCCGATTATGGAAGTGGAGAAATGAGATATTTAATCAGGACATATTTTAGAAAGTTGTAACATATTTGTGTATTTCCCTAAGGCCTATAATGAAGAGCTCTTAATATTTCATTTTCATTATTACCAGAAGAGAAGAGTTACAATAAAAACTCTCCTTGTGGTCTGAGTCTCTGAACAAAGGAGAATTGCATTTCTAAGTCATTCCAGCAACGACCCCCCCGCAGTCAAATAGGCAAAGAACTAACTCCTTGAGGTCACAGCTTGGTGTCCACTTCTGAGTCCTTTTCTGCTCTCTGCCTTTGCCAACAGTCTCTGCTCCCTGGATGGCACAACATCCTACATTTAGGACTTCTCTCATGGTTGGAAGTTTATTTAAAAAAAAAAAACAATTATTCTGATATCCTGAATAAAGCAGACACCTTCCGCCAGACATAAAAGACCTCAGATGCAGGCCAAGGGACACATGCTCTCTGCCATACGAAACTCTGAGGGGTCAGATATCACCAATGAGTCACTGAGGGACATTCGTGAGAAGACAAAGGAAGAAATGAATTGAGCCATGTTTAAGATCTCTCTGTGTGTATATGTGTGTACACACATACGTGTTCATGTGGGTGTGGGCATATGTGCATGCAGTATGTATGTCGGTCAAGTCTTCCTCAGTAACTCTATTTGCTTTTTGGTTTTTTTTTTTTTTTTGAGACAGGATTTCTTACTACCATCATCATTTCATCTAGGCTGGCTAGCCAGACACTAAGCTCCAGGGGGTATGGCTCTATCTCTGACCCACAGCCAGCACTAGGGTTACAGTCAGGTACCCAACTTCCCCATGGATGTTGAAGATCCAAGCTGAGGTCCCCAGGCTTTTGCTACAAATGTTCCACCAACTGAACCATTCCTCCAGCTCTGAGATTTTTTTTAATGCTACAATTTTTTTTAAATTAGTGCCAAACAATGTTATCTACTGGCACAAAATCTCGATCTTTGAGCCAGAGACTAAGATCAAACACCAAAATTCTGGCTTTGGTTCTATTACTTCATTTAGATCACAAATCCTAGTGGTTTTCCTTTTTTTTTTTGAGAAGCAGGGCATATTTAGACATAGATCATAGCTAAATGCATTCTGTTCCTTAAATAGATCATGATGACCTAGCTTAGCTAAGACTCGTGAATGAGAACAGAATGCATAAGCAAGAGGTTGCTCTCTAGACAAAGACAAAGACAGATCTGGTCCTTTCCAGGAGCCGTGCTCATATTCCGGGTCTAAAACTGATGATGCCAAAAAGAAAAGAATAAAAGGAGGGGGGGGAGGAACAAGAAGGAGAAGGAAGAGAAGATAACAATGAAGGAGAAGGAGGAGGAAGAGAAGAAGCTTAAGATGAAGCAGAAGCAGGAGAAGGAGAAGGAGAAGGAGAAGAAGGAGGAGAAGAAGGAGAAGGAGAAGGAGGAGAAGTGGAAGTTTAGGAAAAGTGTAGGAGATCAGAAAGGGGCCCTGAGATAGGAAGGAAACTGAGGCATTCTGGGGTAGGGTGGAGAAGACACATTTGATATGAAATTGGAAAAGGGGATTCTGGGAACTAAAGGATACAGAAGGGAAAGGAAGGCAGGAGATGCAGTGAGGAACAGGGAGGAACCCAGCCAAATGAATGAGGTATGGAAATGTCGTCAGGAAACTTGCTACTCTGTAAGCTAACTAAAATAAATAAATAGCCTTTAAGGTGGACTGTTCACTGATACCTCCACAGAAGAGTCCAGTCGCTTCCTCTAGTCAGTGCCAGGCATATACTTAAGATGCAGCTATGGCCTCCTTATCCACCTTGTGTAGAGGGTGAATCCCAAAGGCTGCTTTAAAAACCCAAACTAAAGGGCTCCTGGTTGGTATCACTTCCCTAAATGGCCAGCCACGTGATACTTTCTCTATGGTCTTACAATATTTTCTATTCACTTTTGGGGGGGGGGAGGGGAGACTGGTTTTGGGTTTGGATTTGGGGTTTTTTGTTTTGGGGGGTTTTGTTTGTTTTTTGTTTTTAGGTTTTTGTTTTTGTTTTTTGTTTTTTTTTAAGACAAGGTTTCTCTGTATAGCCCTGGCTGTCCTGGAATTCATTCTGTAAACCAGGCTGGCCTCAAACTCTTAAGATCTGCCTGCCTTGGCCTCCCAATTGCTGCAGCACTACCTCCCAGTTTCTGTTTGCTTCTACCCCTCATGGACTGAAACCTCAGATCTGCAATCAGTTTCTTGGACAACGTAAGTCAGCAGAAAGGAAAATAGAACGGGCCCGCTCTAGGGATATCACATGAATAGTCCCTAACAAGCAATGGTTTAAGGTTCTCAGCACCTGAAAATAATAGTCACTGGCTGTGCAGGATTTACTCCCTAGCATTTATCATCTTTTCCCTGTTAAATTAAAGGCCGTTCTAGTGAAAAAGACCACTACCTTAGTCACCTGTGAGTTCTCACTGGCTACCTAAGTCTGGCTTGGCATGCAGAGAGTTCTTCACACACCTAATGGGCATGTGAATGGCAGTGAATGTAGCAGGATATCTGATGATCAGCAGCGTCCACTGCCACACATCACTGAAAGCCCTGGCTCTCTGCAGATTCCAGGCGATGAAATGCGCGGGTTGGTTCACGGAGTTTTTGGTTCCCGCCCAGCTGGGTGAGCCTGCTGAGTGGTCTCGGCACAGACTGTACCTCAGACTGATCGTCCTCCCAATCACAGGCTTAATCACCTCTGTGGGCTTCTTCCCTGCTTCTTGTGGGAGTGAAAAGTTTCTGCTACTGAAAGAGCAGCTGACTGTGATCCCAGCTTCTCCGGTCCGTGCAGCCTCCTGCCATTGTCGATTCTCCCCAGCTCTAACAAGTGGCTTCTGCCGGATCACAAAGCATTCTAGGTTCACGTGTGCCTTTATTCCTGTGTGGAGTGGAACAGAGCAAAGAGTTCCTCCCTGCCCACATTGTGCTGACACTGAAAGAGACACAGTCATGAGGCAGGAATGGAGAGACGGCTTTGAATCAGAACAAATGCATGGAGCTCCAGCCTACTTCATTTAATTAACAATCAATTGGCTGTAGTCACCAGGACTAACTGACTCTCCTCTCTCTGCTAGCGTGCTCTTCTCTCTCTCTCTCTCTCTCTCTCTCTCTCTCTCTCTCTCTCTCTCTCTCCCCATTCTTTTTCCCTGCCTCCCTCTCTTCCTTCATCCCCATCTCCCCATCCCACCCCCATCCCCATCACCTCTCCTTTCACGCCCCTTCCTCTACTTTCTGAGTAAGCTTTTTCTCAAACAAGATCTCTCCATGTGAAAAGCTCTCATCTCTTTTTAGCAAGACCAGCACAGAGAAGAGCCATTCTCTTCCCAATCTCCCCAAAGTCTAAGCTTTGTCCTGATTGGATTAACTGGTACATGCCCATCCCTGAAACTATGGTACCAGGGGATTAAATGAATTGATTTTAATTGTACAGTCAGGTCATTCTCCCATCCCAAGAATAGAGGAGAGGGTCAGATCACTGTTTGCAAGAAACATTGTAACTTCCCAAGTGACTTCAGAGGCCCTATGGATAGGAGAACCAAAAGTGAAAAGAATGGATTACAAACGAGAAACACCTAATTCTCACCTCAACCTTTGAACATGTCATCACTGTTAAGTTTGTAGTGCACAACCATTTAAGCTTCAAAGGGGGCAGGGGGCAAAAGAAAGGAAAGGAGAGAGAGAAAGAGAAAGGAAGAAAAGAAGTAAAGAAGGAAAGGAAAGATGGAAGGAAGACAAAGGAAAGAGAGAGAGAGAGAGAGAGAGAGAAAGAAAGAAAGAAAGAAAGAAAGAAAGAAAGAAAGAAAGGAAGGAAGGAAGAAAGGAAGGGAGAGAGAGAGACAGAGAGAGAGACAGAGAGAAAGAAAGAAAGAAAGAAAGAAAGAAAGAAAGAAAGAAAGAAAGAAAGAAAGAGAAAGAGGGGGAGGGAGGAAGGAAGGGAGGAAGGAAGAAGGAGAGAGAGAGAAGAAGGCCACCAGCCAGAGTTTAGATAGATCCAGCTTGGGGTGCCCCTTTTTGCACATCACCCCCTTAGGAGGAACTCAAAGAAAGTGAGAGTGATACAAAGGGTAGGGGTGTGCTACCAATCACTGACTAGAGCAATTAAGTCCCACATCCCTGCAAACAAAATGAGATAGATCCAGGATACAGTGGAGACTCTCTTTGTTTTCGGAGGGAGTCACACCAAAGCAGAGCTGGGCTAACTGCACAGAAGAAAAAAAGTTGTATCTGAATTGGCAGTACCTGCAGAGGGAATTACAATTAGAATTTGAACATCAAACTGTAGCTTGACTGTAGATATACAGAAAGCTATCAGTCATCTATTCAGACTCAAAATCTATCTTGTTGCCTCTCCAATCAATGGCAGAGGCATTCGATGGAGGAAAATGTTCTGCTGCACCTTCAGAGCAGAAGGTTGTCATGGAATTTTATTGTTTCTTATTTAAAGGTTTTAATGTACTTTAAATTGAATCCAGACGCTCTCTAGAAAAGCAGCCATTTCTCTTAACCACTGAGCCATCTCTCCAGCTCCCAAGACCTTGTTCTTAATCGGTTATTTTTTTAATATGTCTTTTATTTTTAAAATGTTTTGATTGAAATAGAATTATATCATTTACCCTCCCTTTCCTGCCTCCAGCCCTTTCTAAAATACCCTCACTTAATATCCCTTACTCTCAAGGTCATGGCCTCTTTTTGGTGGTGGGGTATATCATTTCAGAGCTGACCACACTGCTTTGGACCACACTGCCCCTCTAAGGGGATTCACCCCTGGGAGAAGAGTTGCCTGTAGCTCTTTGTTCACGAGTGGGACCCTGCAAAAAAAAATTTCCATCCACATTAACATCTCCATTGATATTGTCTTGTTTCAGTCTGCTTTCTGCATCCATTTCTAGGAGACAATGCTTGACAGCAAACTTCTGTATTCTGGCTCTTACAGTCTTCCTGCCTCCCTTTCCTTGGTGCTCTCTGCGCCAGGATACAGGAGATGTGATGTGGATGTAGCCATCGGTCCCGGCCTCCCCACATTCCATCCATCTCTGCGTTGTGACCAGTTGTGGCTTCTTGGATGAGGGGTGGTAGCTGCACTTATCTGTGGGTATACGGATAAGATCTGGAATGTTGTAAGGAACTGTGTTGGTCTAGCAAAGTGTCGGCAGTAGATTCTTTTCTAAGGTCCATGACCTCACGAGCCCCAGAAAGTTGGCTAGGTTTCTAGTACTAAGGATGCGGTCCCTCATGTTGAGTGGCCCTAAGTCTTATATGACAGCCACTGGTTACCATCTTAACATGTGGGTGTCACCCCTTGTGCCTTTCAGGCTATCTTGCCAAGCTGGTCATTGATGTGATTCATAGATGGCACATCTAGATAGGATTATTAGTTAATTGCTTGCATGCTTCCTTCCTTCCTTTAGCAGTTTGCATGGTGTTTTCTGGAACCACAGAAGTAAGACCCCAAGAAAGAAGCCCTCATGTTAGCTCTAACTCAAATAATCTCAGTCCTGTGTGTGTCCTGTGTGTGTGCTGTCTTCAGCCACAGGGGCTTGCTTTCAACTTCAATAATAGTCTCTATTATCTGGAAGTCTCCTGGATGTCCCTAGCCAACCATACAAAGGGTTTCTTGTGCCTGGTGCTGGGGGTTTCGTTAGCCTATGGGTTTTATCACCGAATTTTAGCGTGAACATTTTTGCTGCTCTATTTGATTTCCTTTTTTTTTTTTTTTAGCTTGCTCTTTCCCAATGCCTTGTCATCTAAGGGTTCCTTCACTGTATATTATTCTATCCAAGCTCCTTCTCTTTGTGAGGGGTACTTAAGAAAACAATGATTTCTCTCATCTCGTGGCACCAAGTGGATGCTCCAATAATAGCAGTAATACATACCGTTAACCTTATCAGTGTTGTCATCAGTGCCAGTCACTGTAGAATTAAAGTTTGTCAGACCCCAGCAGCACTTGGGAGGCTGGAGCAGAAGGATTGCAGGTTTGTAGCAAGCCTGGGCTGCACATTGATAATCTATCTTTTTAAAACATGTGCTGAGGCTATAGCCCAGTGGTAAAGCACTTGCCTACACTGCGCAGGGCCCTGTGTTTGACTTCAGCACCAGAAAAAAAAAAAAAGGCAGTTGTGGTAATAGCTATATTGATGAACATCTGTTATATGTTGTGTTCTCTAGCAAATACTTTGCAAGTATCACTGTGTTCATTATTACAGCAAAACATGGGTGTTTCCATTTGCAAATTAAGGGTAAAGAATACTGTGAAACAGAAACCAATGCAGTGAACTGGATGGTGTGACTCAGTAGAAGAACATATGCTTAGCATGTACCAGGCTTTGGGTTCCAGACCCAGGATGGAGGTAACAGTGTCTTCACCAATAAATGGAAGTGTCTCTCACAATGTATCTACCCCCATTCATAAAAATATCCATGCCTGTTTCTTCTGCTTGCTCTCCATTCTCCAGCCTTTGCACCTGCCCTTTGTTCCCGATGCTTTCTCCAGAAAACTGTTCTCAGGAGATTATGTCTACCACCATAAGTGACTGGCTCCCACCAGGTTACAGAGGCTACCTCCTCAGAGCTGGTTGTCCAAAGAGACCCTTCCCATATCCCTTCCTCTGTCATGTATCAAGAGCAGCAGTGGATTGCCACCATCATCTCCCACCAGACTGGAGTTCTATTCTGTATCTCTCTAGAGTTGTGTCCTTAGCTTCTAGATCAGCTTTCATCATCTGCTGCATATTGCTGAAAGAGAGGTGACTACAACTGCCACAGAGGTGAGTGTCAGGGTGTTTGGAATAAGTCTTCTAAAGGGTTTCTTGTCTATGACTATCTCAGATGTTATTTGCTCAATTCCCTGGAAGAATAGGAAGAAAATAATAGAAAGTTTTGAAGTGGGCCAGTTACAGAGAAAAGTATATGTGAATAATCTGACAGAATATAACACTCTGTCCTATGCTTTGCCCTGTGACTGAAAGCCAGCTCATCAGACATCCCCAATATCCTAGAGAAATGAGAAATACAAACATACTTTCCTGTCCAACTCAGGTATGCATTAGCCAGTGACTGAGAACCTGGCTCATCAGAAGTTTTCACTATCCTAGAGATCAGAAATATGGGTTCTCAATTTTGTAAGTGAAAACATCAGATTGCTTTAATGTCACAATAAGAAAACACAACATTGCACAACTTATTTAACACCACTGTTTCCACATCTACAAAGTAGGAACAGTACTGAAATCTAGCTCAGGGGTGCTGTGAGAAATAAATTTCTGGATGTTTCTGAAGCATGTAAAACAGTTCATTAATATAACGTATATACATAGACTTTTTAAACGTATGTTATCTAACTGAATAAATGAAATCTCGTGTTGAATACCTAATTGAATATTGACTACATAATTGAATAACAATAAAAATATTTTAAAGCACTATGAAAACCAAACAAAACACACCTATGGGCTATTTGTGTCCTTGTGTTATCAATATTGAGACATTTACTTATTTTTTCATTGCATCTTTCATCTTGAGCCACCCCTAGATGTATTTCCAGATCACTTCTCCTATATGCTTTCAAAAGCAGCCCTTTGCCTGATGCCAAACCCATGACATCAAACCTTCTGCTTTAGAATCTGCCTTTTCTCTCATCTTATGGAGTCCTAGCTAGAAAACTCACAAATCAGCAAACCTTTTTTTTTGGAGAAACTCCTGCTTCCTAGATTCAGAGAGGTAGAGTCTCTACTTTTCTTCCTCTCTTCCCGCACTGTTTGCAGATGGTACTTGCCACCTCTCCTCTAGTGAGCTTCCATACTGGCAATCAGCACCATAGTGAGGACATGGGTTGGACACAGTTGAGAGCGAGGATTAAAAATAACCACTTTCAATTTAAATTGGGCAGGAAAGGGAGGAGGGAGGCAGGACAGGTAGTGTTGTATGAGAGAGAGAGAGAGAGAGAGAGAGAGAGAGAGAGAGAGAGAGAGAGAGAGAGAGAGAGAGAGAACGATATATTTTGGAAGTGCAGTATGGTGAGGTGGGAGGGATGCCTCAGCAGGTCCATGCTGAAACACCCCTTCCCCCTGAGGTACCAGCCATGCAACGAGTATAGTATAGAATAGAGTTTATTTCATGGAAAGGGTTATTGAGAAGGGAGTAGAGACAGAGGAGAGAGGGGGAGGAGGAGGAGGAGGAAGAAGAAGAAGAGGGAAAGGAGGAGGAGGAAGGAAGAGGAGAAGACAAGAAGAGGAAAGGCCAGCCAGGAACATGTGGAGAGAGTGGAGGAAGGGGGAGGGGGAGAGGGAGAGAGGAAAAAATGGGTCAGGGAGAGAAGACCGAGAGAATAAGAGAGTGAAGAGGGGGCAAACAGCACCTTTTATAGTAAGCCAGGCCTACCAGACTGTTGCCAGGTAACTGTGGGGCAGAGCCCAGAAGGAATGCTAACATTTCTCCAATTTAGAAAGGAAAAACTAGAAAGAGGTAATGGTGAAGCAAGAATAGGGCTGTTGTGATCTTGGAAGAATACATTATAATCTAGATGTCATAAATTAAAATGGCAAAGGTTGATCAATCCATTACCTAGACAGTTTTCCCAGGTCCCTGTGGTCTCCATCACAATTTGGGCAGTCAGTCTAACCATAAGGCTCAGAAGACAAGAAGCTTTTTCCTGTGGAGTAGGAACATGGGAGAAATGACTCACTTGTCATAGGCAATATGAGACATTTAATTCTCTGGGTATCCTCTGTTTGTCCACAGTGTAGGCCAAGCCCTGGCAGCAGGGAAGACAATGTAGCAGTGTTTCTCATTGGCTATTATAGCACAGTCTAGGCAGGCTTGTCGCTGTGCCCAGATCATCTCAGAGACCTTGGGGGTGTGGGTCACTGTTAGGCTTTGAGAGTCTCTGTCATAATGCTTAAACATTTAGCATTGCATTTAGCATATTTCTGACAAAATTGAGAGGCAGTATCTTTTACGTATATCTGAGTTAGACAAGTTTTTGGGTTTTTTTTATAAAACAAAACAGGTAAGGCAAGTTTTATTTATTTGCATGAGTGAATAAAAGATAAAGAAGGGGGTATTTTGAAGGAATTGGGAGTATGGCAGAATTGCTTTCATCTCCAGTAATGTTGTCAAAACACCCATGATGATGCAAATGCCTGTCACACAAACCCAGAGGAAGCTTATTTACATATTTGAGATGCACAGGGTTGTAAGTGATGGTTTAATTGGGAAAATCTGCCTAGTCATTTGAACAAGCAGACCTAAAAACAGACATACATAACATAGTGCTGAAAGGAAAATAAACTTCAGATGATCTCTCTCTTCCATTGCCTTAACAGAGCCCCCTCCCTCCTCCTGCCTCCCTCTATACTGTTCTCATTTCCATCAGGGAGAAAAAAAAACAGCATTTCCCAAGCCTCCTTAACCTCTCTGACTCCCTCACTTGAGGCCAGTGGAAGACCAAGCACTCTCTTGATGAGTAAAGACAAGCTCCAGGCAGCACCCAATCACCAGACTGACCCTGGGCTTGGAGGGTCTTCCTAGAAGCAAACCAAGCAAAGGCTGACTGGCTAAGATATGTAGAACATTTAACTTCGTAACTAGAGAATAAAAAGCACTCAGAAGACAGGCTTTCTTATCTGTGCCTCAGTAGGGAACTGGCATGTGTATTAGGAAAAAGAGATTATTGTGTCTCTAATAAGAACTTGGAACTGGGAAGAATGATACCATGTGGCCATGATAACTGGCTCTGAGTTGGTCACGTTTCTTTACATTTTTACTCAGATGTTTCAAATGTCATGCAATGAATAATAAAAAAAATAATTCTTGAATCAAACATTACAGACACTATCATCTTAAATACATATTATTTTCTATTCTTATACTCGCCCATCTCACCCAACTGTCAATCCAGTAACAGTTATGAGTTAATGAGTTTTTAAAGTTACGGTTTTAATCAGGCTTGGCAGCCCATACCTGAGGTCAAGCCAGGGCAGACAGATTGCTTGAACTCAAAAGGTTGATATTCATTTGGACTGGGTCATGTAGCAAACAATACATGTCTAAAGAAAATCAAAGCTAAAGTTCTAGATCACCTTTGTAGTTCTTTTAAACCTCTCCAGAAATTGATATCCTGACAATTTTTAATAATTTTATTTAATTCCTTGAGAATTCCATATAATGTATTTTTAAGAAAAAAGGGAAAAGCTGGATATCTCGGTTGATGTAGTTGTCATCTCCCAAAACAGACAAAAATGCATACCAAAACACAAAAGAGACTGTGGAGCATCAGCTGTGTCATCATCTTGACTGTTCTTTCTAAGAAACCCTTTTGGTTGTCAGTATCAGACAACTGCGGTAAACATTACCACCCACCTAACTTCAGTACTACGGTAGTGGACAGCTCCGTGGTGCCTCTCTGGACTCTTGTCTCAAAAGGTGCAAAACACCACAACCACAAGAGCACATAACACAGAAATGAGGCAGCTCCAAAGCCCCAAGATAGTTGCCATCCTTGTCAGGACAAAAGTCTATGTCTAAATGTCTCAGCTTCCCTGTATGCCAAGGGGACATACCTTTTCCTGCCATACAGTCTTCCTTTGCTTTCTATTGCTGTGGTAAACCATCGTGGCCAGCAACTTGATGGGAAGAAAGGTTACTTTATTTTATAGCTAATAGACCATTGTGAAGGGAAGTCAGTGTAGAAATCAAGGCATGGACCTGCAGGCATAAAGAAACACTGAGTACTGGTTTAGTCTCAATGACCTTCTTATGCCACCCAGGAACACCTGCTGCCCAGTGGTGACACTTGCACAGTGGGCTGGATGCTCTCATAACAATCATGAATCAAAAAATGCCTCCACAGACTTACCTACAAGCCAATCTTCTTAATTGTGCTTCCCTCGTACCAGATGACCTGAGTTTGTATCAAGTTGACAAAATAAATAAGTAAATAAATAAATAAACCTAACCAGCTAAGCTCAAACCCAAGGCCTTTCACATCTTCATCAAGTGACCTATCAATAGGATACATCTCCAGCACAGTGAGACAATTCTAAGCAGTAAGTAACTCAGCAATAGCTGCTCTCTCTCTCTTTCACTCTCTCTCGCACTCACTCTCGCTCTTGCTCTCACTCTCTCGCTCCCGCTCCCTCTCCCTCTCCCTCGCTCTCTCCCTCTCCCCTCTCCTTCTCCCTCACTCAGTCACTCCATCCCTCCATCACTCCCTCTCCATATTCTCACACTTACATTTTCTATAGTCACCCCCAAAATAAACCCGCTATGTCTTAGTTTAGTCTGCTATAATATAAAAGACAGTGGCATTTATTCTCTCAACTGCAGAGTCTAGAAGTCTGAGGCAAGTGTTGTTTGGTTCTTGTCAACCCTCTTTTTGGTCTATTTACAGCTCCCCTCACCCCAAGGTATGTACTCCAGGACAATAAAACAGAAAAGAAGCCGGGCGTGGTGGCGCACGCCTTTAATCCCAGCACTCGGGAGGCAGAGGCAGGCGGATTTCTGAGTTCGAGGCCAGCCTGGTCTACAAAGTGAGTTCCAGGACAGCCAAGGCTACACAGAGAAACCCTGTCTCGAAAAAACAAAAAAAAAAACAAAAAAAAAAACAAAAAAAAAAAAACAAAAAAAAAAAAAAAAACAGAAAAGAGCTCTTGCTCCTTCCTCCTTCTATAAGAGTATGAATTGTATGAACCACAGTTTCGTGGTCTAATCTAACTTTAGTTGTCTCACAAATATTCCACCTCTAAATAACATCACATTGAAGATTAGAGTTCAGGGTTTCATCCTCATTTAGTCCATGGCACCCAAACTCAAGTCTTTGACTCAGGGTCAAGTTTAAGTAGTAGAGAATATGTGCTGTTTGTATGTGGTCTAAGACTCATAATTATAAATGCCTAGGCTAAAGAGTCTAAGAGTCTAGGCTAAAGTTGCTTCTGGTAAAGTCACTAGCAACAAGTGAGAGATGCATCTCTCACTTGTTGCTAGTTAGTTACTGAAACCTAGAAGCCAAGTTAAACTGGGCATGGATACTATACCATATAAAACAAAACTGTAACAATGATCCTTGATGCTTGGATAAACTGTTAGTATACAAAACTATGACAGACCCTGAGACAAGGTCAGTAAATACTCTCACCTTCCCACCTGCACATCTGCACACCTGCACACCTGCACACCTGCACACCTGCATACCTGCACACCTACACACCTGCCCACCTGCCCACCTGAACACCTGCACACCTGCCCACCTGCACACCTGCACACCTGCACACCTGAACACCTGCACACCTGCACACCTGCCCACTTGCCCACCTGCCCACCTGCACACCTGCATACCTGCTCACCTGCACACCTGCACACCTGCACACCTGCACACCTGCACACCTGCACACCTGCACACCTGCCCACCTGCCCACCTGCCCACCTGCCCACCTGCCCACCTGCACACCTGCCCACCTGCCCACCTGCACACCTGCACACCTGCCCACCTGCCCACCTGCCCACCTGCACACCTGCACACCTGCCCACCTGCACACCTGCACACCTGCACACCTGCACACCTGCACACCTGCACACCTGCCCACCTGCCCACCTGCCCACCTGCCCACCTGCACACCTGCACACCTGCACACCTGCACACCTGCACACCTCACACCTGCCCACCTGCCCACCTGCACACCTGCACACCTGCCCACCTGCCCACCTGCACACCTGCACACCTGCACACCTGCACACCTGCACACCTGCACACCTGCACACTTGCCCACCTGTAAAACTAACCTGCAAACTCTTGGCTTTGAAGACCCAAGTCCCTAGAAACATGAAGGACTCAATTCATCCATCAGGAACTGCCTCCTTTCAGCCTGAGGGTTTTTGTTTTTCTGGTTTTTTGGGTTTTTTTTTTTTTTTCACAGCCTGACAGGGCAGTTATTATGGTGGCCTGAGTTCTACCAAGGACATGTGATGTATGTGTCTGCTGCAAAGTTGTAGCACACAAGAAAAACCTTCACAAAGCTAGCCTATCTTAGGACAACTCCAGATATCTTGTTTCTGGGACAAGGACATTCATTGTCTTCTGCTTTCACTAATGTCTCCATACTGTATACATTGCGCTAGGCAACTCGACTCCACTGGTTAAAGGCCTTCTCGGTTTGAAACTGTTTTTCATAGAATAATATAATAAGTGTGAGTCCCACATTTATCGCTAAATATATGACCTTGCTCAGTCAAAACTCAGAATCTGCTTCTGTAAAATGTCAATAACATAAAACTTACATAGTAGGTCATTGGAAGAATTGCAACCAAAAAAAAATCCCTGAAATGTGTTTAGTACAGTCCCTGGATGAAATGCACTTCTACATGTTAAATGTTATTGAAATCATGTCCAATTATAGCAACTGAACAATGAAAAAACACAAAGAGTTGAACTTAGAACTTAGGGACACTTTAGGAGAAATATAAGGGTTTTTTTGTTTTCATTCTAACCATTTCATTCTTGAATGATTTAATATTCATTAAAATTCTCTTATAACATGATAAATGTTTATTTAAAAACAAAAATAATGAAGATATCTATTTATAAGATCATAACCTAAAGGGGGAAATATCTATGAATATATATGGATATAGCCATGCCCCACATTTATTGAGTCCTGGCTTTGTATGAGATGTGCAAAGGGTCACAGTGTTGAGCAAGACTCCGTCTCCTGTGAGGGCAACAGCTAGCTAAAGAGCCAGTAAGAGCCCTGTAATAGAATGAAGGTACTATGTCCACGGTAATAAGAGAAGTCCTTACAAGGAATAGCCAGCTCCACTCAGAGGTGTTGGAGTGTGATAGGTGAAGCTTCGCAGTTATAACTGTCGAACTGGAAAGTGAAGAAGAAAGAGTATTTAGCAACTTAACCCATGAGGGAAGGGGATCTGGAGCAGAGCATATACACCAGAGAACCGTGGGAGAACATGGCATCTTCTAGGAATGCCGAACAGTGGAGAATGGAATGAGGAGAAATAGAACAAAACAACTCTCACATGTGATAGTTTGTAGTTGCTTTTTAATGACCATCATGGAGTTATCATCAAACCTATGGAATATTGATATCACATATGGTGAAAATATGTGTCCGCCTTTATATGTGTAAAACTAAAGCCAGAAGTAGAGAGTCCCATCTCCAGATGTGGTGCCCTGCTCTCCAGAACAGCAGCTTGTAGGCTTATGCATTGTCTGGGAAACCATTAGGAATCAACCTTGCTGCGCTTCACGCCATCACTTCTGGTCAGAAGCTCTGAAGACATGGGGTTGAAATGTGGTCTAGACACTCTGCAGCTGGCCCTGAGTCACACTGGAGTAGGCCATTCGGGACTGTACGGGAAAGGAGAAGAAAACAAAGGAGCGTTTCTCTGACATAACAGTTTGAAAGCTTACTAGGAACGCAATCATTTACCTTGAAGTACTCTGAAAATCTTACAAAGATGACTAGTTAGTTTGCCAGGCAATTCGGTGGGCAGACTTTAGAAAGCACACAGGCAAGAGTGGTCAGAAAATACACTTTTCTCCAATCCATTTAAGTGCTAGCTCCATGGAAATCCAAGAAGAGAAAGTTTCCAGTGCTCCTTCTAGAGTTGACTGACTTAAAATAATTAAGTAAACTCAAGTCTTTTCTTGTACTTCTCTTTCCCCTGAGATATGTTCTCACTGGACAGCTCAGATTGGCCTTGAAGTTGTGATTCTCCTGCCTCAGCCTTCCAAGTCCTAAAATTACATGTATCACAACCAGCCAAGTAAATTAATTTTTACCATTACAACATATTAGAGTTCAGGCAGAAGTTTATTAACCTGTTTTTACTACCACTCACTTCTGTGTTCTCTTCAATTACTATGTGCCATATATTTAATAAAATATCAGTAAAGGGCTGATTGTTGTAATGCATACTTATAATCTCAGTGATCAGGAGCCTGAAGCAGAAGGGTCATGAATTCAAGGACAGCCCGAGCTACACAGTAAATTTCTATCACTACCTTCTACAGTATATAGTAAGACCCTATCCCAAAAATGCCAAAAGTGACAACTGAATAGACAACCTAATTAATGAAAAGAATATATTAATATTTGAGTATACATAAAAAATGCATAAAATATATTTTTAAAATCGAGCAGACTTTATATGACTGAATATATAACATTTGAAAAAGTGCAGTCTGAACACTGTGGTTTATCACATCGATTTTTCTGAAATTAGAATCATTCTGCATCCAATCAACCTGCCCTCTGTATTGCTGACATCAACCACTGAGGTGATGAAGAAAAATCTGCCTTGTGCTAGTATCTGGCAAACTAACACAAGTTAATTTGTCAATTAAACTATCAGTGTAATAGGGAATGTTACAAACTAACATTAGCAGGTTAAGAGAGGGGAACTGTATTATTCATAAAGAAAAACACAAGTCCACCACAGAAATTCAGACATCACTTAAAAGATGAACAGTGGGAAAATAAGTTAAAGACAGGGTCTGAGTGACCTCTAGCGTCAGGAAGGAGAATATAAGAAAGAATGGTGCCCATGGTGCAGAATCTTTTTGAAAATCCTATTATAGATATAATGTGCATTTTATATATGACTTCATTGCAACATAGTTTTTATTTCAACCTGTTGAAAAGCCACCTAAGGAAAAAAGATCGACAAAGAAATAGCCTGTGGGATTCTACATTTCACCTGTCACAGAAGTGCTACTCCGACTTACAGAGTGTTAAAATGTTTTCAGTAGCACACACACAAAAGTTTGAGATCTCAGCCTTACTATCCAGACATCTTCAAGGAAAAAGAATGCCCGCCATTAAATGTTAAATAACAGTAGGTTTCCCAATTGGTATTGAGAAAAGGTCAAGGGGATGCAGAGAGGCAATAAAGCTGTTCCAATTTTAGTAGCATGGAGAGAGAGAGAGTGCTTACATTCAGGGCTTCACCTTCTAATGTATGCATTGATTTTTCTAAAAGCTCAGGTCTGATCACCTTCAATCAAGGTTCTTCAACCCCGCACCCCAGTTGCTTACCAAATTGAGAACAGACTCTTAGGTGGGTCATTATGGGCTTCTGTGAAATGACCCCTGATCTTCATCTCCTGGGAGGAAAATGTTGCAATATGATGTCCCAACATGTGCTGTTTGTGCACGTGCAGACCTCCCGCATCCCAGCATCTTCTTTACTGCAGTTTCGGAAGCCTCTGTGGAATGACAGCCCCAAGCCTGGGGAGAATGGGGGCTTATTTCTGATAATCTGATTTTATGTCTTATTTCTAATGTCTAATAGATGTGGAGCATTATAATCATCAATTAGCCTAACTTAATGCTATATGGATCATGTGTGCCCTGGGTGTATTACCATAGCCACCTCTTCATGACAGACAGAATGGTAGAACAAAATAAAGCCAAAAGCCACTGCTGCCCCTCATCAATGTCGGGCTGGATCTTGGGCAAGACCATCCTCTCTTCCTGTCCCAGGCTCCTCGCTGTAAAGCAAGCCCCTCAATACTTTATACACCAACAGGAAGATTCAAGTCAGAGGACATATGAAAGGTGCCCAGGGTTCCCTATGCATACAGAAGAGCCTCTTCCCACCCCCAATGCCTTCATGTCCTCTGGCTGTGGTGTCTGCTTTTCCAATCCCTGCTTCTCCTGTTTGTTGTTAGCCAAAGAATCAAAAGGATGTTATTCACACAGCAAAATCCTGATGACAATCCCGATAATCATACTCGGTTTCACATATGGTTTTGATCTTATATGCATTCTGCTCTGACTTACAGCATGGCCAGTCAGGTTTCTAAGCTCAGCCAATGAGCAAACGTACCCTAAATCATAGCCTTGGCTCAGGATGGAGAGTTAAAACAAAGCTTTATTTATTAGGTGGTCCCACCTATATGAGGCATCCAGGATGATAAAAAGCTCAAAGAAATACGGTTAAATGGGGGTTTCCAGGGACAATATACAAAGGGGAATGTTTAATGGGAACAGATTTACGAAAATGAGTTACAGATTTGCAAAAAAAAAAGAAGTTCCAGAGACTGATTGCCCAACAGTGAGAGGATAACTTAACACTACTGAACTGTATGCTTAAAAATACCTACGATGAAAAAAGGAAATAAAGGTAATAAAAATAATAAAATACCTAAGAGGATAAGTTTTCTGCTATATTTGTTTCACCACAAGTAATGGTTGTTTAGTAGCTTAGTGGTTCAGCACTTGCCTCACAGGCACAAGGTCCAGGGTTCAACACCTGGCGCACACACACACACACACACACAGAGACAGACAGAAACACAGACAGACAGACAGACACACAGACAGACACACAGAGAGACAGAGAAGCAGAGAGGCAGAGGAGGGAGGGAGGGAGGGAGAGAGGGAGGGAGGGAGGGAGGGAGGGAGGGAGGGAGGGAGGGAGGGAGGGAGGGAGGGAGAGAAAGAGAGAGTTAGAAGAATGTCTTATAGTGGCCTATGAAATAATCCGTCCCATCTAAGTCCCACACATCTTATGTTGTTTTGAGTTTATGTTAAGGGTAAGAAAAAGTAGTTTTTGTCCCCTTTGAACATGCCTAACACATAAAAAGATGTATTGAATCTAACTCCTGCTAGAAACAAAGGGACGAAGAGAGTGGAACATCCATCTTTTGCCCGGAGTAACAGGGACAGGACTGGGGATAACTCTTAGCAACAGTCAGGGTTCAGGGTCAGGGTTCACACAATTACTTAAATGATGCCTCAAACAGTTACAAGCAATTCCTGAAACCCTCCCCTCCAATAGAAACAAAGGGTCCGTTTCAAGGCCAATTGCAGACTTTACCCCTTCCTGGTGAGCAGGCAGGAAGAAGGTGAAAAAATTAAAAGTCCACACTGCTGCTTTCTCCTAGTGTTCACCTGACTCAGAAACGAATGGAAACTGTAGTCTCCTGCAGAAGGACACTGCAGGAACAACAGCATTGCATCCACTAACCATTGTCCTGCTCCTACTCAGTGTCCCCTGGGACACTGTCTCTGAAATGTCTTCATCTTCGTCGTCATCGTCCTTGGGTTTAGGTGGGGTTGGAGGGAGGAGTTGTTAGAGGAGGGTGGATTAGCTTCTTTTAACTTTTTATTGATGGATAACACACAGAAGAGTGCACAAGCCGTAACTGCACGCATTGATGGAGCTCTGCCAGCTGAGTATCTGGCACTATTATATATAAGGCACTATTGTACCTTATCAAAGCAGCACTGCACTGTCCCAGCTCTCAAGCCCCTCTGTGACTCTGGCAGATTTCCCTGACGAGGGCAACTAAAACACAGATGTGATTACTCCTCCCATCACACATTGCTTTGTCTATCTTTTTTGTAACTTTATATAAATGAGATAAAGAGCTTCAAATTCGTGAGATCCCTTGTAACTGTAAGTTGTTCATGCACACACACACACACACACACACACACACACACCTTGCTATGAAGTGAATCTGCTATGTAAACATGAATTGTCCCTTTGACTGTTACTCCAATTCTCCAGTTCTGTGCTATTATCCTGCCATACTTGGGATTCCTGTCAAGTTTTTGTACCTTAGGTGTCCAGTAACATCTTAGGACTTTTCTAACAACACACCTAGAAGGTCCTTGCCTGAAATCTCCAGATCTCATATTTTAGTTCCAAACACAATCCCATGTGAGAATTGGGAAAATCATGTTTTCCTGAAGATGATATGACCGTCCACGCTCAAAGACACTATTGTATCGTTGCCTTAGAAGCTGTTCTTGAAATGTCTACATTCTGTCAAGTTCCATTCTGGTTGTTAAGTTTTACTGCAGTTCTATGAGCCAAACACAGAACTGCTTGCTAAGCTACCAAATAAATGAAGATCTAGTCTCCAGATTGGGGAAAACTGGAATTTATTAAAGATAAGCATACTATTTGATCCAGCTCTCCTCCTTCTGAGTAAATATCAAAGGGAAATGGAGTCAGTATGTCAAAGGCGTGCATGCACACCCATGGTTACTATTATCACTGTTCCTAGTAGCTAAAATCTAGCATTACTGTAAGTGCCTACAAACAGATAAAGGTCAAAGAAAATGTATGTATCTATGTATGTGTGTATGTATGTAGGTATGTGAAATGGAATACCATTCAGCTATAAAGAAGACTGAAATTCTGTGAGTGAAGCAAAATAGATGGAACTGGGAGACACTATGTTAGCTACTAGTAATTTGTTTACACCCCCTTGCTATGAAGTGAATCTGCTATGTAAACATAAATTGTCCATTTGACTATTATTCACAGAAAAATAAATGCATGTTCTCTTTCAGGTCAGAATGCAGAACGGTGATTACTAAAGCTGGGAAGGCTAGGGAGAAGAAATAAAAGGAAACTGAACCAAAGTACCAAACTATGGACAAGAGGAATAACTCTCCCATGTTCCACAGCACAGTGGAGAGGCGATAGCTAACAAAGCCCACTGTGAGTTCTATAGAGTCTAGAGGAGAGGATTCCCAAAGGCTCAAAGCACATTAAAAAATGATAAGCTTCATGAAACTAGGAAGAGGATCATAGAAGGGGAGGAAGAGAACCAGTCAAAGCAGGGCAGGGCACGTGTGGTGAGGACAATGCTGAGGAGAAATCAAGTGAGAACACGTATGATGCCATCAACGTGAGAAAACGCCACAAGCAGACCCAATGGTTCATCCACTAGCCTTAAGACTGTTATTGTTAAAAGGTAAAGAAAACAATGCTTACTCTAACTTGACCAGCATATGTTGTCTGCAAGTGTTAGGATATCACACCAAACCTCGTTAACAAGAGCAGCCACTACATGGCAACAAGAACAAAAATAATCAAATAAACATGATGCTCTACCATGACCCACCCAGAAAATGTATCTCAAATACAGCTCTACATCATGACTCCAGGTCTGGGAGTGTCATGGAAATCAGTGGAGTCAGCTAAAGTATGAAATGTCCTTTAGATATTGTGTACCAGTGATCATGTGCAATTAATATACATAATATACAACCATTCTCATTTTGTTGGTATTGTTAATTGTGTTTGTGTTGTATGTGTGTGTGTTGTATATGTGTGTGTGTGTGTGTGTGTGTGTGTATTGTATGTGTCTATCCGTCTGTCTATCCAGAAGTGTAGGCTCTCATATGCTACAACAGATACATTGAAGTCAGAGGATAGCTTTCCCAAGTCAGTTACCATCTTCTACGTTGTTTTGAGGCAGGATGCCTCTTGTTGTGTGCCCCCAAGTTTCCAGCTGGTTGATCTGTCTCTACTTCCAAACTTGCTAGAGTGCTGTGCACATAGATATACACCACCAAACCCAACTTTGTAGATGGATCCTGAGGATAAAACTCAAGTTGTCAGGCAGTGAATGTACTGAGTCATTTCATTGACCCATGCCTGTTTTAATATAAAAAAAAAGTTTTCCTTTAAAGCCAGACATGTTGTGCCTGCCTTTAATCCTAGCACTGAGGATGTATATGCAGACAGATCTCTGTGGTTCAAGACCAGCCTGGTCTAAACAGTGAGTTCCAGAACAGCCACTGCTATGTAGAAAAACCCTGTCTCTAAAACCAAACCAAACAAACAATCAGAGTGTGTGTTTGTGAGTGTGTGTGTGTGTGTGTGTATATTTCCTTTTATAACTGGCCCCTAAACATATATGCCCGCTTTAACACTTGAACCCTTATAACCCCTTAATATAGTAAGTCACAGTCAGACATCCCCACCAAAGTTAGAAAAAGACAATTCTAAATAACCAATAGAAATTTACCAAGAGACTATGCCGGGGCCTGGCAAACACAGAAGTGGATGCTCACAGTCAGCTAGTGAATGGATCACAGGGCCCCCAATGGAGGAGCTGGAGAAAGTACCCAAGGAGCTGAAGGGATCCGCAACCCTATGGGTGGAACAACATTATAAACTAACCAGTACCCCGGAGCTCTTGACTCTAGCTGCATATGTATCAAAAGATGGCCTAGTCGGCCATCACTGGAAAGAGAGGCCCATTGGACATGCAAACTTTATATGCCCCAGTACAGGGGAACGCCAGGGCCAAAAAAATGGGAATGGGTGGGTAGGGAAGTGGGGGGGGGAGGGTATGGGGGACTTTTGGGATAGCATTGGAAATGTAATTGAGGAAAAGATGTAATAAAAAAATTTAAAAAATAAAAAATAAAAAAATTTTTAAAAAAGAAATTTACCATGTAAAGAAGGATGAAGCACGTCCATTAGTCTTGTAGATGCTCCACAAAAGCCTGGCCATGTAGTGTTTTGGTATATACTAATTGATTTCAACAACTTTTCCCAGGAGGTAAAAGATTCTTCCGATATTTTATTCATTTTAAACAACGAAGCGCATCATAGTAACTACCTGAGGCTTTAACCACAAACCTCTGTCAAACACAACCTGAGACTCCAGTGTCACTCACATGTTTAATAACCAAAAGGTAATACTCCTGATTTTCCTGTTTGAACGTAGAAATTGACTCCTGGGAAGGCAGAGAAGCCAATTTGCAATGAGCAGCTTTCATTTCCCACGTTTAATTCAAATCTTTATGAAATTGTTTGAAGTCTTGGCACTCATAAAGTCGTTCCAATGCAGCTCATGAGGGGCCCTTTGGGGAGGGACAGTTAATGTAAAATATATCTACATACACACCCAACAGTCTGTGGACTTTGAGTCCTAGGAAAAGGGACATCTTTCCAACCACAAAGAGAGCGATGAGGCTGACACCAGACAATCTAGGTAAACTGAGCATGAGATTTCTTCGAAGCCTCCTATCACAGCTGCTGTGTGTCTGGTGCAGTAAGAACTGAGCCTGCCAGTCATTCATGGGAACATCCTGGACCCTGAGGCCAACCCAAGGGCAGGCACAGAGAAGTCCCATTGGTGTATAAGTGAGAGCGAAAGCCTTGGGGCCAGATAATGTCATCAAGATGGAAGAAGAGATGAATGGGGTCCACTCAGCACCAAATCAAGGGAAGAAGGAATAGGCTGAAAGGCAGAATCTTCTGTCTAAAAGTAACCTGTGGGGCTGAGAAGATGGCTCAGTGGGTAGAAGCAGTTGATTACACGTATGAGGACCTGAATTCAAATCCCTAGCACCCACGTTAAAAAAAAAAAAAAAAAAAAAAACCTGTGTGTTCCTATCGCCCACATTTGAGAAAGAGACAGGTGGATCCAGAGAGCTTGGCAGACCAGAAAGATTCTGGTTCAGATCCCTGTCTCGGGGCAACAAAGCAAGGAATAGGAATCTTCCTATTCCTACACACATGATTGTGCTCACTAATACACTCATTTGCAGACACCATACACAAACACACACACACACACACAAGTAAATAAATAAACAGTATCTGAGGGGAAAATGTTTACACAATAAAAGAGAAATCAACTTCTCCAAAGAGACTGAGAGGCCCCCTGAGATGGGGTTCGTCCTGCAATAATAACACTCAGCCAAACAAAGGCTCCCGTGACCATGACAAGTGAGGTTTCAGAAAGGACAGAGGACATAATGTAGGGGCATCCATGGAAAACAGACAGCACTAGGAGTGCCGCAAAGAAAAATGCACAGCTTTCTAAAGGAAGATACATCAGGCCGTGTGCTTACGCTGAGAGCAAGGAGGAGATTAATGGATGATGGACAGAAGATAATGGAAGCCGCCCTTAAGTGCCCATGCTGAATACTGTTGTACAGCAGGGAATAACAGTGAGGGAATTGAGAAAAGGCATCTGTATCTTCTCTGCAAAGTTCACGGCAGCACAAGAGTTGGGCGGGCGTCTGTCGGGTTGTCACTGTAGCGCTGGAACACCTGGGTTTTCTCCCAGCTGCTTCATTTTGCCCCAGAAAAACAAAAATGGGGGGGGGGTGCTGCAGGCAAAGAAAGAAGGAAAAAAGGAAAACTTTGAGAGAAGAGAGTAGAGTTTACGATCAGCACAGCCTAAGCTCAAGACTCCCGCAGCTGCTTCGCCTGAAAGGCAGGGATGCGCTGTCTTCATCATGTGAGTATCAACTTTTCTTTGGCTTGAGGAACTCCTGGGTCTGTAGAGATGGCCATCCTGACATTTCCTTGGTCGTTCTGTGTTGTTTCCAGTCACACTGGGAAGCTTCGTACCACCAAGCTACACCCCAGCCCCTCAAGGCATTCTGAAACCAGTTATCTCTGAGTTCCTATCAATAAAGACTCTCATTAGCGGAACCATGACATTTAACTGCATCTAGGAGAGCTGGGGACCTAGATCCGTGGGATCCGTGGCAGAGGTCTTGCCCAGTGTATGCAAGGTCCAGCACTCCAAAAAAGAGGGGTTCTAGAGTGCACCAGCAACTAATCTTGGGCTTAGACTGACTCAAAAGGTTCCACACCCAGGAAAGCACCAAGTCTTGTGGCAGAGAGAGCACATGGCTAAGATGCTGGCTCAGTCTAGAGAAACACCGCCATGCTGTGCTAGTCTGATGGTGGTCGGGTGCAGTTGTTTCCAGCAGAAAGAATGGAGCCGTGGAACCCAGAGACCTGGTTCCACCCAGCTGAAAAAAATCCAGGAGCACTTAAACACAGCTACCCCTTGCCTTACCTCAAGGACATCTTTGCAAGGTTTATATTTACAATCAGACCTTCCTTTAAGTAGCAACGTCATGAACTTTGCCCCACTATATTTAATACTTGAGATGAATTAAAATCTTAAGTGTGTGTGTGTGTATGTGTGTTGCCATCAGTAGCAAACTGTGTTCAAAATACTGATCCTCAAAGCACCACGGAATCTTATAGGACTTCCCACATATATTTTAGAACAAAATTTAAGGTAGACATATAATCATTAAAATCACATGCTAGCATTGACTTAACAAAGACAGATAGTTACAAATGAGCTTTTGATGTTCACATATGGGAAATTAATTATCTTCCCACGGCAAATCACAGATCAAAAATAAACATGAAGATCTACGTTGTTTTGATGGGGCAGCTGCATATACAGTCAGACATCTTTCATTACTTGAAACTAGTCTTGGCTCCAGTAAGTGAAAGCATTACCAGGGCTGATTCTGCTCCTTAGGAGAGACTTCCTGTGAAAGGGGTTGTTTGTTTGCCTGTTCATTCCTGCTGGTTGTCCCGCAGCACTGATGCTTAAACGGAAGGCTTAATGCCTGTTACTCGGGTGCCAGACCACTGAGCTTTACCTCCTGTCCCAGTTTGGAGCTAGAACCCTGCTAAATTACCCACCTCTGCCACTATGACCCAGGGATTTGCCTGTCTCTCTCTCTCTTCCCAGTGTTGAGATTATAAGCATGTCCCTGGATGCCTAGAATTTTTTATGTGGCTTCTTGGGTTCAAATTCAGGTCCCCATGCCTATGTGGCAAGTATTTAACTAATTGTGCTGTCCTCCAGTCCCTCACCCCACCCCCAAGTTGGGCTTCTTTTAAGAACAGTAACTGGGGCAGAAGGGATGAATGGCTCAGAGGTTGAGAGCACTGACCCCACTCTTCCAGAGGTCCTGAGTTCAATTCCCAGCAACCACATGGTGGGATCTGACACCCTCTTCTGGTGTGCAAGGGGGGGAAAAAGTTACTGGTCTAGTTTCATTTTGTTGCTTTACAAACACTCAGATAAAAAGCAACTTGAAGGGGCTGGAGAGGTGGCTCAGCTGTTAAGAGCACGGACTGCTCTTCTGAAGGTCCTGAGTTCAAATCCCATCAATCACATGATGGCTCACAACCATCAGTACAGCTATAGTGTACTCATATACATAAAATAAATAAATCTAAAGGGGAAAAAGAAGCATACTTCCAGATGAGAGTCTATCACAAAAAAAAAAAAAAAAAAAATCAGAGCAGACACTCAAGTAGGAGCTTGAAACAGAAATCCTGGAACAAAGCTGTTTGTAGACAGCCCAGGTATGGTACTCCCCACAGCAGGCCCTCCTATGTCAATAACAACCAAGACACACTTAATGGCCAATCTGCATGACTCTATGGTGTGTCAAGCTGACGACAACAGCCAAATGGCACAGTGACCAAGCCAAGTGCAATGCTGAATGCTGATACTACCACCACTCGGAAGACTGAGGCATGAGGACCATGAGTTCAAGACCAGCCTGAGCTACACAGTGATTACACGCCAGCCTGGACCACAGATAAGACTTAGTCTGGGAGAGACTCCACTCTCCCTAACAGCCTGATGAACTAAAACTAGTATGTGATGACTTTTCCACCCCAGCCTCAGTACTTCTCATCAAATTAGCTATATGACATTTGCATATACATATACAGACACATACATATACAGACATACATATACAGACATACATATACAGATATACACACACATATATACACATACATATACAGACACATACATATACAGACATACATATACAAACATACACACACATACATATACAGACACATACATGTACAGACATACACACATACATATACAGACATACACACACATACATACACATACATATACAGACATACACATACATATACAGACACATACATATACAGACGTACATACACATACATACACATATATAGAGAGAAACATACATATACAAATACATACATACACACACATATACATAATTTTGTTGTTTAATAGTTGTGAACCTTTTTTTTTCCCTAGCTAGGAAAGTTTGAGAAGTTAGTTTGATTTTCTAACATTTTTTCCCTCGTGTCTATCTTGAGATAGAATGATAACTCCATCTAGAGTCTATCGCAGGTCACTGTTCAACAAAAAGAAAACTATATGAAAATGGCCTCACTGGAGAATGGAGAGAGATGTGGGAAAGTGACCCAGGATACACTGGCATGATTGCAGAATATGCTGGTGGCCCCACAGGGTGGGTCATAAATATACTTCATTAATGATTTATGTGTTTGTATATATGGATACAGATGTCTGTCAGAGCACTGTGAAAATGGGAAATAACTGCTATGAAGTTAATAGAACCCATCTCACTATTTAATGCTGCTGCACAGCACATTAATGCCACTATGCCTTTTTAACATCGCTGCCCCACGTGGAAACATTTAAGAACTTGAAAAGTACATTTGCTAATGTCTTCATAGAAAGCACCGTGTTCAGCCTGTTCTTTGAAATGAACTGTCAACCATCTCTGAAATTCTTAGAAATGAGATGTTAAGAGTCTGTGGTGACAAGAATGGGCTCATTGTGGGCTGCTGATAGTACAGACGCCTACAAATGTCTCGGTGTGCCTCAGTGTTGGGCTAATGATTTGTGCCTAATGGATCATAAAGAGCATTTCGAAAGCTCCTTTACCCCGGACGTCACTGACTCCCAAGACCTTGTCAAAAAAAAAAAAAAAAAAGGCCACCACCAGTGGTTGCCACACCACTGTTCCCCAAGTGTCCCTCACCCAATGCAGCCTTTAAATGCATTTGGTGGCTTTCAAAAGTGCAGCAAAAGTCAAAGGAAATTCTAAAGAGTGCATCTGAGCTTTAAGAAAAAAAAAAAAACTTAAACCTAAAATCATATTAGAGAAGTGGGTGCTCTTTTGTGGAAAGAATAAACAGTTTGAAAATTCTTAATTTTATCCAGTTAGAATAAAACAATAGCTAATGGTGGTGAAGTGCTTGCCAAGTGTGAGATGACAGCAAGCTTGTTGTCTTAGTTTCTGCAACTTGCCTGCAAGTACCTTTATCATTGCCACTTTACCCACGAAGCCACAAAGATGCTAACAGATGCTAACAAGCCTTACTTAACAACTGGAGAACTCATGACTCAACCCAGGTCTCCCTGGTCCCAGCATATGATGTGTGATTACTCTCTGAAGTCCACAAATGTTATTATGTGGAAATCTAAGAACCCGGAACATTTTCTGGAAGTGGTACATGTATTCATGAAAATATCCCTAAAAGAGAGAGTTTGGCCTTGACCCCGGTTTGCACTCCAGTTTTCATGTGTGCCTCGTATAACCTTGAGTAGATTATCAACACTTCAGTTTCACATGAACACACTGGGTGAAAACAACCCTATAGATAAGAATGTCTCATGATTTGGGGTCCATTTATTTGGAGGGTTTTTTTTTAAGTATGGTTCTAAATTATTTTGCATCTAATCTAGATCATAAAATAGGAGAACCAGACTTTGGGGGCTGTAACAACAGGACACTATGAAATAATCCCAAGTCCAGACTAAACCCTAGAGTTCTCTTCAAAGGAACCAATATTTTTACTGTCAGCCATCCCAGCAAGAGCTCCTTTGGGGACAATAAGAAAGGACTCAGGAGAAACCCCTTGGACAGGGAAATTATGTCCTTTTCCTTGAGTTTAAGAACTGACTACTCCTAAGCCATTGTTTACACAGTCCTAGAAAGAATCAAGAAGCCAATCTGACATCTATGACCATCTATGACTGCAACACAGCTGGAGTTATATTTAATTGTTATTAACTTTCAGTAAAACTCTGTGTTGTGACCTAGAGTGAAGTTCAGCAAATGTTTTCTGTAAATAATTTCAGCTTTGTGGCCATGCTATTTCTGTCACAAGGACTTAGCTCTGCCATTGTAGTGTGCAAGCAACTGAGGGTAATCATGTCCCAATAAAACTTTATTTATACACACTGAAATTACAACATGATATAAGTGTCACGTAAAATGTTAAGCTGTTTAAAATATATATACTCTATTCTTATTTTACAGCTTATATAAAAACAGGCAGCTTTCAGATTTGAACCATCAGTCAGAGTTTGCCAGTCCCTGATCTAGGAAATTAAGGGGGAGGACGTTTCCCTGGAAGAAAGAAAAAGTGAAAAAGAGAGAAAAAACCTTTGCCCTTCTAGAAGTGAGAATATAAACACATTGCAACAGCCACCATCAAAAGACAGGCAGAAGCCCACTGACTAACTCTTTTGTTGTCTTTGAGAAAGGTTCTCATGTAAACCAGGCTAGCCTCCAACTCTCTCCATATCCCAGGATAACCTTGAACTTTTGATTCTCCTGAATCCCCTCCAAGTTTTGGGATCACAGCCAGGCACCACAGCTCCTTACAACAAAAAGTGGTTGCACGCCTTTAATCCCAGCACTTGGGAGGCAGAGGCAGGAGAATGTCTGCGTTTGGAGCCAGCCTTGTCCACAGAACAAGTTCCAGAGCAGCCAAAATAAAATAAAATAAACCAAAAATAAAAAAATAAAAAAAAGACAGTCTTGTTTCATGGGATGTGAAGTTTCCTCCGACTTACCAAGGGCCACACTGTTTGAATTTTAGCATGTCAGCACAAAAGCAATGATGTCTCCTGTGCTGCTGAAAAATTAGTTATTTTAGTTATTACAGGTGTGATCCTGGGGTGTACAGAACACACCCTTGTGCTGTTTCTTTCTCCTCCCTTCCTTTTATTGACATTTTAGCTTTAAAAACTGTTTAATTATTCCTAATCCCCATCTTAACCACTAATTTTCCCTAGAACTGCTACTAGAAAAATAGAAAAGCCAAATTATTATTGCTTAAAACATAAAATTATTTTTAATTATTTATTACATAAAGAATAATTCATTTACTTAAAAGTACATAAGAATTTACACACAAGAATACATAAGTATTTACATAAGAATATAAAATTGTTTTTTATTTTACTTTTTATTTATCGTTTTTTTTTTTCGTTTACATTTGAAATGATAGAGTAAATCAAGAGATTCCCTCCTTTCACAACTTGAAGACAAAAGACAAAAAATACAATGTCAGTACTCAGGGGCTAAGGACATGACTCAGTTTGCAGAGTGCTTTCCTAGCATGCATGAGCCCTGTGTTCAATCCCCAGCACCACAATTTATATATGGCTATGACCCTGCACTTGAGGGAGAGACAGGAGGACCAAATGTCCCAAGGTTATCCTGGGATATATAGAGAATTAGAAGCCAGCACAGGTTACATGAGATTTTCTATAATAAATAAATAAATAAATAAATAAATAAATAAATAAATAAAACCTCAGGCGGTCTCTGGTGATGTTCCCTCTTGTATAAAAACTTCAACACGTCTGCCTTTTCCTCCATATTCTGAGTGAGCCTCTGAGTGTGCATGTGCACACTCCCGTGGGCCTTTCTCCAGCCTTTACTCTTATGCACACTTTGAAATAAAAACTCTCATTAAATACATCCATCTTTCAGATTAACCAAAAGAGAGTTTGGCGAACATTAATGTAGCATAGCAAATCAATACATCACAATTAGTAAAAGGCAATTGGAAAAAAAAAAACTCCTGGGTTTTATTTTATTTTATTTTTATTCGGACACACTCAGTTTGTTTGGATGGCAAATAATTTTGCTACCCATTCCATCAGCCAGAATTCTTGAACCAATGGAGCCAACGGACACTAATGAGAAGACATTTTTCATGTCTGTTACATCTGACTCAACACTAAGTTGCTTAATGAATTACATTTGGGTTTCTTCTTAGAGTTGATTAAATATTTAACATTTGGAACAAAAATATAGTCGCGTTTGGTACGTTAATGGCGAGGTGTAAAATAGCTGCTAGCAACCAGCTTCAGAAGTGCAGCTACAGGCAACACTATTAAATATAATCTAGCCCAACCGGGTATGGTAGTATACTTCTATAATCCCAACATTCAGGAGGCAGAGACACATACAGAGATGTGTCTCTGTAAACCCAAGTCAATCCATGTCTACACAGAGCTCCAGGGCAGCCAGGTCAACACAGAATCCTGGCTCAAGAAAGAAAGAAAGAAAGAAAAAAAAAAACACAGAAAACAAAAACAAAAACAAAACCCAACCCCAATGACCCAATAGTGTGGGTTAAAAAAAATCAGGCCCAAGAAAACAGTTGACATGTCAAGTCGTTTGGGTACACCTTGATCTGCCACTTGCTCTAGCTGGATGTTAGACTCTTTCTTAAGAACTGAGCTTACTTCTTTTAGTAATAGTGAAACGTAGTTTTCAGGAATTGGCCAATCTCTTCACTAGATCCAGGCTTTCTACTGGACTTCAGGGCACACTTCCCCACACGAAGGGAAAGGTCTGAATTTTAGCTGCTGACGTAATGCAGGGCTAAGTACTCATATGTCTGAGTGGAGGATTTATTATTAAAGCTGGTAGTTAATGGGAAATAAAAAGGGTAAAACATCATAAAGAAACACACAATGCAATAAAACATATTCATGTCCGGGCAGTGGTGGCGCACACCTTTAATCCCAGCACTTGGGAGGCAAAGGCAGGCGGATTTCTAAATTCAAGGCCAGCCTGGTCTACAGAGTGAGTTCTAGGACAGCCAGGGCTACACAGAGAAACCCTGTCTCGAAAAACCAAAAAAAAAAAAAAAAAAAAAAAAAAAAAGCATATTCATGGGGTCCTTCTCTATTATGGACACTTGAGCATAAAGAGAACTTTTAACTTTTTTAAGTTCTAACTTAAACATAATTTAATTAGGAAATTTAATTAGAAAATTAATTAGGAAAACTAATACATAGTTCTGATTTAGAAGTTGCACGGGCCAGCTAAACTACAAGGTTTCTCAGTAAAACAGCTACTTTGATTCAAATGATTAAGTACTTTTATAACATCATTGGGATAAAATTAACACAACAAACTGCCCATATTTAAGAGGCAAAGTTGAGCCAGTGTTGGCATTATACACTCAATTGCAATCAGGATAATAGACATTCCCGTCATACTTAAAATTTTCCACCACCGCCCCTTCCAACTCTGCCCTAGTCCGTCTCTGTACATTTTTTTAGTTGCTTTTATCATCTGGATGTTAAATAGTCCTTTACTGAATATTTTCCTGCCTGCATCTTCCTTAGCTGGGTATTCAGTTGTCTCATCATAGATTTCATCTTTGAAATCATGAGGTTGGTGACCATCCACCTGGCAGCCAAAAGACACAGCAGTACCCTCTCAAAAAAAAAAGAAAATTAATGCTTCCAGATTATTCTGCAGCTAAAGATCCTTGGTGTTGGGAGTCTCGTCAAAAGTGGTATATCCACCATACACAGTGATTTCTTTTTCTGTTTCATCTGGTTCCATGGGGTTTCCTTGAGGGTTTTGGGGTATGAGCATGTGCTTTGGGGTTTGCTTGGTTGAATGGGGATTTTCTTCGTTGCGTTCTTGTTTTTTGTGGTGCAAGGGAATAAGACAAGGACTCTGAGCATGCTCTGCATTGGCAGCTCTCTGAGGGCTTTGATGACGTGGGCAGAGGCAGACACCACCACTTCATTCTGAGCCTACCTGTTCCGAATGGTCACGTCCACTAAATCATGACACCCTTGGAAAGGTCATTGCAACCAATGTTTTGGAGATAGGGACGCATCTTGGCCACCAAGGCAAGAATGGCATCTTTCTCTTCAGATGAAAAATTCTGAAGGCATTCAGTCATCTCCTCAGGGCTTCCTAGCAGAAGTGAGTGTGTACATGGGTGTAAGACACGAAGTTGCGTGGGTAGGCGGCTGGGTGGGTCTGGGAGGATATGGAAGAGAGGAATGAATCTGATCGAATGCATTCTATGATGTATTCATCCCCAAATAATTAGTAAAATACTTTAAACATCAATTTTATCTCTAAAAATTAATTTTAAAAATAGACATCGAATCCATTTTACAAGGTTCCTGTAACCACTCTCCCCACTGAACAGCCTTCCAGTATTCCTTGCCACTCCTTCCTCTGGTCTGCCAACAACCCCATCACTCAGTATTCAAGAAAAAAAAAATCAGGGCAGGCCTTGTTAAAGCAGAACTGGATCTCACATCTTCCCAAACTCCCAGTCTATAAAAAATTTTCCATAAGCTGAAAGATATTTTCATCAAAATGCTATCCCACCTGAGACTTAGATGTCTAAGTTCCAGATATGTCCCTGACATTAATATAAAGTGTGTCTTCACATACGTTCTTCTTCCTCTCAGAGTATAAAATGATCTCTTCCCCAATCTGACAGTCTATATCCATGATGCTCAGGTTAATAAGTGCTTTCAGCATACTAACAGCTCATATGATATGTGCCTTCAAATATATGGGTTAATTTGGGGATATACAATGAATATGTTGTTTTAAATATCTGCTAGTTTGGTAAAGTTGTGATGGTGTGTATATGCTCGGCCCAGGGAGTGGCACTATTAGAAGGTGTAGCCCTGTTGGAGTAGGTGTGTCACTGTAGGTGTGGGCTATAATACTCTCATCCTAGCTGCCTGGAAGCTAGTATACTGCTAGCAGCCTTCAGATGAAGATCTAGAACTCTCAGCTCTTGCTGTGCCATGCCTTCCTGAAAAGCTGCCATGCTTCCTTCCTTGATGATAATGGACTGAACCTCTGAACCTGTAAGCCAGCCCCAATTAAGTGTTGTTCTTATAAGAGTTGCCTTGGTCATGGTGTCTGTTCACAGCAGAAAAACCCTAGCTAAGACAGTGTGGTTGTAGGTTCTCTAGCCCTAGGTACTTGGTTTGGTTTCCGGTACTGGGCACGATAATCCTCCTGCTAAGTGAGTATTAAGTCCAATTAGAGAGTTGTTGGTTACCAAAGTACGTGTGCCACTACTGCACCCTTGGGGTTGCTGTGTCATGCTAGCCATTGTTGTGGTTCATAGGTGTCACAGCTTGTGTAGGACTATGGCTTGCTTCCTTCTTTTGGAAGCTTGCATAGCACCTTCTGATACCACGAAAGCTAGGGAGGAGGCTTACAGGTCAGTTGCAGTTCAAGGGACCTCTGGGCCCTGTGTCTGAAATGCATGGCACCTTCATCAATGGGGACTTACCTTCCACCTGTGAGGCCCAACCAGGGGTAATAGCAACCACCTATACATTTGGAGAGTCTCTTGAACAACCCTGAACCAATAACTCAAAAGAGGACTTCTCATGCCTAGTGCTAGGGTTTTATTAGATGGTCTTTCCCTCTTGGACGGAGCATTGCCAGCCCAGGCAAAACTTTTTCATTTAAGGTATGTATGTATATTTATATACAGGCTTACATGTGCTATGGTGTTTTAGATAAATAATTAGTAGTATGATTCCTTATGACTTTTTGAGACAGCCTTATTCTTATTTTACCTTGTTCTCTCTCTTTCTTCTGAATCTACCTCCCTCTCCCCCCCCCCCAATTAGAGCATCCCCTCCTTCTAACACAAAGAACTACAGGCAACTAAGGAATGCTGAGACTGGGAGAAATGGTCTTCCCCAAAGAAAAGCACACCAATTGGTTCTCCAATACCAAATGGTCAGCCCTGAAAACATAGACATACAAGTAACATTATACCGACTGGGTATGCTATGTTTAGAAATACAAATGTATATACATATATGCATGTAACAATAATTAATGGAAAAAGAGGCTGTGAATTTGAAAGGGAGCAAAGAGGAGTATATGGGAGGGTTTGGAGGAAAGAAAGAAATGAAATAACTATACCCTCAAAATTAAAAAAAAAATTAAATTACATTTTTTTAAAATACCTGCTTGTCTACCCTAAGCAAAACACCCACATTCTCTCTGCTCCATTATAGCCCCTCTGTAAAGGGGTAAAGACACATATTAAATAAATCATGATAAGGATGAAATATGAACAGAATTGCCCCAAATGAACCAGCTGCCCAGTGATGCCAAATTATCTTCACAACAGTTGGAAAAAAATTCTAAGAAGTCATTTAGGGCAATGTTCAAAAACAGAAATTTTAAAAATGGTGACATTTTGCAAGAAGAGATGGAGGCTGTCCTTAGCCAGAGAGATAGAGAGAGAGAGAGGAGAGTTGAGTTTCTGGCTTCCAGCAACTTGAGGTGCCAGTGCTTTTTTTTTTTTTTTCAAT
Source organism: Mus caroli (assembly GCF_978045245.1). NCBI lineage: Eukaryota > Metazoa > Chordata > Mammalia > Rodentia > Muridae > Mus > Mus caroli. The sequence goes on from NW_028227265.1 coordinate 33,559,136, forward strand.
TTTTTATTAGGTATTTTCTTCATTTACATTTCAAATGCTATCCCGAAAGTCCTCCATACCCTCTCCCCGCTCTCCTACCCACCCACTCCCACTTCTTGGCCCTGGCATTCCCCTGTACTGGGGCATATAAAGTTTGCAAGACCAAGGGGCCTCTCTTCCCAATAATGGCCGACTAGGCCATCTTATGCTGCCAGTGCATGTTTTAAAGTATGGCGTAGCTACTCACTCTTAGGATTATTATCGTACACTATTAGGAGTACACAAGGTAAGCAAAGAGCAGAATCACAGCAGCACCACGGTTTATAAACTTTTAGAATCTTGGAGGACCCTTAAAAGGAGCACTGAAGAGAGTTACCTTAGACTGCCCCTCACCATGAGCGTAGCTGTAAATCCCAGGAACAATGGAAATGCTTGTAATCGAGGAGAGGAATCTGTGAGCATGCATGAGGGCTGAACCTGAACTGTAGTATCCTGTGTATGCTAAATGCCTGGAATTACCATAGAATGTTGTAGATGTTGTTCTAACTCCATAATAATCCATTTAGGAGAATGTAATTAGCTACACACACACACACATAGAACAACCCCCAGTATAAATCCAAATCAATAAAGCAAATGAACAAAGTGAGAACAAATGAGTCAGGCTCGGTTGGAACTCAGGCCTGCCACCCACTTAGGAAGACTGGGAGTCTTGTTTTTCTGGGGCTGCAGTAATGAGCTTTTCACCGCTGTGCGATATACCAGGAGAAAGAAGGGAGGTTTTCTTTCTCTCAGTTTCAGGGGGTTGGAGCTGTGAGCACTTGACTCCATTATTTCTGAGCCTGTAGTGAGGCAGGATGTCATGATGGGGGGAGAGGGGACAGCATGATTAAATGAAGCTCTTTGTGTCATAGTAACCAGGAAACAGGGAGAGAAAAAGGAAGTAATGGGTTCTAATATACTCTTCAAAGGCACACCCACAATGACCTACTTCCTCCTGCTTGGCCCAACCCCTATAGGTTACTCTACTTCCAAATTGGTACTGCAGACATCTGCACATCGTTTTGGAGCCATTTTGATCCCAACTGAAGACAATTTTCTGCCACCTGGATTTAAATATTGATTCTACCCCGCCTCACCTGAATGCCACTGGACAATCCTTCCCTTCAGTTTAAAGCTTACCTTAGAGGTTAATGTTATTTTTTTTAAGATTTATTTATTAATTTAAAGATTTATTTATTTATTTAAAGATTTATTTATTATTATACATAAGTACACTGTAGCTGACTTCAGATGCACCAGAAGAGAGTGCCAGATCTCATTATGGGTGGTTGTGAACCACCATGTGGTTGCTGGGATTTGAACTTAGGACCTTCAGAAGAGCAGTCAGTGCTCTTACTTGCTGAGCCATCTCGCCAGCCCTTAGAGGTGAATGTTATGTGTTAAATGATACAACACGTGTGGAGAGCTTGCGAGGTTACCTAACACATAATTAGAACTCAGTTCCATAGTGGCTGTTATAATTATCATGCATCACTGTTATTAGTAACTAATTACTTGTTACTACCTTCATACTAGCATTCACTTTACTCCTTTCCATGTGCCTCAGTTTACCTTTTCGTAAAGCAGGTATGATGAGATTGTTAGTAAGACCAAAATGAGACAGTATGACGTCATCCCAGGCAAGGTCTGAGTATGGAGGCGCTTGCTCCATCATACAATAAAATGTGACCTCACTGTGCCAAATTTAATACTCACTAGTGAAGAAACACTGGACACTTTTGAAGCAATTGGAGGAGGTGGGACCTGGTAGCCAGCTTTATTTATTGTCAAGGCCAGCACATTCATAAACTCTCCTCATTAAAATTTGCCAATTAATAAGCAGTGGCATAGCCCCTAGCACAGGTCAGCCGCAGCCTAAGCAAACTTATCAAAAATTCAGAGAGGTTCAGAGTTTGGGAAAAGTTCATTCTTCCCTTAATTAAGGGATCTAATTACAATCCTGACATAACAAAATGCAAAATGCACACTTCAAAAGACACCAAGCCAAAGTTTAACAGCCCAGATAACCTTCTCCTTTGGTACAGGGTGACCCAAATGTAGGGGAGGAGGAAGGAGGGGGGAACCTTAAAGTACAGGCAACAGGGTGGATGAAAGGGCTTTGAAGAAATGGGCGCTTGGAAGCACATCAGAATCCCAGCACAGTAAAGAAACTGAGAGGGAATTAAAAACTCCCACATCCCAGGATCTGGGTGAGCACAGAGTCAAGACTGGCTAATCGTCCTTCTTAGCAGACATCAAAGTATTTATTTGACGACCTTTTCTGGCTGGTTATGAATAGCACTTTGACATCCTCGGAGCCTGTAATTGTTGCCTCCTTTGGATAAAAACCTAAAGTACATGGACACAGGATGGATATGCTATGTTTAAACTGTTTGGGAAATAACAGGTCCAGGGTTTCAAATCGGGTTAGCACTTAGCTAAAGGCTTAACAAGGGAGCTCTCACAGCCTGCCCAGCTGCCCATCCAATCAGGGAGCCTCCATCTTGGAAGGGTTGATCCGTGCATTCCACGACCTAGGGCCAGTGTCAGGACTTCAAAAGCTTTGGAAAGCTGAGGTTTTTATTCATTACATAAAAGTGAGTGGATGGAACGATGAGAAATATTAAATCTTAGTGTCTCCCACCAGTTTTAAGGGTCTTTAAAACTTTTAGACGGCAAGAGTCTTTTCATTCATAACACCTCAAAAACTTCCTAAGTATCTAACAAAACGCACATGAACAAGGTAAGAAAAATCTGCTCGAGAATTAAAATCAACACATCACAGGAGAATCCAAACCTGAAAGAAGAAACCTGCTCAAGGGTTTCACAAAGTGATTCATTTAAGGTCAGAGAGAAGCATGCGACCCTACCTCCACAGGTCACAGGTGGGAATTCCACCTGTGTGTTTATTTGCTCAGTAAACTTCTGTTGAGCATCTTGCACGTGTTCAGCCTCACTTGTCTGCAGGACGTGATCAAACATCCAAACCAGACGTGATCCTACCCCTCACAATTCTAGTCGAGGAAGAAAAATGACTAAACCAATAAACAAATGCTATGGATGAAACAGGCACTGCTGTTCAGAGATGATCAGAAATGAAGGACTGATGCTGTTTTTTGGATACCTCTTTCCCGAATACTCCATATGCAATCAGTTTGGTTCTATTGATAAATGACAGAAACTTTAGAAGGAGAGACTTATCCAAAGGTGTTTCGCTCACAGAGAGCATGGATTGAGAAGACTCTGGGCTACAAGTCTCTTCCTCTTCCTTCTCCCATCCTTTATCCCCTGACCTGACATGACATAAGCTGTTTTGTTCTTCCGTGCTCCATCATAAGGCTACTCTGCATTATCACAGGGCCCCAAAGCCAGGGGACCAACTTACCATGAACTACACCACCCCGCAAAACCTTGAGCCAAAGTAAAATTTGTTTTTTCTCCTTTGCTTTTTATTTGATCGTTTATTTGTTTTTGACACAGGGCCTCACTGGATATCCCTGACTGTCCTGGAACTCACTCTGTAGACCAGGCTGGCCTTGAACTCAGAGATTATCCTGCCTCTGCCTCCAGAGTGCTGGGATTAAAGGGGTGTACCGCCAGGCCGGATTAATTGTATATTTCAAAATATCTAGTAGAGAAGACTTTTTAATATTTTCAATGCAGAGAAATGAAAACTGAGGTAAGAGATATCCAACAGCAACTAGTCAGTGTGCAACCTGTATTGACAGCAGTCGAAATGAAGGAACACTTCGGAAGTGGAGTCATCAGATTGGCTGAATGTGGGGGGAGCTCAGAAAAGAGACAGGAAGGGGTGGGGTTTGGGTTTGAAAATCAGAATAAGTATTCGTATGTCATTGAATGAGAAAAACAGCTTAAGGGAAGAAGTGGATGTGAGTGGCAGAAACTCTCTCTCTCTCTCTCTCTCTCTCTCTCTCTCTCTCTCTCTCTCTCTCTCACACACACACACACACACACACACACACACACACACATACTTTTAATAGCAAACCTTGGGAGGCCGAAGCTTGAGGATCCCAAGTTCATCCCTGAGCTAAGGGATGATTGGAGGATATCCTCAAGAAAAATCAACTAGACACGTGGATGAAAAATATTCAAACCTAAGATCCACATCAAATTGAGAGTTACGCCCTCAGTGTCATTTAAAGCCGGAGGATTGGGTAGAGGCACCCAGTCAAAAGGAAGTCCTTTTCCAGAAGAGCAGTTCTCAGGACCCAAGCGGGCGGGAGGGGCTGTCTTGCTCAAACAGGGTAATTCTCGCCTGTGTTTGGGGCCAGTGGGGGGAGAGGGAGAAAAAAAAAAAAAAAAAAAAACTAGGGAAGCGAAGAGGCTAGGAGCTCGGGTACGGCTTTGGAATCCGAGGAGTCCTTTCTGTAATCAGCGAGCCCTGAGGGCAGCTGCGAAGCGGCGGATCTGCGCTGCTCAGTGGGCACTGATCCTTCAAAAAAAGAACGGCAGCGCTCACACAGTTGCAAGCGTCGCCGCGGCTGGAGAAGAAAATCGAGATCTAGCCTGGGGTAAGACTGCCCCCTCGCGTCCTCCGTCGTTCATGACCCAAGAGGCGATCCAAAAATCATGCTTGTAAAGAAAGTTGCGGCATTCAGCTGCCTCTAAAGTTATAGAAACATCAAAATATGCGGAGAAAATTCCAGATTACTTTAGCCACCACACATCCCACCAAAAAAATCCATTTGTATCTTTATTTCTTTATTTCTCTCTTTCTTTCTTCCTTTGCTTAAAGCAGCTACACACCTGTAACCTTCAGCTCAAGAGGCTGCTCAAGGTTAGCCGGAGCTATATAGTGACTCTCCCTTAGAGAGACTTTTGTTCAATTACTTAATTTTTTTCTTGAGTTTATTTTGGTTTTGTTTGGTTGTTTTGGTTTTTACATACATCACTATTAGCACTAAAATGTTTGCTTTTTCCAGATTTGCCTGATGTATTTTAAACAAAATAAGTCATTTCTGATAAGGGAGTGGCGTAGAGGATCTTGACAGCTTAACAGATTCAAATATCTGGTGTTCCTTTAAGGGGCCTCCGGGGAGTATGACCTTGTTATATACATCTGATTACCCCGTGTTTTGATGTAGACTCCCCTGCTAACAGAGCCAGAGGCAAGGAGTTGAAGAAAAATAATGTCAGGAAGCAGAAGTGTGGCCAAGTGGAACGTCCCAGAAAGCCCAGCACTGCAGAGGCTGAGGCGGGATGTTCACAGGTTGGGGGCGGCCCAGCGAGTTCCAAGCCACCCTGGGATAGAAAGCAAGATGCTGGGACCCTATCGGGAAAGAAAGGAGATAATGAAAGGAGGGGAGGGACTGGGGAAGAGAGGGACCGGAAGCAGGAGTGGATAGGGTCAGCATAAAAAAAGCAAAAGAGAATACAGAGACCGGGTTAGTGTGCTGCCTGGAACCCAATCACCTGAGAGCTTCTGAGAACCCACGGGGCATCTTGGGAATGACTCTGGTACATTTCAACCAACTCTCATTCTTCCTTGGTTTAAAAAAAAAAAAAAAAAACTGTTCCTTTTTTTGTATCTGAGCTCATAGGAAACAGCTATCTCCCTTCATGGCTGTATCAAATTCTGGAGACAGAAGATGAGAAAGATGCCGAAGAAACCACGGAACCGATGTTTAAAGTCCACCTCAGCTGAGTCGGAAAAGATAAACCAAGGGGATGGCACGCATCTGTAACTTCCAGGGAGGGTCTCATCGTGAATAATCTGAGGAGCTCACAGCACCTTTGCTACTTGCTAGCTGGTGAATTTTGGCAACTCTTCCCGCTGAACTCTGATTTCTTCATCCATAAAGAAGCAATAATGGTCGCTATAATTAAGTGCTCTTCTGAATAATAAATGTGTTAATATATGTGAGGCGCCTGGTGCAAAGAGGAAAACACATTAAGTTGTTATAGTATTGTTAATAAGATAACAATTATAAGAGCAATAGCTCACTTGCCTTGCTGGCCCCCAGTTCTGGCTCACATTTGTGTCCATTGTGATCCCAGCCCTGCTGTGTAACTTCTGTTTATTCAGACACACAATAGGTGTTTTTGCCTTACCTCATCCCTCTCTCTCTTTATCCTTCCTCCATAGCTTCAAGCATTGTGCCCACTTTAATCTATAATGCTGCTTTGTTTCACAGACTATTTATCGCTGTCTTCTAAAAGGGCCAGTCATTTATTATTTATATGAACACTATCCCCACCCAACCACCATCCTCACCCACGCAAATACTTTAAATATTATAGCATGCCACCACCACCACCCCCCTAGAAGTGCAAGTCGACCAGAGCTAGCATCTGAATGGGCCTTGCTGCTTTTGAAAGTCTTGCATCCCTTCTTCCTAGCCCCATCCCCACACTATGTGAGCATCTAGGGAACAATGCGCTTCAGGATATTATTTTAAGGTATTTTGTAGCAATACGCAACAAGACAAAACAGAGGTGACTACCTAACCCTAGAAAACACACCTGACCTTTCTTTTGTAAGACCCACCCCGCATCTAACCTAGAAACCTTCACTCAGTGTGAGGTATCGGCTCCTGCTTTCATCCCTTTGTTGAATCTCTTAGCACGTACTCTAAGATGATTGATGTATTAAGTGCTCAGAAAAGACTCAGAGGTGATTAAAGTGTGAGTTATGGTATCATGATCCCTATGGTCTGCGGGAGAAGATGATAAATACTAAGTGCTCCTCACTGTAACAGTGAATGATGTGTCTTTGCAAGAAGACAGGGGGATCCTTTAGGGAAGAAGCCAACTCATGTTGTATTCCCTGTGGCGTGCAGGAGGTTCCTGATACGCTCTTTCAGGAGAAGGAGATATGACGGAGCTAGGGAACTCGGCTGCCTCAGAGGGAAGACGACTGTGTACTTACTACAAAGGGCTCTTAGACGGTTTTGCTCGGGTTTGCATGGCCACCCTAAAATGCAAACAGAACTACAGTCTCCGCTGTAACACTATTAAGAGAGAGGGTCTCTATCCCATGAGGGCTCTGCTCTAAGTGGCAGCTTTGCTGCTGTTATAAAAGGAATGCACTAAGCCCCTCTTGCTCCTTGGCTCTTCTGCCCTGCTGCTGTCTGAGAGACATTGTTCCTACCCTCCTAAAGATAAGGCATCTAAGGCATCAATCTTACGAACCAAGACAAAGCCCTCGTCAAACTCCAGCCCTGATGAGGCCATGATCTTGGACTTCCTACCCTCCAGACTGTGAGAATTGAATGTGTTCTTTATAAATCACCCGGTCTGTAATATTCTGTCAGAGCCGCACAAAATAGGTGGGGGAAAAAAAGGTCGGGAGCTGAGGTTGTAGCTCAGCTGGTAGGTGTTCCTAGCAGGCATGGAAGTCTGTGTTCAATTCCCAGCACCTAATGTACTGGAATTATTCACCTCCATCTATAATCCCAACACTCAAAAGGGAGAGACAAGAGGATCAGAAGTTCAAAGTCATCCTCAGCTCTGTATGAAGTTCAAGGCCAGCCTGGGCTACATATGACCTTGTCTCAAAATAAAACATCAGGAAGGATTTCAATAGATTGAAATATGAGTGAATACATTCTTAGTTTATGGAACAGAAGCAAAGAGGAGCTGTTTGTGCATAGTCTACAACAGCATTGACCACATGATGGGAAGTCGGAATATTTATCAAGAGACAACAAAAGGATAAGCTGGAGAGCAATTTTAGGCTACTTAACTGAACCTTATAGCTGGTGGTTCATTATCTTCTGAAGAAGTGAAGTCACGGGGCGCTGTTGAAGAACGCATGCACTTTATCGCTTACCATAGAAAGGCTACATCTTACCTTGCTATGGAGACCACCTCACTCAGAACAGCTCAATCCATAGGTTAAGCCACAAGTTCATAGGGAGCCATCTAGACATTTCATATAGTATGTGAACCTCAAGCTGTAACTTACAGAAATAATGTTTTACAATCAGTCTTAATATCTCTATGTGTTGTTTTAGCAGGCAAACCAACTGAAGTGTTCAACAATGGTTTTCTCAGTCAAGCCAGACCTGAAGACCAGCAGAAAACATCTGGGAAAGAAAAGAGTATGGGATAACAGATTTGTTCCCAAGGCGTGGTCCCATTACCAGGAGATTGAATCTGATTCGGGAAATGGTGAGGGAACTAAGCGGCTAGCCGTCCTCATCACAGCATTTGTGAGAAGTAGCAGGAGGAACCTTCCTACTGCTTTTAATACAGTTAGTTGCTCATGTTGTGGTGATCTCCCCCAACCCTAAAATTATTTACATTGCCACTTCATAACTGTAACTTTGCTACTGTTATGAATCATAATGCAAATATCTGTGCTTTCCGATGGTCTTAGGCAGCCCCTGTGAAAGAGGGGTTCCACCGCCAGAGGGGTTGTGCCCCACAGATAGAGAACCACTGGCTTACTGGCAAAGAGCATATGCTGCCCTTGCAGGGGACCTAAGTTCATTCACAGCAAAGACATCAGTGGCTCACAATCCCCTGTAATTCCAGCTCCAAGAGATCCAATGTCCCCTTCTAGACTCCACAGGTACCTGTATTTGTACATGCATACAGAGACACATAAACATATATAACTTAAAAATAAAAAAATAAATCTTTAAATAAATAGACCTGAAATCTCCTAAAGAAAGAACAGACTCATAAGTCCATGAAAGACATCACTTGGGCACTCCAGTACGACACCAGAGGTAAGCAAGAATAGGTATTAAAGTTCCTTCCCTTTCAGTCACAGTGAAGCTTGAAACTCTGAAAATTATTCATACTCAAAGAATCCTCCAGAGAAATTAGAAGAACTCACCTGTCTCCAGCTGGTACTTTGCTCTGTTAATGACATGTGTACATGTGAACAAAGGGTTCAGTGCTCCTATTAATTACCTAAAAATGATTAATCTCCTTTTCCAGGAGGGATTTAGGCAGTCAAGAGGTAGATCTCCAAGGTGGTTACTGTTGAAAGTCACCTTGACAGAATCTGGATTCTGGGAGCTAACCCTCTCTAGACCTGTGGGGAATTACCTTAATTGTATTAACTAAGGGGGAAAGATCTGCCCCCCGTGGGTGGCACTGTTCCCTGGGCAGGGGATCCTGGGCTGTATAAAATGAAGTTAAGAGAACGAAGTAGCAGAACGAATTCATGTCATCCTGTATATTGATGGTTGATGAGGGATGACCAGCCATTTCAAGAGCCTGCTGCCTTGGTTTCCTTGCTACCTGGGCTGCACCTTCAGATCTGAGCTAGCGTGGACCCTTTCTTCCTTGAAGGATTGCTTTAGGAGGTGTGTTTTGTCATAGCAATGAGAAAAGAAGCTAAGACAACCTCCTAATACTTTCCTATGTCACAGAAATGAAAGGCGTGCCCCTCCCTTACCCGTGCACATGTCCTTCGTGTCCCCATTCTGTACACCAGTCTACGACACTAGAAGGAAAATTGACTCCTTGAGGTAGAAATGATAGGACCAAAATTTCTAAGTATAGCCCATGGTGGAAGTCACTCTTCTCTGTCACCATCAGAATGACTTTTCCTTGTGACCTAACATCACATGTTTCAACTAAAATCAGGCACAGAGCCATCAAATGTTCAAGGCATGTCTTTCTTTTTTTTAAATATTTTTATTAGGTATTTTCCTCATTTACATTTCCAATGCTATCCCAAAAGTCCCCCATACCCTCCCCCGTACTCCCCTACCCACCCACTCCCACTTTTTGGCCCTGGCATTCCCCTGTACTGGGGCATATAAAGTTTGCAAGTCCAATGGGCCTCTCTTTCCAGTGATGGCCCACTAGGCCATCTTTTGATACATATGCAGCTAGAGTCAGGAGCTCCGGGGTACTAGTTAGTTCATAATGTTGTTCCACCTATAGGGTTGCAGATCCCCCCAGCTCCTTGGGTACTTTCTCTAGCTCCTCCATTGGAGGCCCTGTGATCCATCCAATAGCTGACTGTGATCATCCATTTTGGTGTTTGCTAGGCCCCGGCATAGTCTCACAAGAGACAGCTATATCTGGATCAAAATTTTGTTAGTGTATGCAATGGTGTCAGCATTTGGAAGCTGATTATGGGATGGATCCCCGGATATGGCAGTTTCTAGATGGTCCATCCTTTCGTCACAGCTCCAAACTTTGTCTCTGTAACTCCTTCCATGGGTGTTCTGTTACCAATTCTAAGCTTTCCTACATGTGCTGCCGGCAGGTGGGGAATTTTTATTTCAATAGCCAGCAGCCTCACAGTCTGTCTTCCTGCTTATGACCTTGACTCAAAACTGTAATTTGGATTTTTCCAATTTTCACATCTCTTGTAAATGTTCCACTAGATCCAAAATTGCTCCTGAGAACTGCCACCACAAAGAGCTTTCTGGAACATGCACTCCAAATTACTTAATGCTAAAGAGGATTTCAATGGAGTAGAATATTTAATTAAATGACTTGGGTTTTGTCTGGAAATAGCTTATGTGTCATTATGTTCAGTGCGGGCAGTGACTTGGATGGAGCTGTAACAGTAGGAACTCGGCCTTGTAAACGGTGCGAACGCAGAGGGACAGAGCTGTCATGCAGCATTCGGCAAGAACAGTCTGTTTGGGGTTGGAGAGATGACTTAGCATTCAAGACCACTGGCTAATCTTCCAGGAAGACCTAGTTCAATTCCCAGCACCCGCACCCGCACCCACACCCACATGGCCACTCACAGCTGTCTGGAACTTCAGGGTCAGACCCCCTTATATAGACATACATGCAGGCAAAACACCAATATGTATATACATACATATACATATATATATAGTCTGTTCAGTGATGAGTTTAATAATGCAATCATACCATTTTGTTACAGGACTCCTTATAGAGTTGCTCACGTTACTATCACAGTCTGTCAGACATCAGACTACTACTTTTCCTTTTTTTTTTTTTGGTTTTTTGAGACAGGGTTTCTCTGTGTAGCCCTGGCTGTCCTGGAACTCACTCTGTAGACCAGGCTGGCCTCGAACTCAGAAATCTGCCTGCCTCTGCCTCCCGAGTGCTGGGATTAAAGGCGTGCGCCACCACGCCCGGCTTACTTTTCCTTTTTAAATCTACTTTTCTTGTTGCTATGACAAATGACTAGCGCAACTAAAGACAGGAAAGGAGGTTTGGTTTGGCTTGCAGTCCCAGAGAAGACACTCCACCATGGCAAGAAGGGAATGGTTGCAAGGCATGCTCAAGAGATGGACGCCACCACCAGCAGCAGCAGCAGCAAACTCTATACTCCATGGGGAAAAAAAGTTAAGGAGAAAGTTTTCTCAGACAGAAGCTTCATTGCTCATAGACAAACACCACCAGACTTTTAAGAGGAAGTTGTCCGGACAGAATAAATATGATACTGATAGAAATCAAATAAATAAAGGTAAATATGTAATTATGATTCCCTCTTCATTGTCTGAGTGAAAATGGATTGCCTAAAGCAAAATTAATATTGTAAAAATGGTATGTGTCAGACTGAAATGGTTTCTGACTCAGGATGGACAGAGAGATTGGCATAGACCATTTTTAAATCTTTATTCATGAAACAATATTATGTCTCGGGGCTAGGGAGGTGGCTAGGCAAGGGAAGTGTTTGTCATACAAGTATCTGATCTGAGTCAAATCTCCAGACCCACGTAAAGCCCAGCAGAGTGGCGTACATCTATCATCCTAGGGTTCCTGTGGCACGCTAAGAGAAATCTCTGGAAACTCATGGACCAACTAGGCTGGGGTATGCAGCAAACACAGAGACCCCCATCTCAGACAACACTCATGGAGGCTCTCAGACCCCCACACACACTGAGGTACACACACTGTATACATATGTGATGCATGGGGAGACCATCACAAAAATTCTTAACACCAGTTATAAAATGGAGATGGTAATACAGAATTTGCTTTTGGGGTTGGTTTGGTTTGGTCTAGTCTGATTTGCTTTGCTTTCAGACTGAGTCTCTCTACATAGCCCTGGCTGGCCTCAAACTCACAAAGATCCAACTGCTTCTGCCTCCTGAGTGTTGGGATTCAAGGTGTGTACCATTATGCCTGGCTAATAATACAACATTTAAAATTAAGGCCTGTGGTATAAAAAAACTGACTTTAAATTTTAAAACACAGATCAGCAGCACTTTGGAGACAGAGGCAGGTGGATTTCTGAGTTCGAGGCCAGCCTGGTCTACAGAGTGAGTTTCAGCACAGCCAGGGCTACGCAGAAAAACCCTGTCCCAAAAAAACAAAAACAAAACAAAACAAAACAAAAACCACAGATCAGATAAAAGATGTGTTGTGAGGGACTAGCAGTGTGGTTGAGAGGTTAAGAGCACTTGTTCTTCCACAGGACCTGAGTTCAAGTCCTAAAACCCATGTTAGGCAGTCACAACCACCTATAACTCTAGCTCCAGAGATCGTGATGCCTTCTTCTGGCCTCCACAGATACCTGCATTTCTGTACACATGCACATATAACCACATGTAGACATGCACATGTGTAATTTCAAACATACAAATAAATAAATAATCCAGAATAAAGGTGCATACCTATAATCCAGCACTCGGAAGGCTAAAGGAAGAAACTATGAGTTTGAAGCCAGTCTGGGTGACAAAGGAAGACTTGTCTCAAGTAAAACAAGAGACCATGTCTTGCTCCTTTTACCTGGTAAGGACACTACTGGAGAGTACTACAAACCAGAAAGCAGCCTTCATTGACTAAACTGCCCATGTCTGGAAGCTGTTGTGCTGTGCATCTAAAGTGTTCCCAGGAAGTTCGAGTGTTCTAAGGTGAGGCCTTTGGGAGATAACTAAATCCTGAAGGCTCTGACTTCATGAATGGTTAAATCCATTAATGGATTCCAAACTGAAGGAACTCTCAGCTGTTCTTACATCTGGAACACGACCTCCACATCTGGAAGGAGTATGCCCTAAGAATGCCGACTACCATAGAAAGGACCAAAGGGAGATTTGGTTTGTTGAAAAGAGGCTGAGCGCAGGTGGCCATCTCTCTGGGATTCGGTCTAGTGCAGTTTCAGAAAAGAGGATGCTTTGTGGGGTGATGGCTTAAGGAAGCCAATTTTAGTTGCTTGTTGCACTTGCAGTGTCCCACAAGCATTGACATGAAGTTAGTGGTCTGACAAGGTGGCGAAGGCCATAGCTATGAGGTATCAGGAAGAGAAGCAACAAGCCAGGAATACTGCAAAGCCAATGTTGGTCAGGTTTATCTTCAGTGAATAGTCCCCTGTTAATGCTGACTTCCGAGTGGATCTCACCACTACTCGTCAGAACTTGCTCCAGAAAGATTTTCTCACAGTCTTTTTTGGTGGGGAAGTAGGGGGTGGGGCTCAAGACAGTGTTTCTCTATATAGCCCTAGCTGTCCTGCAACTCATTCTGTAGAACAAGCTGGCCTTGAACTCAGAGACCCATCTGCCTCTAGCTCTCAAGTGCTGTGATTACAGGCAGTCAACACCATGACCCAGCTTGTTTTGTTTTGTTGTTTGAGAAAGTGTCTCGACTCACTATGTAAACCAGTCTGACCTCACATAATCTTATTAGTAGAGAAATTTAATTTTTGTTCTTCCAAACATGTATGATTCCATGAATTCACTTATCATCCATTTCTAAGCAAAGAGAGCCCTACTTTCTCTCAACAATTGCCTGCGGTAGGTTCTAATCATAACATTCCTAACGTCTCCCTTGGGTTTCCTGAAATCCCCTGATGTTTTTCACGTGTGTACCTAGTCCTTTGAAGTCAAGGGATCGCAATAGATGGAGAGGGGATCTTGGATAGCTGAAGCAGGACCTCACAAATGCTACCCAGGCCCTCTCATCCCCAGATGTTCTCTGTGGAATAAAGTAGCTACCAGTTGGATGTTATAGGTCAGAAACCATGCCAATCAAAACCAACATCAGGCTGAGCATGGTGGTGCATGCTTGTAATCCCAGCACTCAGAAGTCTAAGGCAGCAAGATCACAAATTCAAGGTCAGCTTAGGCTAACATACTGAGAACAAATCTGAAAGCCAAAAGAGAGAAGAAAGAACAGACCACATCTTGGGAAACCAATCAAAATATTCTGAGTGCTTGTCTTAGTTAGGGTTTTACTGCTGTGAACAGACACCATGACCAAGGCAACTCTTTATAAAGGACAATATTTAATTGGGGCTGACATACAGGTTCAGAGGTTCAGTCCATTATCCTCACAGGGAGAACAGGCAGCATCCAGGCAGGTATGGTGCAGGAAGAGCTGAGAGTTCTACATCTTCATCTGAAAGGCTGCTAGCAGAATACTGGCTTCCAAGCAGCTAGGATGAGGGTCCAAAGCCCACACCCACAGTACCACACCTACTCCAACAGGGCCACACCTTCTAATAGTGCCACTCCCTGGACCAAGCTTAAACAAACCACAACAGTGCTCTAGGAGAGGGGCCAGCAGAAGCTAGTGGAAGGCATTAGGGATCAAGGGAGGGAAAAATAAGCAATAAGAGGGAGTTGGAGACAGGGAAATGCCAGGTAAATATGATCCAATTTCATTGTATCCATGCATGAAATTCTCTAAAATAATTTTTTTAAACAGAGTCTAGTGGAAGGGGGAGAAAGAAGAGAGTATGGGAAGGTGAAACTGGTCAAAGCACGTGAAGGGAAATATGGAATAAACCCTTATGTACAATGAAGATTCGTGGCTAACCAAAGTGCCTGTGCTGACTAGCTTTAAGTCAACTGGACATATTGGGAAGGAGGGAACCTCAGTTGAAGAAATGCCTCCACAGATCTGACTGCAAGGCATTCTCTTCATTAGTGACTGGTGAGGGAGACCCCAACCCATTGTGGATGGTGCCATTCTAGGCTGGTAGTCCTTAGCTCTATAAGAAAGCAGGCTGGGCTGGCCATGAGGAACAGGCCAGTGAGCAGCACCCCTCATGGCCTCTGCATTGACTTCTGCCTCCAGGTTCCTGGACTATCTGAGACTCTAACTTCCTTTAACAATAGACTGTGGAAGTGGAAGTCAAATAAACCCCTTCCTCCGCAACTTGCTTTGGACGTGGTGTCCCATCACAGCTCATAGGAGCCCTATGACATCATCTTTTAGTAAAACTGTTTGGTTTTCATGTTTTTAATCAATGTACAGTACTATATTTAATATTTTCACAGCAGTTCTTGTATAACTTTTGCTCGTGCTCTAGAGTATCTCTAAATAGGTATGCATGACTCTTGTTCTATTAGAACACAATTTATTATAGGTCACTGTATTCATGTTAAAATTTTTCTCTATGTTATTTTGATGATATATCTTCAGAAATACAGGTATTTAGCATGAAAATTTAAAGTAAGAGTCTCAACAGACATGTCAACATTGCCAAACTTACCTAACCCCACACGATGCCATATAAATGTGCAATGTAGAGGAGAGATTTCAAGATGAGGTGCCATTTAACTTTGGTTGGGGTTTCTTTCTGTAGACCCCAGTCATGATCCCTGGTGACACACCTTTTCTGATATTAAAAACAGAAGCCTGGGGTTGTTGAATGTCTGATTTTTAATCTTTTAGGAGTTAGGGGCTATGCTCAGATCATTTTTTAAGATACATCACAGGATAACTGTGTTGAATAAAAAGAGAGATTTGGAAATGCCTGACTCTAGCTCAGAAAGACAACACAAAGATCCCATAAATGCTGGGAGCACAAAGTGGGAGCCCCTGGGGACAGGACAGGTTGGGGATGGAAATTATCTCCCCATTATCCACCACGTCAACATTTTCCCAACAATAACCTATAATTTCAAGAGCAATTTTGAAAACAGAAATCTTTTCTGCCAAAGTCTAGAGCTTTTAAAGGATTTTTTTTTAAATCAGCGACAAAAGAATTCATCTTCCAGAAGCTGAATCTCTGCATATTAAAATCTCCACCTTGAGGAACTTTCAAGCCTTCAACCTCTTTCAAAGTCACTCAACACACCAGCGCTCAGGGGGCCCTTTTATCTGCTAAAGAAAGACCACACAGCAGTAGCTTAGGAGCCACAGACCAAATGACTGACCTTGAATCACCTTCTGGCCCAGGCAAGATAGAGAGCTGAAGTTGTCTCTAGTAGCAACAGCAATTATGATCTGATGATACAGAGAAGCCAGTCAAGGATAATAATAAAAAAATAAAAAGCTAAATCGTGTTCTTCATAGGGCTCTTAGAGCTTAAAAGGCACTCACATTTGCTGTCTGCTTGGCCCTTTCACATTAAAAGCAACCTTTCCATTTTCCCCTTGTCCAGGGAGCAAGCAATTCCAGAACCAAAGAACAGGTCCATCAGAGCCAGGATGTCTGAATGGGCTTGGTTCTTACCTGTTTGTGAAATTGAACGGATTTTATTTTTAGAGTTGCTTAGAGAAACCCTTAAATCATTCCTCTAAGCTCTGGTCTCCTTCTCCCTTCCCCCTTTCCCTCTCCCCTCCTGTTCCTCCCTCCCTCCACTTTGATCACATTGCTGGGTATGTACTGTGAATGTGCACACATGGAGGCCAGAATGAACATCAAGTACCTTCTATCTCTCTCCGCTTTGATTCTTTCAAGATGTATTATTTTGGCTTATGTATATGAGTGTATGTCTATGCATCTGCCACACCTGTGAGAGTGACCATGGGGGCCAGAGGAGAGCATCAGATCCCATGAGACTAGAATTTCAGGCACCCAACATAATTGCTGGATCTAAACTTGGGTCCTCCAAGAGCAGCAACCGCACGGTCCTAACCACTGAGCCACTGTCTCTTCCACTTTAGTTTTCCAGATAGGACCTCTTGCAGAAGCTGGAGCTTGCTGTCCAGCCAGACTAGCTGGCCAATAAGCCTTCAGTTCACCTGTCTGCTTTCTCCATCCTGAGCATAGGATTACAGATGTGGACCATCATGCCTGACTTCCTACATGGGCTCTGGAGATCAGAACGTAACCCTTTATCCACTGAACCATCTCCCCAGCCTCTGACTATCCCTTTCTGGGACAGTCCCTCTGCCAGGCTGACACCTGTTCCTTCATGTCTTCAGGGTGGATTATTGGGCTCTCCTCTGCCCAGCTGCATTTCCCATGCAAGCCAACTACACATTTGTCTGAATTGCCACCAAATCCAAGTGCCAAGGCTCTGAATGCCGAAAGCTGCCGATGCCAAAGTGGCGCCATGAGCAGCTGCCTTCGCAATCCAGTCTGCTGTTTTCCGCCTTGTTT
Source organism: Mus caroli (assembly GCF_978045245.1). NCBI lineage: Eukaryota > Metazoa > Chordata > Mammalia > Rodentia > Muridae > Mus > Mus caroli. The sequence goes on from NW_028227265.1 coordinate 33,576,350, forward strand.
CTGGTTTTGTTTTAGAAGTGTTGGCTTTGGCGCAGACTCTGTAAATGGAGGAGAACACAATGGAAAGCAGTGAGACTTGGGTGACTAGAGGTTACCACATGCAGTGCCGGTGACTAGGGAAGTATAGAGAAATGTATAGAGGTTCCAGAGAGCCCCAAAGGTTGCTGATCAAGAACTCATCAGCAAATATGAAGCAGAAAGGTACCTGGCCTGGCAAAAGAACCACCTGGCGTGGTTAAAGAAGTGTTTGGCCTGAGCTTCGAATAAAGCCTAATCCTCATCAGCCAGACCAGAAATCCACAGGATTCACTGTTCCCACTGTGGGTGTATAACCCACAGCATGGTCTTGTCTCATGAACTGAAAATAATTATTGCCAATATGAGCTCTGATGCAATCCCAGTTAATAATCCTTAAAGGAAATACCTAAAAAGACCATACGCACACTTATAACCATATGTGTATAATTATGCTTATGCCTAGGCAACTTATTTTTTTAACTCTTGTGTAGATTGTCTCTAAACAATGTGTGATCTTTATTTTGAAAAAAATACAGAACTTTGGAATCTGAAAAAAAAAGACCATACTAATTAACAAATAACGTACATGGGTTCCTGAATAAACTTCAAAAAATATTTTTTTAGGGACACAAAAATGAAACAGATGTATCCTGCATACAGTGTGGTGCTCTGGAATTTTACATTTGTACAAACTCATGCTACAACTTCGTCCCCAATATCAATAAAGAGATGGAGCATTGAAGATGCCGACCAGGTTGCCCTTGTGAGGATCTGTGAGTTCAAATGGGTTTCAGGAAGCCCCTTCCCCTTTCTTCATGTGAAGACAAAGCAAGGGGATGCTTTCTTTAAAGAGCGAGCTCTCACTAGACAATCTGCTGGTTCCTTAGGGTTTTCAGCATCCAGAATCATGAAGAATAAAATTCCTCTGCTTATAAATTATACAGACTAGGGAATTTTATTATAGCATCCCAAACAAACTAAGGTATTCGCTAGGGTAAATTTCATGTCTGGCATCTGATGATAAATTAATAGAAGCACACAGAAAGAGGCTATTTTAAAAGTAGAACCTGGAGGTCAGTGAGGTGGCACAGTGAGGAGAGGTGCTTGATGCTCAAGTATGATGGCCTGAATTTGATCCCCAGAACCCATATAAAGGTAGGAGGAGACAACAGATACCACTGAATTGTTCTCTGATCCACACATGTGTACCACTGCATACATGTCTACACACACAGAGAGGCACACACACCATTCACATATACATATACACCATGTACATACACACACACACACACACACACACACACCATGCACATACACACACCATGTACTACATATACACATTGCACACAAATACATCATGCACATACATACACCATGTACCACAATACACATTGCATACACATACATCACACACATACACACAAATGAGCACACACACAAATAAATGAATAGATTTAAAAGTTAAACCTACACCACTAGAGAAAGAAGAAAAGCCAACCAGTCAAAACTAACCTAGAACTACAGTGTCTAGAGTTATCAGACAAGGCCAAGTGTAGTGAGAGAGAGAGACTGAGACAGGAGGATCACCATGAGTTTGAAGCCAGCCTGGACTACATAATAAATCCCAAGCCAACTTACACTACATATTGAGATCCGTGGTGGTTTGAATAGAAATGACCCCCCTGTATATTCGTGTGTTTGGATGCTTAGCCCATGGAAAGTGACACTATTAGGAAATGTAGTCTTGCTGGAGTGGGTGTGGCCTAGTTGGAGAAAGTGTGTTATTGTAGGGGTGGACTTTGAGGTGTCCTATGTTCAAGCTACTCCCAGTGTAGTTTCCCTGCTGCCTACGGACCTAGATGTAGAACTCTCATCTCCTTCCCCTGTACATGTCTGCCTACACACCACCATGTACTGCCATGAAGATAATGAACTCAACCTCTGAAACTGGAAGCCAACCCCAATTAAATGTTTTCCTTTTTTGAGAGTTGCTTTGGTCATGGTGTCTCTTCACAGCAATAGAAACCCTAAGACAAGACCTTATCTCAAAAAAGAAAAGAGAATTAACAGACGTGAAATGGTTAGTATAGCTGCATCCCATATCCTTCCAAAGCAAAGTGGATGCGTGAAAAATTTTTTAAAAATCCAAATCAAACTCTTAGCATGGCAACACAGGATATAGTGGGTGAGATCAATATTAGATGAGAGGAGGAATAACAGATTAAACATCTCAGAGGTTAAGAGATTAAACATCTCAGAGTTAATACCCAATACTAGGGAAATGAAGGACAGCTTCAAGTAGTTAAATGAGTTTATATATGTGTATATGTATGTGTGTGCATATGCACTGTGTATTTATATGTATGTGCATATAGGTATATGTATGAGCATATGTGTATATATGTATGAATATTCATGAATATGTATTATATTCATATACAATATGTAATAATGCATATACATATTTTATGTATATGTATGAATATGCATGTATGTATATAAATGTGTTGATGTGTGGATATAAATGTATATGTGTGTTATGTGCATGTGTATACATATGTATATGTGTGTCTGAGTATGTGGATTTGTGAATATATGACAAATATATATGTATGAATATGTATTATATTCATATGCAATATATAATTATGTATATATTTGTATATATGTATATGAGTGTTCTTGTGTGTATATAATATAGATATATATTTATATTGTGTTATGTGCATGTGTATATTTATGTACATATGTATTATGTGCATATTTATGTATATGTGTGTGAGTATGTGGATTTGTGTGTATATGATATGTGTGTGTAGATGAGGTTGGAATATTCAAAGGAGAAGAATAGGAAAAATATATATGAGGAAATCATAGTCAAACTATCTACAAATTAAATGAAAACGATAGGCCCATATATTAAGTAATTCAAATGAGCCCCAAACACACACACAAAAACCATGAACTTTAAATGGAGAGGCAGAGAGGTAGCTAGTTCAGCAACCAGAAGTCTGGCCATCAAGCCTGGCTGACTAGCCAAGTTCCATGCCAGAACCCATGTGGAAAGCAGATGGGCTAGTGCATCTAAATCCCAGCATCCTACAAAAGGATGGAAAGCTTCAGAGCCAATTAGCTCAGAGCAGGAAGCATGGCAGCCGCAGAAACAAGAGAGGCCCCGCCTCCACGGGGTGAAAGGTGAGAACCAACTCTCAGAAGTTGTCCTCTGGCCTATGCACATGTCTGTACAAGCATGCGTGCACATTCATAATTAATTTTTATCTGAAATTTTTTAAATTGACATCAAGTCATACTGCAATCAAGGAATCCCCACGGTGGTGAAAAGAGGATTGCTCTAAGCTCAATTGAAGAAAAAAAAATGCATGCTGTGTTGAAAGAAACAAAGATAACCTGACAGCGCATTCCTCACTGGTAATAAATGCAAGAGAAAAAAAACAATGAATCAGAATAGCTCAAGCACTGAGAGGAAACCATCCACGTAGAATCCTGCACCAAGGAAAAGCATCTTGCTAAAATAAATGGTCACCAGAGAAGATAAACGTTGAGAGCTTGAAAGCTTCTAAGTGTAAGAAGATCATGGAAAGGACTGCGGCATCCAACAAAGACAAAGCACGTGGGCAAGCCGACAGTAACCTCTTGGACAAAGAGGGACGAGGAGATGGAGATGCTAACTGAAGGGCTGTCTGAGGGTTTCTTTTTGAGATGATGAAAATGAGACCATTCAGCCAGTAAAAATGTTCCCTGTGCAAGCCTGAAGCCTCAATTCCCAGAGGCCAAGTAAAGGTGGAAGGAAAGAGCCAACTCCACAGAGTAATCCTCCAGCCTCCATGCAAGCCCTGGCATGTGCACCCACCCACACACTATACATGTGCATGCACACATAAATAAATAAATAAATAAATAAAAATAAGTACAATTTTTAACGTTCTAAAATTACACAGAATGGTGGTTGTACTAAATAAACTAAAACTGAATTAATTGCACACTTCAAAGGCATGAAATTTATAATATGTAAATCATATCTCAATATGCTTTTTTTTCCTAATTTAAGAAGAAGTAAAGGGCCTGCAAGATGGCTTAGCAGGAGAAGCACTTGCTGCCAAGCCTGAGTTTGATCCCCAAGACCCACAGGGTAGAAGAGAACCAACTGCAGAGAGTTATCCTCTGACCTCCAAATGCGCGCCATGCCACATGCATATCCACACACATAGACACACATGCAAGTAAATAGACATACCCCCTGTATTAGTTAGAGTTTTACTGCTGTGAACAGACACCATGACCAAGGCAAGTCTTATAAAAGCAACATTTAATTGGGGCTGGCTTACAGGTTCAGAGGTTCAGTCCATTATCATCAAGGTGAGAGCATGGCAGTATCCCGGCAGGCATGGCGCAGGCAGAGCTGAGAGTTCTATATCTTCATCCAAAGGCTGCTAGAGGAAGACTGACTTCCAGGCAACTAGGGTGAGGATCTTATACCCACACCCACAGTGACACACCCATTCCAACCAGGTCACACCTATTCCAACAAGGCCACACCTTCAGATGGTGCCACTCCCTGGTCCAAGGATATACAAACCATCACATTCCACTCCCTGGTCCCCATAGACTTGTTCAAAAACATGAGTCTATGGGGGCCATACTTAAACATAGCATAATGCAAAATGCATTTAGTCCAACTTTCAAAGTCCTCGTGGTCTATAGCAGTCACAACAACATTAAAAGTCCAAAGTTCAAGGTCTCTTCGGAGATTCATTCAACTTAATTAGCTGTAATCCCCAAAGCAAGGCAGGAAACCAGCTGGGAAAGCCCCCAAATTTTTGTTTGTTTGTTTTTTTCGAGGTAGGGTTTCTCTGTATAGCCCTGGCTGTCCTGGAACTCACTTTGTAGACCAGGCTGGCCTTGAACTCAGAAATCCACCTGCCTCTGTCTCCTGAGTGCTGGGATTAAAGGCGTGCACCACCATGCCTGGCTCAAAATTTTTAAAGGAATAAAAACATACTAAAAATAATTGCCAGCATTCCTCCAAAGAAAAAGAATATGTTATTAGGTGGAAGTCTGTATCTACAAGAATTAAAAACATTATATATGATACCTGCTTATATTAAAATGATCCATATGTTTATTACATTATATACTTTATAGGAATCATGCCTCAACAACAACAAAAAATGGGTATTTTTTGCATTTATGTATTTACTGTCTGTGTGGGTTAGAGGGTACGCATATGGGTGCACGTACGCCCACACTCACGAGTAGAGATCAAAGGACCACTTGTAGTAGCTGCTTCTCTCTTTCATACCCACAGGCTCCAGGGATAAAACTCAGGTCACCAGACTTGGCTGCAAGCACCTTTGCCTCCCAAGCCACCTGACTGGCCACACAGATTGTTTTATAACCAAAACCTATTAAACTACTCTTCCAGAGGACCCAGGTTTGATTCCTAGGAACTCACAACCATCTGTAACTCCAGCCCCAGAAGATCAGTCTCCCTCTTCTGGTCTCCTTAGGAATTGCAAGCAGATAGCGCACAATGTATACATCACAAAATACCTACCCCATGAAAGAAAGAAAGAAATCATTTTTAAACATTAACTCATATACTGATAAACCCAAAGAAATGTCTAAAGTCATAGAAGAGCTGAGGTATAGCTCAATGATAGAAGCCTACCCTAGTGAGACAGTAGCTCCAGGTTCACTCTCTAGTACCCAAAATAATACAAATTTTAAAAGAATATATCAAATTCTTAGGGTTGGGAATGTAGCTCAGTTAGTAGAGTGATTTATCAACATGGTTAGATCCCTAACACTATTTAAGAATAAATAAGAATGCCCCCCGATAGACTCATATATTGAACTATTTGGTCCCCAGTTGGTGGAACTGTTTTGGAAGGATTACGGGGTGTGGCCTAGTTGGAGAGGCATGTAATAGGAGTGAGCTTTAAGGTCTCAAAAGCCCATGACATCCCCAATTAGTTCTCTGCCTTGTGCTTGCAGGTAAGAATGTAAGCTCTAAGCTATCGCTCCAGCACCATGCCTGCCTGCCTGCTACCATGCTACCCACAATGATAGGCATGGACTTACTTTCTGAAACTCAAGTCCCAATACACTCTTCTATAATTTACCTTGGACGTGGTGTTTTATAACAATAGAAGAGTAAGTAAACACTACATAAAAGGTATTGTGGAGGCACACACCTGTAATATCAGCATTTGGAAGGTAAAAGAAGATCAAAAATACAGGGACATCCTCAGGTACATAGTAAACTCCTGCCAGTCTATGATATGGGAGACTCAGTCAGAAGGAGGGAGAGAGGAAAGCACAAGTTGGGTTGTAAGAATACTGTTTCAGCTATGCAGACAAAATAGAGAAGGTGAATTTTTCTTCCCCTGTAAGATATCAGTCGAAAAACCTAACATGAGGCTGAGGGTATAACTCAGCGGTTAGAGCACTAGATTCACTCCCCAGCAATGAAAATAAAGCCCAAAAATCTAACAGAATAAGAATGTGTTATAATACACACATGGCATATATACAAACATGCAGGCAAAATACACTTATACATAAACTAAATAAGTCTAATAAAATATTGTCAACCCAAAAAGATGTATTCCTAGTCGGGCGGTGGTGATGCACGCCTTTAATCCCAGCATTTGGGAGGCAGAGACAAGCAGATTTCTGAGTTTGAGGCCAGCCTGATCTACAAAGTGAGTTCCAGGAAAGCCAGGGCTGTACAGAGAAACCCTGGCTCGAAAAAAGAAGAAGAAGGAAGAAGGAAGAAGAAGAAAGAAGAAGAAGGAAGAAGAAGAAAGAAGAAGAAGGAAGAAGGAAGAAGAAGGAAGAAAGAAGAAGGAAGAAGAAGGAAGAAGAAGGAAGAAGAAGGAAGAAGGAAGAAGAAGGAAGAAGAAGGAAGAAGGAAGAAGAAGGAAGAAGAAGGAAGAAGGAAGAAGAAAGAAGAAGAAAGAAGAAGAAGAAGAAGAAGAAGAAGAAGAAGAAGAAGAAGAAGAAGAAGAAGAAGAAGAGAAGAAGAAGAAGAAGAAGGAAGAAGAAGAAGGAAGAAGAAGAAGAAGAAGAAGAAGAAGAAGAAGAAGAAGAAGAAGAAGAAGAAGAAGAAGAAGAAGAAGAAGGAAGAAAGAAGAAGGAAGAAGAAGGAAGAAGAAGAAGAAGAAGAAGAAGAAGAAGAAGAAGAAGAAGAAGAAGAAGAAGAAGAAGAAGAAGAAGAAGAAGAAGAAGAAGAAGAAGAAGAAGAAGAAGAGAGAAGAAGAAGAGAAGAAGAAGAAGGAAGAAGAAGTAGAAGAAGGAGAAGGAAGAAGGAAGAAGAAGAGGAGGAGGAGGAGAAGGAGAAGGAGAAGGAGAAGGAGAAGGAGAAGGAGAAGGAGAAGGAGAAGGAGAAGGAAGAAGGAAGAAGGAAGAAGGAAGAAGGAAGAAGGAAGAAGGAAGAAGGAGGAGGAGGAGGAGGAAGGAAGGAAGAAGGAAGAAGAAGAAGGAGGAGAAGAAGGAAGAAGAAGAAGAAGAAGGAAGAAGAAGGAAGAAGAAGGAAGAAGAAGAAGAAGGAAGAAGAAGAAGAAGAAGAAGAAGAAGAAGAAGAAGGAAGAAGAAGAAGAAGAAGAAGAAGAAGAAGAAGAAGAAGAAGAAGAAGAAGAAGAAGAAGAAGAAGAAGAAGGAAGAAGAAGTAGAAGAAGGAGAAGGAAGAAGGAAGAAGAAGGAGGAGGAGGAGGAGAAGGAGAAGGAGAAGGAGAAGGAGAAGGAGAAGGAGAAGGAGAAGGAGAAGGAAGAAGGAAGAAGGAAGAAGGAAGAAGGTGAGAAGGAGAAGGAAGAAGGAAGGAAGGAGGAGAGAGAGAAGGAAGGAAGAAGGAAGAAGAAGAAGGAGGAGAAGAAGGAAGAAGAAGAAGAAGAAGGAAGAAGAAGGAAGAAGAAGGAAGAAGAAGAAGAAGAAGAAAAGAAGAAGAAGAAGAAGAAGAAGGAAGGAGGAGGAGGAGAGGAGGAGGAGGAGGAGTGAGGAGAGGAGGAGAAGGAGGAGAGGAGGAGGAGGAGAAGAAGAAGAAGGAGGAGGAGGAGAGAAAGAAGGAGGAAGGAGGAGGAGGAGAGAGAGAGGAGGAGTAGAGATGAGGAGGAGGAGGAGAGGAGGAGGAAGAGAAGAAGAAGAAAGAAGTGAAGAAGGAGAGGAAGAGAAGAAGTAGAGAGGAGAAGGAAGAGAAGAGGAGGGAGGAGGAGGAGAAGGAGAAGAGAAGAAGAAGAAGAAGGAAGAAGAAGAAGGAAGAAGGACGAGGTCGAGGAGGAGGAGGAGGAGGAAGGAAGGAAGAAGGAAGAAGAAGAAGGAGGAGAAAGAAAGAAGAAAAGAAGAAGAAGAAGAAGAAGAAGAAGAAGAGAAGAAAGTAGAAGAAAAAGGGATGAGGAAGGAAGAGAAGAAGAAGAAGAAGAAGAAGACGAAGAAGAGAAGGAAGAAGAAGAGAAGAAGAAGAAGAAGAGAAGAAGGAAGAAGAAGAAGGAAGAATGAAGTAGAAGAAGATAGTAGAGAAGGAGAAGGATAAGAGGAGAAGGAGAAGGAGGAAGGAGAAGGAAAAAGAGGAGGAGAAGGAGGAGGAGAAGGGGGAGAAGGAGGAGAAAGAGGAGAAGGAGAGGAGAAGGAGGAGAAGGAGAGAGAAGAAGGAGAAGGAGGAGGAGAGAAGGAGAAGGAGAAGGAGGAAGGAGAAGGAGAAGAGAA